>NC_036848.1:13092399-13237368 GCF_002910315.2 Salvelinus sp. IW2-2015
GAGGGAGTGGGTTGATTTGATACTCCTACGCACTGAAACTCACCCATGTTGATGTTGAAGGAGACAATATTAGAGCTGTCAGGGATCCTTCTTAAAATATATTTCTGGAACAGCCAGGGAGAGGTAGGAAGAGAGAGAGGAGGGAGAGAGAGGCGATGGAGGGAGATTTATGCCCCGGCGTTGCATTGCACTGGGGTTTTTTGTCAGATGCCTTTGTTTGCCGCTGTTGACTTGAGCCGTGCTCTGGGGAAGGCTGATAAGACAATTACAACAGCGCTTCTATGACGCTGATACTGATGATGTCAACACATGTCTAGGACTGGGTTTAATCTGTGCATATACTTTGGGTGGGCTTTTGTTCCAGAGCAAACTGTGTACTACAGTATACTGTGTTATGTTGTACTGTACGGCAGGGCTAGAGCTAGGCTACGGCACAAGCAAAATACTTTTTTTTGCAGCCGTTGCAATAAAGTTCATGGAMTATTTCCTTGTGGCCAGAAGACATAGGCTCTATCAGTTTACTGCGCTCGAGAAATGGAGCRCAGATAATCTTCTGGAAAGTACCGCTGTACTTTCAGAACACCCCATACGTGTAACGTTATTCCACCTGTTAGTATATATCTGACCCCATGCAGCGCATCGCATGAGCAGGGCAACTGACSCCCCTCCTATAGGTCACCGCCGGGTCACCAGTTGTTTCTGCCACCAAAGGTTGGGGTCAAAGTGCYTGAAATGACACTGCATTTCTGTCACATCACCACCATCACATCAAATGACTCCACAGCCGCTCCGGATTACATTTTCAAACCTCCTGTGTCAGGGAACTAGATATTCTGGCCCCAGGGAATGTGATCTATAGGCATTTGGTGTACAGAAATCACAGAGGATGACAGGCTCCCATTTACCTCTGGTGATGAAGTCTTCGTCAGGCCTGGCTGTCCACACTGAAGTGAGTTATGACCCCTTCAGACCTGCTCTAACTGGTTTACTAGAGGATTTGGGCCTGTCTTGTGGAGGACGATCCTTAGAGCATCTCTACCTCTCAATGTGACCTTTTATACTGTGTCTAACAAGACAAATTGTTACACATAAGTAAACATTTTAACGATACCCGATTGTTATCAATCCATTTGATTGGTTTTGTGCTTTGTTGATGATGTTGTGGCTAGCCCAATAGATAGACAAATAGTACGGTTTAAAATTACACAAACATGYCTTTTTTCCCCGTCTGATTCAAACATCAAATTGTTTTAAGATGAAATTGTCTTGAAACCAAATTTGGGAACCTAGGAATAGTCTCCAGGGAAAGYAGGCACTCAGTGACAGATCCACTCTACCTCATCTCTCTCCCTTTACCCCTCTCCCTCCATTTCTCAAACACACTCTCTGTCTTTGAGCTCCTAAAAGCTATTTTATTACCTCACCCAAAGGGCCCTTTCACTACCTCACCTACACAGAGTTACCTAAGTACAGTGCATTCAGTAAGTATTCAGTCCCCTTGACTTTTCACATTGTTACAGCCTTATTCTAAAATTGATTAAAACGCTTTTTTCCCCCCTCATCAATCTACACACAATACCCCATAATGACAAAAGCAAAAACAGGTTTTTAGAAATTGTTACAAATGAAAAACCATCACATTTACATAAGTATTCAGACCCTTTACTCAGTACTTTTTTTGAAGCACCTTTGGCAGCGATTACAGCCTTGAATCTTCTTGGGTTTGACGCTACAAGCTTGGCACGCCTGTATTTGGGGAGTTTCTCCCATTCTCTCAAGCTCTGTCAGGTTGGATCGGGAGTATCGCTGCACAGCTATTTTCAGCTCTCCATAGATGTTTGATCTGTTCAAGTTCAGGCTCTGGCTCGGCCACTCAAGGACATTCAGAGACTTGTCTCGAAGCCACACCTGCGTTGTCTTGGCTGTGTGATTAGGGTCGTTGTCCTGTTGMAAGGTGAACTTTTGCCCCAGTCTGAGGTCCTGAGCGCTCTGGAGCAGGTTTTCATCGAGGATCGCTCTTTACTTTTCTCAGTTAATCTTTCATTRGATCCTGACTAGTCTCCCAGTTCCTCCTGCTGAAAAACATCCCCACAGCATGATGTTTCCACCACCATGCTTCACCGTAGGGATGGTGCCAGGTTTCTTTCAGATGTGACGTTTGGCATTCAGGACAAAGAGTTCAATCTTGGTTTCATCAGACCAGAGAATCTTGTTTCTAATGGTCTGAGAGTCCTTTAAGCTCCTTTTGGCAAACTCCAAGCAGGCTGTCATGTGCCTTTTATTGAGGAGTGYCTTCRGAATGGCCACTCTACCATAAAGGCCTGATTGGTGGAGTGCTGCAGAGAAAGTTGTCCTTCTGGAAGGTTCTCCCATCTCCACAGAGGAACTCTGGAGCACTGTCAGAGTGACCATGGGGTTCTTGGTCACCTTCCTGACCAAGGCCCTTCTGCCCCGATTGCTCAGTTCGGCCAGCTCTAGGAAGAGTCTTGGTGGTTCCAAACTTCTTCCATWTAAGAATGATGGAGGCCACTGTGTTCTTGGGGACCTTCAATGCTGCAGAAATGTTTTGYTACCCTTCCCCAGATCTGTGCCTCAACAGAATCCTGTCTCGGAGCTCTATGGACAATTCCTTCAACCTCATGGCTTGGTTTTTGCTCTGACATGCACTGTCAACTGTGGGACCTTATATCTACAGGTGTGTGCCTTTCCAAATCATGTCCAATCAATTGAATTTACCACAAATGGACTCCAATCAAATTGTAGAAACATCTRAAGGATGATCAATAGAAACAGGATGCACCTGASCTCAATTTCGCATCTCATAGCAAAGGGTCTAAATACTTATGTAAATAAGGTACTTCTGTTTCTTATTTTTAATACATTTACTTTGTCGTTATGGMGTATTGTGTGTATATWGATTTTTTTTTRCAGATATCYTTTTTAGAATAAGGCTGGGAACGTAACAACATGTGGGAAAAGGGAAGGGATCTGAAAACTTTCTGAATGCACTGTATACATTCCTCAACCATGTTCACGCTATATGTCCTCTCTCTATGCAAGTCCCCTCTATTTCTCCCTCATCTCCCTCGCTCTCTTGCAGCTTTTAGCCGACTCATGTTTGACATTCAGTGGGCAAACAGTGGGCTTTTCAGCTAGTTCTGTCCAGGAGCGCTAAGAGCTCCAGTTTTAGTTGARGGTGGCTGAACAGCCCGAGAGAATCTGTCAGTCCATCCACATCACGAGTCAGCGCATGGGGAGGAGAGGGCGGGGAGAGTTCTGATATTTTGTCTCTCTTGTTTCCTCTTATCTATTTTTCTTGGGATTATTTGTGTATTAGTATTATTAGATAGTAGATAGTAGTTATGTACTGTTAGACACTTACTGCACTGCTGGGGGCTAGAAACAAGCATTTCGCTGCACCTGCTTTAACATCTGCTAATCTGTGTACGCGAATAAACTTTGAATTGATTTAAAACTTTTTAATTATGGACAGGAATGGGGTTTTGAGCACTTAATTGTAGGCTGTAATAGTTTAATTCCTGTTTTAACAGTAGGCCTAAAATCGGACTGAGGAGATCTTTACCATACAATTCCCACACAGCTCTTATGAAATAGAGGTATTATTCTTTTTCACTGTGCCCCCTCCTGACCATACTAATAGCTTTCTTAATGGAGGATCTCAGCATTAATGAAAACATTTTCACATTTTAGTAATTTAGCAGACACTCTTATCCAGAGCGACTTCCATTGGTGCATTCATCTTCAGATAGCGAGGTGAGACAACACCACATCACAATCGTAGCAGGTACGTTTTTTCTCTCGGCAAAGTACTTGTCAGCAAAGTCACTGCTAGTTGGAAAAGACAAGTGCATTTTTTTTTTCTTAATGGAGGATCTCAGCATTAATGAAGACTGTAACCTTTCCGCGTACAGAGAGCCTCTGTGCTGGAGGAACGTCCCTCAGAAAACATTTCAACAGGGACTATTCAAGTCAAATGGATTGTGATCACTGTTGTGAGCCAGTTAAAGCGAGTGTTCCTTTTTCCGTCTTTGGCAAAATATCAAGCAGCTTGTTTAAATGTCACAGTGTTGGGTTTGGCAGAGACGGGGTAGGGGGTGGAGAGAGGGGATGTGGGTGTGAAACATTACCCTTTCAGGCTCAAGAATGACTGTGGCTAATTAACAGAGCTATTCTTTCTCAAATATCACAACAATGTCAATGACCTTATCCAGGGGGCTGYGGTAGAGGGAGGGGACTGAGATTTGAAGGTTGTACAGGCACATAGTGTGTCCTTGCAAAGATGGTTACTTACTGGGCTATGCTGAACAGTACGTTCCAAACCCAAGAGTCATATACAACCACAGCCCTGGTGAATCAGTCATGTATGGTAGCAAGTGGGCAGTACAAAACTGTTACACTCTAGAACTGTGCAAGTACATGGTTTTCAATACTTTGTGGGTGACAGAACACTAAATCGCTCCACTGAAGGGCATCTGTTACTTCTCTCGTCGTTTAAGGGAGGAAAAKACTACTTTGTGGAAGATCGAGGACTTTTCACACTCTTAAGACCTGAGAAAAAAAATGAAGATTGTTCTCACAGTACTTGCTATTCAGGCTGAGTGATGTAGACTTCTCCCTCCACACCCGCTCGGCTCTYGTCTTCATTTCATCCAGCTCTGTGAGGACTGCAGTCTTCCGTTGGCTGACCTTGCGGTGGGTTTCCTCATCTTTCGAGGAGCAATTAATTTGCCTCTACCTGAGGAGTGAGAGTGTGTCGTACTGTTGTCTCGCTCCAAACCCCCAAACACAGCTCCAGTGATAAATACACTACAGTAGCTATCTCCACCAAGCAGTACAGCAGAGCAGAGTACTATCCCTACTCTCCCCACTCAGAGAGCTGCCTTAATACACACTGACAGGCATTACCTCATCATCTCGACTGTCCTCCTGGGCTGCTTATGTAAGGCCTGTCTGCCTGGCTGACGAGGGAGAATGGTGATCAGCAGTGGAAACTAACCTAAAAAGGCTGTGTCCTTGGGATTGACTATATTTCAACAGGCAGAGTAATGTTATGGTCAGGCATTATGATCCAGAGTTGTCCCTAAAGTTCATCCTGGCTATTTCCCTCATGGGAATCTCGGTCCTATGCAATTCCCAATGGCATCCAGAAGCCCATTAAACGTCATTCAATGCCACCCTTGTCCAAGGTCAATACAGTCCTCTTGCCCTTAAGTCCATAACTTTGGCACCAAGGCAAAGCTCGGATTCCTTCTACACCAGTCAGATGAGGACAGAGAAGTAATGTGTAGATATCATATATAAGGCTATGCTATCAATGGGATTGTAGATGGAGGCAGTACCTCAGKGATGCATATCCCCGCTCAAATGAATACTCCAATACAGAGAGAGGAGAGGGCTGCGAGGAGCTACAGAGACCAGAAGTTACACCTAGCCAGACAAAGTGAGAGATTAGGCACAGCTTTGCTGCTAAGACCTTTCTGCTGAAAGGAGAGTCTGTAGAGGAGCCTTGAGAAGAGCAATTCACTTTCCGCAGTCTCTGCCCTAATCGACATAGACACAGCCAACAGGGCAGCCATGTTGGATCGTACAGGGCTGCCAGGGCTCTAGGGTTACTTCAGTGAGGCTCCAACCCCCTGACTCCTGGCTTCCCCAAGTTGGCGCCCCTCTCCACAGTGATATGGCTCAATAGACAGGTAGACACACTAGACAGACTGCCTACCTCCGACAGGAACGGTCGTTACTACTCCCTCCTGGTGGTGGTTCTCAGTCACTGATCAGATCCCGCTACATCAGCAGAACAGCATGGGTCTTGATTTCGATCTTGGAAATGCAACTTAAAACAATTAATACTCTTTGATGGTGTTACTTATAGTTTAGTTGCTTGGCCTTGGTCTCTCTATAACTTGTAATAGAACTGCACCCTACAGATCTGTTGACTGTTGTAATAGAACTGCACCCTAACAGATCTGTTGACTGTTGTAATAGAACTGCACCCTACAGATCTGTGACTGTTGTAATAGAACTGCACCCTACAGATCTGTTGACTGTTGTAATAGAACTGCACCCTACAGACTGTTGACTGTTGTAATAGAACTGCCACCTAACAGACCTGTTTGACTGTTGTAATGGCGCTAGATGAGTGTGTCAACATTCTGAAAGCATTAGCTAATCCTATGTTTGTATACAACTGAATTCCTTGGAAACCATTCAGAGTATATCGAGACATACTACTCCTGGTGTAGATATAACAGGCTCTGCTGGTCTGGTCTGTGGAGGCACTTCAATTCACAGCCAGCCAGAGGGATGTTTTAACACGTCAAAAATAACCCCTCTACAAATTAGAATCCTTCCCTGCAGCCGATGAAAAGGCAACAACATGGACGTGGGTTGTGTGTGGAATCTATAAAGATATAACCTCAGAGTACCACTCCTCCCAAGCCAGCATTACCTTCCCCAAGAGCTACTGTACAATCGATGGCACTGAGCAGGCATCAGGGTGTTTATTACACGCTGGGCCCGGCCCTGATCCACTATTGTAGCAGATCATCTAATTGAAGTCGGCAACCAATTCCCTGCTGTGCTCTGGACGTGTGGCAGCCAGGATTGAGATACACATCAAGGAACTCAATGGCCTTGGCTTCATAAATCCGACTGCTTTTGTCTCCTCCCATCCTAGATTCCTGCGGTCCATCTAACACAGCCTTTTTAGATGTCAACTAAGCATGCTAAACAGGGCTGTGAGTCAGAGGGCTACAGGACAGATGGAGTAGGTCTATCCACTGTTGAGAAATGGCATTATGTACGSTATGTGTTTCCATGTTTTCGTAATAATGGGTTGACGCTGTCTTTGGCAGGAAATCCCTGCTTTATCCCAGGGCTGAGGTGATCGCATTGAGAAATACAGGAGTGCAACCACAGTGCATGAATAAGGTTGTGAAAAGAAAGTAAGGAAGYTGTAGCTGCTGATGGCTATCAAAACAACGTCAGCATGTTTGAACGACACTCACCCGAACCTCTCTCTCATAAAACCCAGTGCTAATTACTTAAGTATGAATTATTTAGGCTTTTAACGACTCAATGAAATATAAATGGTCTGGGTCAATAGGGCGCTCCATCAGAGCACCCGGGGACTCCCCGCAGGGAGGGGGATATGACCAGGGAAGGGCTCCTATTCTCCAGGCCAGACCACGTAGTGACACTGGGGTTGGACCACAGACACTGACRCTCAGCAGTATGCTGCATCAGCGCTATCCTCACAGCACCCAGGAGAGCTGCATTAGCCTAGCCATTCACTGGTGTATGGTTAACCTTAGGACCAGGGGCCTCATTTATCAACAGTGCATAAGCACAAAAAATACTATCCTTGCATGCGGGACRTTTCCCGCAAAGGTTGGCGTTTATTAAATCTTAAACTTGACAGGAAAGTGTGCATTTCTCCAATAATATCTCAGACCATTTCTAGTGGTTGAAGAACTGTATTACAAGCAAACGGTGTTCTTTTGAGGGAAATTMAAGTGTTTGACGAACAGGAATTATAATAATTGTAGGCTAATAAAAGCATTACAACGTAGGCTAATGATAAAATAAATGCTTTTGCCGTTGGTAAGGTGATCTCATAACAGCATGTAGAGTAAAGTGTTTCTTTGACTTTTATTATATGGGCCCAAATCATAATATTTTCTGACAACATTTTTACTCCCGTTACACAACAAATATTAGGCTACCATTTATCCACCACTCATTCGATAGCCAAGCATGCTCGAAAGTAAATAGACCGGTACCCTACAGTATAGAAGCGGCAATATTGCTGTGACTGAGATAGGAGCGCGACATTATAGCCTCTTTAATCTCAGAGCCTATACCAAGACAGGAGATAGAAACACAATCATCTATTGACAAACTAAATATTGAACAACCATTATTATTTTGCATAGTGTGAGCTGTAGCATTTACTTTTAATTTGTTTGAAAAGGCAATCAATTATGCAGAATGCACAGCCAGTGTTTGGCACACGCTATAGGCGATTAGTTTGCATTTTAGGTTGAATAAAGTCCCTGCAAAAGATCGAAACATTCTGCCCACACCTCTACAGAAATGTGATAAAATGTGCTATTGCACTTTCCAACATTTCCAAATCATACAGCAAATGAGGGTGTTTTTGTTTCCATAAAATGTGAATGAGGGCGTTTTCAMGCGGGGTTGTAGCGCTCGTTCACCAGCACACACGTATAATAGATTATGGATCTGATTTATCAATGAAAACATGCGTATGTTGCGTGCGACAGTTTGATAAATCCCAATGATTTGTGGCGCACACAAATCCTAGAATTTCCACGTACGCCAGAATTTAGTGAGACATTTACGCACGGTTGATAAATTAGGTCCCTGGGGTTTGTACTGGTAATGTGAGCTGGTCAGGGAAAACGCTAACCCCGAGCCCTTTCATCTCAGTGGGTGTGTGCGTACAGTATGACGTGATGTTCAATCAAAGCTTTGGTAGACATTGTTTTATAGACATGTGCGCCATCTAGTGGTATATTACCTGAAATGCATGTTTTTTTTTTGTAGACGGGGATTCTCTCATTTTCTGATTACAGTCCAAACCTAGAGGAACACATCAGAGAACGATTAGAAAAAAATCAGTCATCACAGAGAGAAAAAAAAAACATGTAAAAACAATCCGTTCACAAAAGGATGTACACAGATATTTCCACCAGCCAGCCAGACCATCATTGTAAATAAGAAGCCGTTCTTAATTGATCTGCCTGGTCAAAAAGTACAAATAGAAAARTATAAATCCACCACAGTATGTCAATGTATTGCCTCTAAACAAAGTAACAGCAAACATACCCTGTCACTGTGGTTCAAGAGTAAACAGACAGCTGTACTTTGGAGTGGGTGAGAGTGTGTCCACGGTGTGTGTGTGTTTCTCTGCATTGGGCATTGTGATACCAGAGTATCAGATCAGACAGGGATGGCAACAGTTTACGTATTCCTCCTCCTATGTGTGATGCTGCTAGACTGCCGGCTGGGCTGGGGAGGTAAGTTCTGCTCTGACTGCTGATGGTTTCAGTAGGTTTCTCACTAGTAACAATATTACTCTCTCAGTTKTACACCAGCCGTAACTGTAACAGCCTTACAATCTCCCTCTGGCCCTCCAGCCCCAGTGTTCCTGTCAGGCCAGGCAGCAGACAGTGTGCTGAGGAGACAGAGGCGCCACAACACAGGGGTGTTCGAGGAGATGTTATGGGGGAACCTGGAGAGAGAGTGTCTGGAGGAGAGGTGTGACCTGGAGGAGGCCAGGGAAGCATTTGAGAATGAAGAGAAGACGGTGAGTGTGTGTATGGTGGGGTTAGACTCCACCATGAATACGGTACTGTGTAATGAATGGGTTAACGTGTGATATTCTGAAGATTCTGTATTTATTTTTCAGATGGAGTTTTGGGTCGGTTATGAAGGTGACTTTGCTTAATGATTAACTGTCGTGTTGGCACAAACAGAGAGGATTAAGCTGTGACTCAGGAGCTGTGTGGGTTTCAAACTGTAGCGTTTAGCAGTATTTGTGTTTGTATTTATTATGGATCCTCTTCCTYGGGTCCAGCAAAATGAAGGCAGTTCATACAATTTTAAAAACATTACAATACATTCACAGATTTCACAACACACTGTGTGCCCTCAGGCCCTTACTGCACCACTACCACATATCTACAGTACTAAATCCATGTGTATGTATAGTGCGTATGTTATCGTGTGTGTGTGTGTGTGTTTATGAAACTTGGTG
Source organism: Salvelinus sp. IW2-2015 (assembly GCF_002910315.2). Taxonomy (NCBI): domain Eukaryota; kingdom Metazoa; phylum Chordata; class Actinopteri; order Salmoniformes; family Salmonidae; genus Salvelinus; species Salvelinus sp. IW2-2015. The sequence goes on from NC_036848.1 coordinate 13,102,202, forward strand.
TAACGTAAATTGCATCAATAATGCTCTGTTATGTCTCAGATGGGGACCAGTGTAAGTCGTCCCCCTGTCTGAACCAGGGCTCCTGTAAAGACCAGAAAGGATCCTACTCCTGCAGCTGTCTACGAGGCTTCACTGGGACCAACTGTGAGATAGGTACAGTAATAACATTGTAATGGCTTACTTGACTTAAGCCATTGGCTCCTATAAGTAGCATAGGCCTTGACAAATGTCCTCCATTTCAGTCAGTTCGGAGCAGGTTGGTCCAGCTTAAACCAGTTGAGGCTCTATGTAAACTCTGCCTGGACGTCACTCCTATAACATTGCGATAACACGGTTGTAAAACCACATGTTCGCCATAACAATCGCAACCATACTTACTTATTCTATTTTCTATACTATTTAACATGCCTCATTACTTTAGAGATGTGGATTGATGATGTAGGTTTCTCCCCACAGTAACAGCTAGACAGTGTGCGGTGAATAATGGAGAATGTATGCACTTCTGTGAGAACCTGGGCYCCTATGGGGCAGAGTGTAGCTGTGCAGAGGGCTACAAGCTGGCGCAGGATCAAGTCAACTGCAATCCTGAAGGTAGCCACAACATTCACACGTCTTGTTATACATTTTCCATAATCTTGCTAAAGTACTGTGTAGCAACATGTCAATARAGTAGTGTGATTACAATGTTACGACATTGGTGTAGAGTAACTTGATGTAGTGTTACCACCCAGCCCTCCTTCATTTGGATTTGTATGCCACCAGTGGAGTTTCCTTGTGGCAGAGACAGGCGGACTGTGATCACGGAAATGTCTAGATCCTTACTCACCCTTAAGAACACAAGGTCAGATGCCAACGTCACTACAACCCCCTCCCTCACCCCAGCCAATACCACCAGGCCCCCCGTCAGAGAACTCAACGCCAGAATACGTATTGTAGGTGGCGACACAGTCACCCCTGGAGATATCCCATGGCAGGTAAGAGGGGAAAATACCTAGATGCACTATGCACGGGTGAATGTATGTTTAAGCATCTCTGGGTCCTTGAAAAGAGCTACATACCGATATACAGTACCAGTCAAAAGTTTGGACACACCTACACATTAAAAGGTTTTTCTTTATTTTTTACTATTTTCTACATTGTAGAATAATAGTGAAGACATCAAAACCATAAAATAAAACATGGAATCCTGTGGTAACCAAAAACAGTGATAAACAAATCAAAATATTTGAAATTTGAGATTCTTCAAAGTAGCCACCATTTGCCTTGATGACAGCTTTGCACACTCTTGGCATTCTCTCAGCCAGCTTCATGAGGTAGTCACCTGAAATGCATTTCAATTAACAGGTGCGCCTTGTTAAAAGTTAATTTGTGGAATGTCTTCCCTTCTTAATGCGTTTGAGCCAATCAGTTGTGTTGTGACAAGGTAGGGGTGGTATACAGAAGATAGCCTTATTTGGTAAAAGACCAAGTTCATATTATGGCAAGAACAGCTCAAATAAGCAAAGAGAAACAACAGTCCATCATTACTTTAAGACATGAAGGTCAGTCAATTCAGAACATTTCAAGAATTTTGAAAGTTTCTTCAAGTGCAGTCGCAAAAGCCATCAAGCGCTATGATGAAACTGTCTCTCATGAGGACCACCACAGGAATGGAAGACCCAGAGTTACCTCTGCTGCAGAGAAMAATTCATTAGAGTTACAAGCCTCAGAAATTACATCCCAAATAAATTCTTCAGAGTTCAAGTAACAGACACATCTCAACATCAACTGTTCAGAGGAGACTGTGTGAATCAGGCCTTCATGGTCAAATTGCTGCAAAGAAACCACTACTAAAGGACACCAATAATAAGAAGAGACTTGCTTGGGCCAAGAAACGAGCAATGGACATTAGATCAGTGGAAATCTGTCTTTTGGTTTGATGAGTCCAAATTTGAGATTTTTGGTTCCAWCCGCCATGTCTTTGTTGAGACACAGAGTAGGTGAACGGATGATATCCACATGTGTGGTTCCCACCGTGAAGCATGGAAGAAGAGGCGTGATGGTGCTTTGCTGGTGACACTGTCTGTGATTTATTTAGAATTCAAGGCACACTTAACCAGCATGGCTACCACAGCATTCTGCAGCGATACGCCATTCCATCTGGTTTGCGCTTAGTGGGACTATAATTTGTTTTTTAACAGGACAATGACCCAAAACACACCTCCTGGCTATTTGACCAAGAAGGAGAGTGATGGAGAGCTGCATCAGATGACCTGGCGTCCAAAATCACCCAACTTTAACCCAATTTAGATGGTTTGGGATGAGTTGGACCGCAGAGTGAAGGAAAAGCAGCCAACAAGTGCTCAGCATATGTGGGAACTCCTTCAAGACTGTAGGAAAAGCATTCAAGATGAAGCTGGTTGAGAGAATGCCAAGAGTGTGCAAAGCTGTCATCAAGGCAAATGGTGGCTACTTTGAAGAATCTCAAATTTCAAATATATTTTGATTTGTTTATCACTGTTTTTGGTTACCACAGGATTCCATGTTTTATTTTATGGTTTTGATGTCTTCACTATTATTCTACAATGTAGAAAATAGTACAAATTAAGAAAAACTCTTGAATGAGTAGGTGTGTCCAAACTTTTGACTGGTATTGTATGTAACGGGCTCTCCCTGCTCTCTACTCCCCCAGGCAGCTCTGGTGCAGAGGCCCAGTGGTCAGGTGTTCTGTGGGGGCTCTATCCTCAGTCAGTTGTGGGTCATCACTGCTGCCCACTGTCTGGTGGAGGGACAGCAGGGATCTTTTTTCGTCAGAGTGGGTAAGGCACAATTCCGGTTCGTTTTTTTAGCTCAGCTACGGTACATTCTCACTACCTTACACAGGAGCGTGTTCATAGGTGTATGATTTGTATCTATGACTAAAACTAAATTCTCTACTAGGACGATTCATATTGATTGATTACAGATGGATTACTTGATTGCTTCATTTAGTTATTGTACCTCTCCAGGGGAGCATAACATCAATTACAAAGAGGGCACGGAACAGGACCACGAGGTGTCGAAGCAATACAAACATCCGCTCTACGACTCCCAGCAGAGTCTGTACAACCACGACATCGCCCTGCTGCYCCTGCACAACCCCATCACATTCTCCTCCCACGCCAGACCCATTTGCCTGGGGCCCAAGGTCTTCGCCGAGGACCTGGTGACGGATCAGTCCCCGGCTACGGTCAGCGGCTGGGGTCGCACACGCTTCCAGGGGGCCACGTCTCACTTACTACAGAAGGTAGAGGTGCCATTTACAGAGAGGACGTTGTGTAAGGATAGCAGTAGTGCCCGTATCACCAAGTATATGTTCTGTGCCGGCTATGCTCACGTGGCCAAAGACTCGTGCCAGGGGGACAGCGGGGGTCCCCATACCAACCGTTACCATGACACCTGGTTCCTGACAGGAATAGTGAGCTGGGGYGAGGAGTGTGCCAAGGATGGGAAGTATGGAGTATACACCAGAGTGTCACATTACTATAGATGGATACGTCACGTTATGTCAGTGACCAAGCGCATGCTGCATGACGTRCTGGATGACTAACCCCTGACCTTTGACCCTCAGGGCCCACGCTGGCTTTTTTTGTTCCAGGTCTTTTGMGGTTCAGGAGATGTGTCCGTTTTGTATTCAAAGAGAGAGCGTCTTCTTGCAGCTTCTTACCTCCATCTSCTGGTGAAGATAAGCTTTACATGATAGAGACCTGTATGGCGAACAGATGCTTATGCCTACTGAACATTTATTATGCTTATTCAGAAAACAAAAACTATAATTTACTGGCAAATGGCTGTATGCAAGCAACTAACACTGCTTTATTGTATTCTACTATAGAAAAAAAACATTAAACTCTAAGGCGCAGAACAAATCTGTATTATTTCAATAAATACTTTATTTGGTCTATATACAATACTGAAGCTGTATAAAAAAGCAGCCAATCAACAACGATGACTGTAGAACAATAATAAAAACCTGAAACCTGCCACGTTCAGTCAATATTCAGTTAGCCATGCTATGTTCTCTTATGAGAAACACTTAGCAACAAGCTTACAGCGCTTGTCAAAGACGCACAGCATTTTCAAGCATATTTCTGTCTCTATTTTTGAACATCACAGTTCAGTGCAAAATGTGCAGCATTTTGGAGCACAAAAAAAGAAAACCCAGCTAATTCTGCCATATGAGGAGAGAAACCCATTGATGCGATGCGCAGCAGTCAAGCAGGTCTCCGTTAAGGGTAGATAGACATCATTTTACTGGGCTGCACAGCTGCTTACCGCCGCGAAGGAACAACTTGATAGCAACATTAATTAATTAATAAGAAGACATTAGTAGTGTGGAGCTGTGCCCCCGCTGTTATCCTGGCTCATTTCCACATCAAACGCAGGATATCAAAGGCAGGCCTCCGACTGGGGCCTTGATTTGATGTAGTAAATTCATATAAGTCCGCAATCAATATTTAATTAAGCGTTCGACATAGCGGGTATATTTCATGTTTGCTGTATGATCCTGTTTAATGGGAAGCGTAAGATTAATTGCAAGGCCGTGGAAGAGACGAGTAGAGGAAGAGAGAGTGCCACATTTCTCCCTCTCTCTTGATCCAGCTCTCTCTCGCTCCATTTTGTGCTGTCACAGGCAGAGGGCTGCTCACACCGGGGAGACAGATAGTGAAATCCTGGGGAGAATGACATCAGTCTTTGCTGGCGCCACGCTGGCAGTAGCTCTTATAGACCTGAGGAGTACCCTTCTATCAATCACCATCACCTCACAAGATGTCGGAATTCACCATCCGTGACATCTTAACAACTTTATTTATATTGGGGCGGTGTCTCCTCGCCATTGACACACACTGAGCTTCGGAAATAAAACTGAAAAAGAATAGGTATGAATCAGGAAAATATGAAGGAGGTATTGCGTTCATGGAGAGCTCAATTTCTCTAGAGCCTTTGAAAATATAGTAAAGCTTTCAGCTTGTTTTCTTTCAGCTTGCATTTCGCTTATAAGCATGAATAACGTGCCAGTTGAGTATAGGTCTGATGTGAGGTAGAAGCAAGACTGCGTTTGATATTGCGGAGCAAACAGTACATTTATCAAAGAGGAGCTCGATTCCAACATTGCAGGAATAAAAAGGCATTATGGCACGGCACGTTTTGGCATTTCAACTCTTGGAGAGCTAAGAGAAGGCTYCCTTAAGGAACAAGACAGGATGGATACCTAAACAACATGAGCATGTAGAATAAATGAACGTCAACAAACAATAGACCAACATTCAAGTATACACATCAAAAATGAATTACATAGCTATGTACAAAAGTCTCTTTTTAAGAAATGTTTCAGGCGAAAACCCGGATTATTATGKCGCATAAGAACACACATAAACATACAAACACCAACTGCATTCTCACTGATTAGCAATGACGGTTAAGAATCCCTCAGAGAACTAGAGTCCATGMATGTAATCCAGCTACAGCAGCCCAACAGAAAAGCCCATTGGCTGGGTCTAAGAGGAAGTGGGGGATTGAATTTTAAGTCCCAAACCTTTTCACGTGTCCCTTGTCCTTCACCAAACCGTGTGCCTTTGTGCTGGTAGAACCCTGTGCTGTCTAAAGTGTTTGGAGGGTAACATTCATAAAGTGTGTCCACTGTCCATGGTGGGCAAAAAACAGGTCCTCATGTTACTGGCCCAGAAAAATGTCAATCAAAAATCCAGACCTAAAACTCCTATGTCCTTCTTCAATTGGCTACTTTGAGGAAGCAGAGTTTAAGATATTCCATCTGTCATGACCTCACAATGTCTAATGGAAAACAGTCTGTCTTTTCAGTCTGTCAATCTTTGTAAAGGTCCAACAAAAAGGTGTTGCTGCCTTCCAATGCTCCTCCGAAGTGGGAAATACGAGGTTCCGACTAACCACTTTCCCAGTTCCCACGAGCACTTGAAGACAGCATTTTTCCTCTAAGGGGAGCTGAGCTTTCTGGCCTTCAGATTCCATGGATCTGCATAAAAGATAGGAGGCACAAATGATTCAAACAAACCCATCTAATGAGCTACATGTCAGAGAGSAGGGTTGAGAGTACAAATGGCTTTAGAAACCRCTTCCTCTGTACTGTAACACAAACCTTACCTCCTAGTCTGGTGGACTGTCCTCTACTGCCGTTTCCCAGAATCATYTGCAGGTTGGGGACTGGGATGATACCCTCCTGTCTGCGACTCAGGTTCTTCACCAGCCTGGAGATGGAGTGAGGGAGGGAGGCTTTAGAGGAGTTAAAGGCCCAGTACAGTCAAAAACGTGATATTACTGTTTCTCATTAAACAAAAAAACAACATATTACTGAGAAATTGTGAAAATTATGATAAGGCCATAGTGTTAGAGCTGTTTGAAAATGACATTTCAACCTGTTTTGGTGGAATGGGAGTTTTGGCCTGCCTGGTGACAACACCAGGGGGTCAATTAGTTAATAGACCAATAAGAAATTGAGTTCCAAGCCTCTCTGCCAATAACAGATAGTTTTCAGTTTTCCCCTCCCCACTCAGACCACTGACCACAGACCACTAGCAACATTCTTACTCGAGAAATTGCTCATTGCTAAGAAGCAAATGTATTTATTTGACCATCTTAAATGAAAAGAATCACAGTACTTACTGATTTAATATTGAGATACAAACAGCTGCATTGGACCTTTAAGGTGAAGGGCAGGACACACGATAATGAAATTGGCGGAGCGCAGCGGTGTGCAGAAGATAACCTGCTGGGTGTTGACGAATGGTGCCCATTCAACATGTAGAATTGTTGTGAAATGAAAATAAAATGGTAGCCGATAGGACTGCTACACGCTGCTTTTTAACCATTCTCCTACGCTGTCTGTTTTGTCGTTAAGTCTTCACACCTGCTATATTAGGCTCCAGTCGGCCCAGAGCCCATGTCAAAGCCGTGTCAAATAAGGTTCTGCCATTGGCAACCAACTTTACCACCAGACAAATGACACTGTCGACACTCACCAGTGGCCTTCGCTGTCCTCGTGCTGCAGCTGGATGACATCACCGCTCTTGATGGTGAGGTCATCTGGGCRGTATCGTGAACATTCAGCCAAGGCCTTATATCTGCCTGGAGCCTGGGAAGACAGACACAATTCTGTTAGACTAGGATAAAGATATGTAGAACTGTAGCCTACTAGAGTATGCCTTTTAAATGTGTAGTGTCCACTTTTAAACGTAGGGAGCTTGAAGAGGTTCCTTTAACCTTTCTGATAAGCATATTTAAGGTCCTGGGTAAGGAACGAGGCCACACAGTGTGTTAGTGTTTAAATACAGATGAGTGGTTGTATTGATGTTGTAGAGAACCCATCTCACCAGCTGAGCAGCGTCCTCCTCCTCGGTGTCTGACGGCTGAGAGGGGTCCTCACCTCCACCCCACTCCTCCAGACCCTCACAGATGTCTACTGAGTGAGGCGCGCCGGGCCAGCCTGGAAATTACACACATTTTAGTTGTGAGTTACATTTTGCTTGTCTCTRCTTATATAGTGCCTTAATGACGTACCAGAAATACCTGAAGTAAATGCGTGGTAACTATGGCGATAAATTAAAATCGGAGTCATTGACAATCAAATTATATTTTCTAGGGATAGGGGGAAAAATCTATACTGTAGAGTATTGCGTTATTATTTTTGCAGATTTTATATCAATACTGTGACTCCCAAGTATCGATTTGTAATGTTAGCTAGCGCTAGTGCACTGTACCAGCGATAAAACTGCAGGATTTATCATCCTATACCTTGTTCTCCATCTTCTTTCTAAAATGTTTAAATGGTTTTGAGAACTTTTACSACCAAAACAAATTTTCGCATGGCTTTCTCTTGGAACATCGAATCGCAAAAAAAATATAGAATCTTGATACATATAGAATTGCAATACATYTGGTATCGGCACCTAAGTATCATTATAATATTGTATCTTCAGGTCGCTGACAAATCCCAGGCCTACTTTTCCCCATGCACCCAGTGCTCCTTCATGTGAAATACCTGCATCTTTAAGGAACCGGGATTGCAATTGTATTAATACCCACATAAACCCAATGTCAATTCAGAGGAGTTTCATGTACCATCTCTCATGACCCAATAACCATTGTTGACCCAATCACCATAATTACAAATTGTTACCAAGTATTTACTTTATTATGTTATGGGTATAGACAGGTGAGTTGCATAGAAACAAAACCGATGKGTGCGCAATTTAGGGGCAAAACAATTGTCAACTCAAAAGGATTATTGACAACATATGAACTGTATTTCATCTCCAAATGTTTATTGAAAACATACATTTCCACAATAACCACTAGTTGCCTCTCAAATACATCGTTACAGTTGTTGGTTAGCTAGCTAGCGAATTTTCGCCATATTAGCATACAGGTGACATACGTCAAAACACCTCAAAACAAGACATGGTATCAATAACAAGATACAACCAGCTGAAACAAGAGACCTACTATTCCCCACATGGCAACCTCTTGTTGCTAGCTATCTGACCGTTCAAAAATCATAACACCACGAGGCCTTCTGCCCCATTGATGCGAGTGCATCATTTTGGTGAAGTTGTCTGGCAACCAGTCTATTGTACATGTATGGGTTAGTGGTGTACTCACTGCGTCGGTTTCGCCGGTGTTGAGGGGAGTGGGACTGGGGGTCTGGACTGCTCCTCCCTGACTCAGTGTCCTCTGAGCTGATCGACGCCCTCTGCTGTTTGCTGTGGGAGAGACAACACGACARAATCAATTTGTATACCTTTTATTTAACCTTTATTTAACTAGACTTAATCAATTAACGAACTCATGCTCCAGGTAGAAGCTGCCCTTAGCCATAGATCTAACCTTTACTCATTTCGGAGGAACATCTGATCCTTGATCTGTGGTTAAGGACAACTTCTCAAACTCATCTCACACCACCATGATGACCTTTCAGACGCCAGCCAAACAGCCCACAGAGCAGCAAAACAGAGTACAGCATATAGCAACCATGTGACCAAGTGCAACAAAGTTCACACTGAGARACATGTTGGCGCATGGAAAGATCTGGTCTCGATTTAACAAGATCCTAGTTCGTCAGTGTATTAGGTGGTCTATATTTTGGGTTTGAAATAACTACTATAATTTAGCGACATTTCAGTTATATTCAATCTCAAAAAGCGAGCCCCATCTTAGAAGCAGTTCTGGTGCTGGAAACATGAGGAAATCAATACGTTTTTTGTTTATTTGTTTTGCATTCCATGCTAAATTGAAAATCCCATGCAAAGATGGGTGCAGTCATTTGGGGTAAGATGTCTGAGATGGAAGGCCTGTTGGGACATTGGTCTCTCAAGACATGAAAAGCGTATCTGGCAATTTATGAGCCGAATGGAGTCTGCTATTAAATGGGTTGCAGATGACGGTCAGTATGCAAACACAGCAGCCCTGTGGGTGGTTTAGGTCCCCAAGCTGGGCCATGCCGAGCCTGGCCGAGGCATGCAGAGCTGGGCTGAGTTTACCACTGAGTGCCAGGGCGGGTCAGTGGCGCTGGGGGCGGGGTCGGTTGGGGGGGCGGGGCCGGGGGCGTTGCCGGGGGCTTCGAGGGTGTGGACTCCGGGAGCGCAGACACTGAAAGACATTGGCGGACAGCGAGACAAAGTCCAGCCCCGGCAGACAGCCCTTAGGAGCCCCTCCGGACGGCCGCACACCCCTGCAAGGGGAGGGGAGGAGGGGGGAGGACAGCAACCAGACAGCAAAGGAGAGAGTGGAGCATTCACACACATCTTCTCTTCACACATCAGCTCCTTAACCTTCTTCCCCTCATTTTCTATTTCCCAGCTTTATACCTGCTTGTTGATATGGTCCCCAACACCACATATCATAACCGTGTCAACAGGTCACATAACTGCCTGCCACACTCACACCATCAGTTGGGAGCTGCTGTGTCTTACACCCAACATACCTCTCAGACAAGGGCGGAGACAGTTGAATGTGGTCTGGCATCTGGTTGTTGACACAATGCTCATCTGAAAGAAAAAAAGAGAACCAGAGAGAGGATGTCTGAGATGAATTAAACCAACTCTTTGTTGGGTGTGCTGTGGAGAGTGATGTGAGTGACATCCAAAACCTTTGAGGAGTTTCTGCTGGTTGGTGAGGATCCTTCGCAGGTCATTGAGCCAAGCCATCTTAACCTCCACTGTGGGGGCCTGGGAGATAAGATTAGAACACAGTCAATGTATGGTAACAAAACACAATGACAAGATAGACAGAATACTTATTCTTTTGTGAAGACATTTTATTTGCATCTTTACAGGCATGATTTCAAAATGGCACCACAGTAACATAACACATATTTCACTGTAACAATACATAACAAATCATAACATGAAGTTGACAAAGGCACAACACAGAACAGAACAGAACAACACACAGATGACAAACACGTCAGTGGGTGGTGGTTATTGTCTAGAGTCCTTGTGTGGTGAACATACGCTGCTTCTGGGTGGCATGAATCATTTCAACAGTCACTTCACAAAGTAGAGGTAGTCCTTACCTGAACTAAGTACACCTCCTCCCTGCCACTGTACCAGATCTCAAACTTTTTCACATCTCCCTTGACGTTCTCAGTAATCCCCACCGCACTCATCTGTCATGACACACACACACACTGACTGTTACGCACGCATACTGACTGAACCTGGGGCCTACAAGCACACGTCATGCATCACACGTCAGCCACACGTCAGCTACATGCTACACGGCTGGCCCGCTGGCCCACACACCTCCGTGTGACGGCAGGAAGCTCAGGGGCTCAATAATAAATCAAGAGGAGAACATCTGGTGGTGTGACACCATCCGCCATGCCCTGTGCATATTAACACACACACTCGCCTTGACACACAAACCAAAACAAACATCCCACTGGAGACCGTTCCGAAAGGCAGCACGTGTCAGAGAGTACCGCCTTCACACACACACACCTTGAGACAGTGCTTGAAGCTGTAGGAGGGGGTCTTGTCTGCACCCTCTCCATGCTCCTCCCTGCGCTTGCAGAAGAGCAGGGCTCTCTCATACAGGAACAGGTGTCTCTGCATGGGCTTGAAGCGGGCCAGCTCCTTCATACGGGTGGGGCCTTTCTTATGGCTGATCCACACACTGAAGGAGCCCTGCATCAGCACCCGGCCCAGGTCAGACAACTCTCCCTGGGTGAACGATACACAGACAAGGTCAGAGACTGGCTCATACACAGTTCAACACATAGGGACTGGTTTAGTTAGTTAATCTAATGCTACACATACTGACAGAATTGTATAAATTGCCAATACACTGTATGCTATGATCAGATTCAACCACTTTGCTGTACAGTGTCAGCAGCACAGGGCTGAAGCACCAGGAGGCCCCACCTGGTAACCTGTGATGGCGATCTGATGCATGGAGTCATTGACTGACTTGAGGAGGTCCAGCATGGCTGCTAGCGCCCCCTGTAGCTCCGAGGTCCCCTCACAGCCTCCTGGACTGTACTTCAGTAGCTCCTAGCGCACACACACACACACACACACACACACACTTGTCTGGTACACATCAATATCTGATAAAAGTTGAAATCCCAAATTCTCCAGCTGTACTATAAAATAGATGTGTTGCGCGTATGATTTTTCTTATTTTGTCATTTAACAGGGACTAACACAGGAAAGAAAATTGGTAGCAGTCCCCATTAACCAGATGGGATTTCTCTGTAATTTAATCTGTAATCCCTAATGTCATGCATTCAATTCATTGAAATGAATGTTCCTCTGTAGGGCTAGGTTATGTAAGAGTGCTGTTGCCATTTACAGGATTTTGGGACATRGAATTATGATAAAGGTTCTGCATAGTTTTATCTACTATAGACACTGCAATAGTGGCATGGTATGCTGTGTAGAGGTGTGTGTGTCATACCTTCAGTAGTAGCTGGTACTTGGTAAGGCGTTGRACTGGTTTCAGCAGGTAAGAATCCAGGCCCAGTTTGTGCTCCAGCTTCTTCTGGCACTCCTGTAGAATATGTCGAGGAGGGACAAGATTMGGAAGGCTTTAATACTGCTTTACCACAGCAGTGAATCTATTTGAAATAATATGTCATTTTGTGCCATTAAAAAATGAATTTTATGGCTAAGTATCAATAGGGAGCAGTAGTGGGCTGACAGACAAAAACATGGCTTCACCTGGAAAAAGGCACAGTCTGAGAACTGCCTCCATAAGGACTCTGAGCGAGACTTATTCTGACAGTAACACTCATACACCTGGAAATTCTCCTTCTGGAAATACACACAAACATTTCCAATGACACACCATCCATGCAAGACAAACACACATATACTGTAGGTYAAGACATTGTTCAGAAACAACCACAGACATGTACACACACACACAATAGACTTTCCTCACCCGCTCCAGAAAGCAGGCCCCTACTCCCTCTGGGGTCTCCAGGCAGCCCTCCAGGTCCTGCAGGAACACCCTGTCGGAGCAAGAGATCACGAGTCAGAGGTCAAAGGTCACAGACAGGTCAAGTCAATAGGTCATACCCTAACCACACACAGCAGCAACCATCACCACACAGTCAGCCTCACAGTAGGCCACTATCCTGCCCTRCTCCATAGTTAATGACTGGGGTCACCCACACAGCCGTGCCACTGAGCCCCCTGTGTCTGCCAGGTTCCTCTCTCGTTGGCATAATCAAATGCTTGTTTGAGCAACTCACATTTAACACCAGTTAGAGAGGCTCTAATTGGCTTAGGGCCTCATGCAGTCATTCAATTAAGCCGTTCAGCCCAGCAGGGGAGCAGGACCAGCAGGCAGGATATAGAGAATGCAGATCACAGGAGGCTGCTCATAATAATAATGGCCGAAACYGAGCGWATGGAATGGCATCAAACACATGGAAACCATATGTCTGATGTATTATACCATTCCACTGATTCTACTCCCGTTATTACCACTAGCCCATCCTCCCCAATTAAGTTTTCACCAACCTCCTGTGATACAGACAGAACCACTAATAAACACTTGAACTAACACAGCTGGTAGAGGAAACMGGCTAGTACACTGAACAAATATGAATGCAACAATTTCTAAGATTTTACTGAGTTACAGTTCATATAAGGAAATCAGTCAATTTAAATAAATTCATTAGGCCCTAATCTATGGATTTCATATGACTGGGATTAAAGATATGRATCTGTTGGTCACAGATACTTTAAGTGAAATGGACCTCAGAATTCCATCACGGTATTTCTGTGCATTTCAATTGCCATCGATAAAATGCAATTGTGTTCGTTGTCTGTAGTTTATGCCTGCCCATAATCAAACCCCGACCGCCACCCACTCTGTTCACAATGTTGACATCAGCAAACCGCTCGCCCACACGACGCCATGTACGTGGTCCACGTTGTGAGACCGTTGACAGACTGCCAAATTCTCTAAAATGACGTTGGTGCGCTTATGGTAGAGAAATGAACAAAATTCTCTGGCAACACCTCTGTGTGACATTCCTGCAGTCAGCATGCCAATTGCAACCTCCCTCAAAATGTGAGAAATCTGTGGCATTGGGTTGTGCGACAAAACTTCACTTGTGTAATGATCATGCTGTTTAATCAGCTTCTTGATATGCCAAGGTGAAATGCTCACTAACAGGGATGTAAACCAATTTGTGCACAACATTTGAGAGAAATAAGCTTTTTTTGTGCGAATGTTGTATTGTGTGTTGTTGATTAATTTGTGGTATGTTGTTGATTGTGTTTATTGTGTTGTGTGTGGGTCCTTGCCTGCTGTGGAGTTGTAGATCTCAGGCATGTTTTCCAAAACAGGATGTCTTTCTTACTTTGCAGGATGGGGGGCAGGAGCCCTGAAAGGCCTGGGTTCTCCATCTCTCCCCTGTATCCCTACGCGCATATACACACACATCAGCATAGAGAAATCTCTGTAGTAATCCAGAAATTGTGAAACACTGCTGTGTTATCTTCTCACCAGCAGCACTGACAGCAGCTCCTCCACATAGACTCTCTCTGGTCTCGATTAGCTCCCTCATCACGTGACTGTGGAGACACAGGGCCTCATAGTATTTATGTCTGAACATAAGGAATCAGGAAGACTACAGAGGGATTATATAGAGGATGCGTAGACAGACCGTTTGAGAAGGTCTGGGCTGTCCTCTCCCTCCAGGCTGGCGAGCAGGGGCTCCTATTCTCCTGGTAGTCATGCATCACCTCAATCTGAGACAGACAGGTCAAAAACAGAGACAAGCAGGATTAACAATCCTCAGATTAACACAGATTAAAGAAGGAAATCCACCTCAAGCCTTTACGACTACCGAAAGATGACTAACTTTAATGTAAACATCACAGCTGTACTGTTGCCACGGTGACATTCATAGTGAGGTGTGTGAACTGCGACAGCATTTAAAGTCATTTCTCACTGTGGTTTATTCACTTTCTTAATTTCTCCACGTTTACGTCATCCTTTCCTCCATCTCACCTTTCTGGAGCCGGGGCTTTTCCGTGACTTCCTCTTCCCAGGAAGTGATAAGATCGAAGGAGAAACTTCAAACCGTCGACCCCTGCAAAAGATGACCTCTCAGCTGAAGTTGATAATGATGTACGTTTCTATGTGTTTTATAAAACACAAGACCCTGTCTGGATAACATGTTAATAATGATGATAAAAACACAAGACCTGTCTGGATAACATATTAATAAATGATGATAAAACACAAGAACCTGTCTGGCGATAACATGTTAATAATGATGATAAACCAAGGACCTGTCTGGATAACATGTTAAATAATGATGATAAAACGACAAGACCTGTCTGGATAACATGTTAATAATAATGATAAAACACAAGACCTGTCTGGATAACATGTTAATAATGAGTATAGTATATGTCTCTATATGTGCTTTGATGAAGCCATGGCGATACAGCAGCTGACACTACCTAACACTACATTATCCAATAGAGCCATCACAACAAAGCGCAGTTGCTTGTGGCGATATGAGAATGTACAGTAGGTTTGGTCAAGTGGGACCTGGTTGTCCTATCCTCACTTTTATTTWAAAWWWTTTTTAACCTTTATTTAACTAGGCAAGTCAGTTAAGAACAAATTCTTATTTACAATGACGGCCTTGTTCAGGGGCAGAACAACAGATGTTTTACCTTGTCAGCTCAGGGATTCGATCTAGCAACCTTCCGGTTACTGGCCCAACGCTCTAACCACTAGGCTACCTGCTGCCCCATTATCCCCTAAGGACGGATTATACTGCTGGGCCAAAACAGGTCGATCTTTAACTCAGGTCGAGCACAAACACTGTGGGCTTCCTCATTACTGGATCCTGTAGTTGGCTGCTTTGAATACTTCACTGCAGGGCTGGAGGGACGTGTGTGAAGCCCTGGGCTGAGGACAGCTGGATGATGAAACATGTACTGTAAACCTCTCTAGCCAGAAGCAGTCAGCTATACAGTCTGATGCTGTTTAATCTACTTTGACAAATGTCCTGAATCATCAAGTGCGTGTGTGTCCACTACCTCCTCTTACCATGTTTGGGGGAGAATAGTGGGGACTTGGAGCGGGGTGGGTTCTCCGGCCGGGGTGCCACCAGTTGAATGGGACGGACGTGTTTATCAGCCAGCTTCCTCAGACAGACCTGTCTGTTGTGGATCATCTCCTGCACCGCTGTGTGCTTCTCAAATGTCTTCCCTATCTGGACCTGTGGAGGATGAGGAAAGAAGTGGGGGGGGGGGGGGGCTTAGAGGATTTATATGGAGCCAGAACCTGCAGTGTGTAAGCAAAACAATGTTAGTGAAACAGTGTTCGCTAAATGGGCTTTTATAGTTATGTAATGTATTATGTGTATAGAAAGCCTTATGATGGATTATACACAGATGGTTCATGAGAAGCATTACAGAGGGCTTTTCTCTTTAAACCATAGAGCCGTTTGTGAATGAGAGACACTGGTTGGTGTTTAACCTGTATCTCTGGGGTGAGGACAGACTCAAACTCCACGGCCAGGAGGTCAGGTCCTGAGCTGAGGAGAGACGGAGCCCCCTCCAGGAATCTGTCTATGTCCTTCAGAGCTGCCTGGGCCCCCTGCTTAGACTGGAACTTTTCCACCAGCTGCTGGGCCAACAAGTAGGCCCCGTCGTCACACCAACTCTGGGCCTATGGTGGGGACGAGACAATGTCACGCACACTGACCAATCATAATCGGATATACGTTAGCACTTGACAGAGAATAAAGGTAACCAAAAATATTTTAGTGCTTGGTCTTGTGCCAGCACTTCATCTACGCAGATCAACAGCTAAATACTCAAATCAAATGGTATTTGTCACATACACGTGTTTAGCAGATGTTATTGCGGGTGTAATGAAATGCTTGTTTGTGTGTGTGTGTGTGTGTGTGTGCTCACCTAGGTGTATTAGTGTAAATAAATGTGTGTGTCCTCTACCTGATCCAAGCGTAGCAGCAGCTGATAGGCCTGGGAGAGGTGTGTGTGTTTGGCCCTCAGAGCCTTACTGAGCGTGTCACAGCGGTGACGTAGCTCGTTGCAGCGCTGCACGATCAGGGCCATGGCGTAGTGGTGACAGGCTGCCAGCTGGTGACCGTGGAGGATGATGGTCTGGGCACGAGCCATCTCCTCCTAGCAACACCCAGGACACCACAGTCAGTTACATACAATAACATGCAGGAGGTCTACACACAWACAGTATCACCATAGCAAATACAATTCAATCCTAGCTCCACAACCAATGCTGTTACCAAAAGCACGTG
The DNA here is from genome assembly GCF_002910315.2 of Salvelinus sp. IW2-2015. NCBI lineage: Eukaryota > Metazoa > Chordata > Actinopteri > Salmoniformes > Salmonidae > Salvelinus > Salvelinus sp. IW2-2015. The sequence continues at coordinate 13,119,012 of NC_036848.1, forward strand.
AGACCCAGAGAAGACGATCTCTGCCAACCACCATTTGTAGGTCAGGTCCTGAGGCTTAAGTATACACTAAGWGTAGTCCTYGTCCGTTGATCTGATGAGGGAGTGTGTAAAAGGTAAATACTGACCTGTGCGTGAGCCTCCAGGCTGTCCAGGTCCCTGAGTGTCTGTTCTGTCTGAGTCAGCGTCTCCCCTGACAACGACACCTCCCTCTCCTGGGTCGCCAGACGCTCCAGAGACAACTCCATCTGGCCACAACAGGAGAGAGAGACATTAGTTCCACACATATGCACGTCCCAACTTCAAAACACCTCATCCAATATCCAATTGAGCTGTACACCCTATGGGTYTCGTCAAGAGTTGACTCTCGGCATCGGCCAATTAATCAACAATCCATCCATGCCGTAAACGGTCGGTCTCACCTCCTGGAAGCTGTGTTCGTATCTGAGCAGCTGGAGGTACTGTTGGAGCTTCAGATGATGCTTCTCAAAGAAGCCYTCAAAGGCTGACTCCATGTCCCTCAGCTGGMCTAGTAGCCTGAAGACCAGCGAGAGAGAGGTTGTAATAGATGGCCACTCTATAACATTTAGGCAGACGGTAGTATGATTATCCCTCTGAGGTTATATACCTCTGCACAGTCTCCCAGTCCAGCCTGATATCCCATAGTGAATCCTCCTCTCTCCCAGAGGCCTCCAGGCTAGCCAGCAGGTGACGACCCTCCTTTGATACWGACCATATCGCCTCCTGTACAAYARAGACAAGAAAAATGGCTATAAAACATCAGTGGGTCAATGTAGACTAGATTTCAGTTAGTCTGCCGCTGATACGAGACTGTCACACATTATCATAGAGCCTAGCGTAAAAMGTGTGTGAAACGGAGTGCTGCAGTTATACCTTGAGTTTCCTGTACTTGTCAGTGTGGGTTGAGAGGAGGTGTACGATGCCGGTGCCCTCATCTGGCAGCTCTGTCTCWGCCAGCTCTGTGCCAAARGCCTGCAGCATCTGAGCTATGTCCTTAACTGTCACCGCAAAGCTCTCTATGGCCTGGAGGGGAGCCAGAGAGCACACAACACAGGGACGTCATCACAGTGTTTCTACATTTATACTCTGARGTCATCACTCAGAACGGTGCAGACATACAGGCCAAGTTTGAATGTGTCTCGCCACATCAGACATGTTGTAATATTTGTGCTGGGGTTCTGAGTGGCTGCATGGTTGATGGTATGTAAGTGTAAAGTATGTACTGTTCTCAGGACGATCCAGTCACTGTGGCAGTAATCCAGAGTTCCACCAAACTCAGAGGTCAGTTGGTTCTCATCAATGTATCTCAGTAGGTCTGTCACAGAGCTCAGCATCACCACCTAATAGAGGAGAGATATAACAATGGACACATTATTGACTGCGTTTAGTACTATGTACATGTGTGGTGAAGTGTTGGATTTGGTAAATGATCTGCCTTACTGGCATCTTGAGCATGAAGTCCTCCTGGCTGAAGCGGAAGCCCAGGTCTGTGACGGTGCGCTGGAAGAAGCTGGTGGGTCTCAGCACCAGCACCAGGTGGAGGTTCCCAGGGAAGGAGGCCTGGAAACAGGGGAGGAGAGAGACACCGTCACTGATGGACAGTGAGCCCTGATCTAGAGCCCTGACAAACCCTGGACCATGCCTTTTACCCAAAACCAGGCCAATCTGTTCACGATGAAAGGAAGGGACTTCTGGATGCATAGCCTTCATCTGTTCACCCTGAATGGGCATATTGACAGCACTAACAAGCAATCAGGCTCAGGCAGAAAAAGCCTCTCAGTCTGACCCACTGTCAATTAAAGGAGGAAAGCTGGACCTATCCTGCCTATCACAGGTGTATTGAAGRTGTAGTCAATAGAAAATGGCTTCACTAACCAAGAAGAGACAGTAGGTAGGCTGAATTCTATTTAGYGATGAGGCTTTGATTGAACTTCAGAGCGATTTTCAGCAGCAGACATCACAAGTAAAGCATTTAGGATGACAATCTTATCAGCTCAATTTGAAAAATAATTCWCACACCAATTTTATCACATGACTGRGGTGATGCAGGTSTAGCCTTACTAACATATGGGTTTGGTATAATTCAAGATGCCAGCTGTTAACTTAAATATGCATAGGARATCGACATAAAACAGTGGGAAATGTTGATTATTCCATAAAGAGCTCTGATATTAATTTGACGTCGCCATCTAAATCTAGCTTTAGGCTACTTCAAACATGGACATTGCCCTTCAAGCTCAACATGCTAAATATTGCAGTCGAGTTTGTATTCACATACGCAAGCCATCGTTCTCTGTCTTGCTGCATCAATTGCATGACTACGCTAAAATCAGGCTCTGCACCGCAGTGCTATGCTTAAGCTGCAGCCAGTGAGCGATGCCGCATTCACCCTGCCCACCCAAACTTGACCACAACTCTTATCAATAAATCAAAATTTTTAAAAAGCMCGTTACCGGGCTCTTCCGTATCCTGGTCAATCCTCGGCGCTGGTAACTCACAGCCATTGTGTTTACAGCCATTTATACGATCATGCTATCACTCTAAATCTCGCCGTCCCGAAGCTTACAAATCGGTGCCAATGTAGACTACTGGTTCCATTTACTGCGAAGATGAGGGTGGCAGCGCTGTCTGCAATCTCTTCCTCTCATCGTGCGCCGAAATATAGCGTCATCAGGTAATATCCACGTAATTGAGTGCTGGCTAATGCATCTTAATTCCCTTGCCACGGTACTCAAGTTTCATACAGTGAGTACAGAACATTCTTTGAAAACTATGCATGAGCAATAATAAACTGTGACAAAGCAACTGCAGTATTTGACAGATATAGTCACGACGAAGTATTTTAATGAACTAAAGACCGAGAGACGAGACCATCACAAAACAGCAGGAACTGAGCGCTGGGCAATTCAGCACCATGGACAGCTCCCCACTCTGACGTCCAGTCTGTCTAGTGCTGAAATTCTGAACTGGATTTTTGTTTTTTTGCRACAGCAGCAAATCATATGTTCAAGACTATAACTCGCTCACCGCAATTCTGGCAAGTGCTGTTTTGATTGAGGTCCAAGTATCCAGTCTCCTGTCTAAAATGATGATGAATTTTACACCTGGTTGTCGTGCTCTGCAAACACAAGCAAAAAAAGTATTTGAACACATGTACTTTTCACTGAGCAAATGTATACTTTTACTAGTCAAATATAATATGCCAAATTGATTTGACAGCTAACTGCAGCCAAAGACAAATTATATTTTTTGGTGCAGTAAGAACGCCTGCAGAGTGAATACATTAGATCTGTTTACAGGGATGTTCATCGACACTGTTGACCTGAACTCAAACTCCCCTTTTGGTCCACGTCCAATGATACGATCCCTCCTCCCTAGGATATACCTGCTCTGAGCTGGCACAGAGGACATCAAAATAGATGAGGGACAGAGAGCATCTAGTGCCATATCTGCAAAGAATACTAACTCTGGACTAAAGCAAGCACACACTGCATTGCAGAGAAAGTTATGAGGGAGGGCTAGAGATGAATAGTAGGAGGTAGTGTATTATGTTGGTTCACCCACCGAGGTATGAGGGTGAGGTATGTTAAGACTTTAGCTAAAGACTCCTCTGGAATGTCGCTGAAAGCAGAGTATTCTGGGAGGGTGATAATCACGCTGGAGTCCTCACCACGCCCACCTGGGAAGAAAAATAGTTTCATATGAACTATCACACTCAAGAGTGTACTAAACAATTATATTATGTTCTTTGCTGACGCCTCATTTAAATAGTCTATAAATGTTGGATTAACTGAGAACAGTTTTGTCAGTGTTAGTTTCTACATGTCACTACTACTTTTACAGGTCGTAGACACCGCCTGAATCTACACAACCAATGTTAACACAGGTCAGAGGTTATGAACCCAAAATAGACATTCCTGAGTAAAGATCTCCCACCTGACAGGTAGGCCACCTGCTTCTCAATGTAGCCGTCCACCTCCTTCATACTCATYGGGACTGACACCTCTGTGGGAAGGAGGAGAAGGAGAGAGCGATAGAAAGAGAGGGAGATATTAGAACGATGGGGTCAGAGGCCCCTTCGAAAGTGTCAACTTATGGTTATCTTCCATAAGGATGATGATTTAACAGAGGGATTTACTGCCACCCAGTGGTCGTATGTAAAACAACATCAACATTAGTGATAAGGAAGGTATCAGACTCTCAGCTGTCTGGTTCAAGTCAGTCAATCATTCGGAGGCGGGTCTGGACCCCATCTTTCCACTGTGACATCCAGGCTAGCATAGCAGGAGGCCGTCATTATACCTCTCCACACCCTTCTCCTGTCACCAGGGGAGAGGCAGCATGGAGTCATATACTGTGTCCGGCCCGCTGTGGTGGCAGGCTGCATTACTCTCTCCTCTCATAACATTCCACATTCAACACAGTTTTCAGGACTAAAACACTGCCCGTAATATACTGTACATATACAATCAAATAGTGGTATGAGTGAAGCCACAGTGAAGACTGAGTTCACCTCTGTCACGTTGGCATGAAGGATCGGGAGACAGACGCAGGAATGCGTAATAAGGTTTTTTATTGTACACAAATTACGGCGTGCCGTGTAAAGGCATGGGGACTAATACCAAACAAACACTACAAAACACAAAGTAATTTATAGTCATATATAATTCTCTGCTGTTCACAAGTTTATGCAACCGATCAACAGACCGCTTGATTCCCATCAACTAACCATCCCTTATGAATACTGCACATTATCATTAAATATGACAAGAGAGAGAGATGCAGTGGAGAGAGAGATGCATTGAAGAGAGCTAGAGAGAGAGTGAGCGAGAGAGAGAGAGCGAGAGAGATGCATTGAAGAGAGCTAGAGAGAGAGAGAGACCATCCAACCCAAAAAGGCCTGTTGTGTTGATGGTATCCTTAATGAAATGATAAAATATACAGACCACAAATTCCAATCGGATATACTTAAACTCTTTAACAGCATCCTTAGCTCTGGCATCTTCCCCAATATTTGGATCCAAGAACTGATCACCCCAATCCACAAAAGTGGAAACAATTTAGACCACAATAACTACCGTGGGATATGCATCAACAGCAACCTTGGGAAAATCCTCTGCATTATCATTAACAGCAGACTTGTACATTCCCTTAGTGAAAACAATGTACTGAGCAAATGTCAAATTYTCTTTTACCAAATTACCGTACGACAGACCACATATTCACCCTGCATACCCTAACTGACAAACAAACAAGTCAAAACAAAGGAAAAGTCTTCTAATGCTTTGTTGATTTCAAAAAGGCATACGACATTATAAAATCCATGTACACAAACATCAAGTGTGCAGTTAAAAGTGTCGGAAAACACACATCTCTTTCCACAGGGCCGTGGGGTGAGACAAGGATGCATCTTACGCCCCACCCTCTTCAACATACACTACCGTTCAAAAGTTTGGGGTCACTTAGAAATGTCCTTGTTTTTGAAAGAAAAGCACATTTATTGTTCATTAAAATAACATCAAAATGATCAGAAATAAAGTGTAGACATTGTTAATGTTGTAAATGACTATTGTAGCTGGAAACGGCAGATTTTTTATGGAATATCAACATAGGCGTACAGAGGCCCATTATCAACAACCATCACTCCTGTATTCCAATGCCACGTTGTGTTAGCTAATCCAAGTTTATAATATTAAAAGGCTAATTGATCATTAAAAAACCCTTTTGCAATTATGTTAGCACAGCTGAAAACTGTTGTTGTGATTAAAGAAGCATCTGACGCTACCGTCCCACATACCCTAGTGAAGTTAAATTCTACAACCACCTGAAATGAAGCGATTCCCAAACCTTCCATAACAAAGCCATCCCCTACAGAGAGATGAACCTGGAGAAGAGTCCCCTAAGCAAGCTGGTCCTGGGGCTCTGTTCACAAACAGCACAATTAGAACCAACAAAATCCTGAGAAAACAAAAAGATAATTACTTGACAGATTGGAAAGAATTAACATAAAAACAAAGCAAACTAGAATGCTATTTGGCCCTAAACAGAGAGTACACCGTGGCAGAATACCTGATCCCTGTGACTGACCCAAACTTTAGGAAAGCTTTGACTATGTACAGACTCAGTGAGCATAGCCTTGCTATTGAGAAATGCCACTGTAGGCAGACCTCTCAAGAGAAGASAGGCTATGTGCACAGTTCCCACAAAATGAGGTGGAATCTGAGCTGCACTTCCTAACCTCCTGCCAAATGTATGACCATATTAGAGACACATATTTCCCTCAGATTACACAGACCGACAAAGAATAAGAAAACAAACCCAATCTTGATAAACCCCCATATCTATTGGGTGAAATACCAGTCGTCCTGTAAGTGACGGTGTCCTTTTCCACGTTGTCGTCGGGGGTAACTGTGTCAGGCAGGGAGTCAGCGTGGGTAGCGGTAATGAGTTCCGCTGATCTCTTGTCAATATTTTATGAGTGTTACTGACACACAGACACATGGGCTGGGCCAAGCCAGGCTGGGCTGGGCCATTCACACACACAGAGACATGGGCTGGGCCAAGCCAGGCTGGGCTGGGCCATTCACACACACAGAGACATGGGCTGGGCATTCAATCACACAGAGACATGGGCTGGCCAGGCTGGGCTGGGCCATTCACTCACAGAGACATGGGCTGGGCCAAGCCAGGATGGGCCATTCACACACAGAGACATGGGCTGGGCCAAGCCAGGCTGGGCCATTCACACACAGCCATGGAGTAGGGTTACTGTCAGGTACTGGTTAGTGTCAGGTTCAAAATGGATATCCTGGACTGGCTGTGTAATAATTCATGTTTCCATGGCTTGAATGTTATGGAGAGCTTGGAAAGGCCACGTGTAGTATGTATAAGCAGTTTATAAATGATTGATAAGGGGTTCATAGTGTGTACTTCTGTATACATTGTAGCTCCTGTACAGCCTACATCAACAACAACTACTAGGCTGTGTACTTCTTCTTTTACCTTTATGTAACTAGGCAAGTCAGTTAAGAACAAATTCTTATTTACAATTACGGCCTACCCTGGCGACGCTGGGCCAATTGTGTGCCGCCCTATGGGACTGCCAATCACGGCCGGATGTGACCCAGRCTTTATAATCATTAACATTGTCATCTCTTCATCTCTCAACCATTCATGTTGACACAAGCTACAATTTATTCACATCAAATTGGTACTGTAATGAAGAGGCAATCTAATTTAGAAAGGGTAGCTTTTTTTCATCTTCGTAACATTGCAAAACTCTGAAACCTTTTGTCCAAAAATTATGCAGAAAATCCATAATTTTGTCACTTCTAGATTAGACTACAGCAAAGCTCTAGTCTCTGGCTTCCCGGAAAATGCAATAAATACACTTCAGTTAGTGCTAAACACAGCTACTAGAATCCTGACTAGCACCAAAACACCTGACAATATTACTCCAGTGCTAGCCTGGCTTCCTGTTAAGGCTAGGCCTGATTTCAAGGTTTTTCCTGCTAACCTACAAAGCATTACATGGACTTGCTCCTACCTATCTCTCCGATTTGGTCCTGCCCTACATACCTACACGTACGCTACGGTCACAAGACACAGGCCTCCTTATAGTCCCTAGAATTTCTAAGTAAACAGCAGGAGGCAGGGCTTTCTCCTATAGAGCTCAATTTTTATGGAATGGTCTGCCTACCCATGTGAGAGAGTCAGACTCMGAGACCTTTAAGTCTTTATTGAAGACTCATCTCTTCAGTAGGAACTATGATTGAGTGTAGTCTGGCCCAGGGGTGCGAAGGTGAATGGCAGGGCACTGGAGCAACGAACCGCCCTTGCTGTCTCTGCCTGGCCGGCTCCCCTCTCTCCACTGGGATTCTCTGCCTCTAACCATATTACAYTGGCTGAGTCACTGGTGCTCTTCCATGCCGTCCCTATGAGGGGTGCATCACATCGTGCCAAGATTTTTCACTTTACCCGACTTGAGTGGGTTGAGTCACTGATGTGATCTTCCTGTCCTGTTTTGCGACKCCTCAGACTTGTGCGGTGGAGGAGATCTTCGTGGGCTATACTCAGCCTTGTCTCAGGGTAGTAAGTTGGTGGTCTGTTGACATCCCTCTAGTGGTGTGGGGGCTGTGCTTTGGCAAAGTGGGTGGGGTTATATCTTGCCTTGTTGGCCCTGTCCAGCYGTATCGTTAGACAGGGCCACAGTGCCACTCCCCAGACTCTAGTTTCTATCCTCCCTCTCTTCCACACCTGCTMTCTAGTCCTCTGAATGCTCGGCTATGAAAATTCAACTGACATTTACTCCTGAGGTACTGACCTGCTATACCCTCTACAACCACTGATTATTATTTGACCCTGCTGGTCATCRATGAATGTTTTAACATCTTGAAGAACTATCTGCACTCTTATAATCTCCACCCGGCATAGCCAGAAGAGGACTGGCCACCCCTCAGAGCCTGATTCCTCTCTAGGTTTCTGCCTTTCTAGGGAGTGTTTCCTAGCAACTGTGCGTCTACATCTGCTGTTTAGGATTTTAGGCTGGGTTTCTATATAAGTACTTTGTGACCTCTGCTGATGTAAAAAAGGGTTTTATAAATACATTTGATTTGATTTAATGAGAAGGGGCAATATCCGGCATCTAGATGAGGTGACAAGCAATCGAAACAATACCGATAAACATAACATCAAACACACTAGTCACCTGTCCTGCATAACTTCAGTGAGATCAGAGGGAGAATGCTTGTGCTGCAGGCAGGCTGCAGTGTTTTCAAAATGCGTGCTAGTCTGTGATCCCAGGAAGTCTCCACCAGGGCCCCTCTCCGATTAGAATCAGAATTCTGTATCACTCATCACATGACGTAAACCACTCTGTCTCTGCCTGGCCTGCTAAACAAGATGTCTGCACAACACACCGGACCTCCAAATCATGCTTTCTACTTGGCCGCCCCACAGCTAGGAAACAATTATTCCCGCTGACTAAATTCGTCAAAGCATCCAAGCACCAAAGCCTAGTCAGGTGACTTCACTGAGTAGTGTTTGCTAAGCATGGCTGGGTACTGCGACAGACTCCCAGGCAGCCAGACAGATTAAAGGCCCAGGGTAAAGCAGGGCTGGCCTTAGCAGGTGATCTGTGATAGCGTCTGTTTACTGAACAGGGTGATAGGAATCCTGGTGGATTAAAGCCGAAGTGAGGCAGCCATGTGTTTTTTGCTCAAGATCATCCTTAGCCAACTGGTTGAAGCTGGCTCAAATGCATGCAATAGTCTTCCAACAAGACTCTGGTTATTTTACTACATGACTTCAGAAGCCTTACAGATCTTACCTTACTGCTGAAAAAAAAGRGTTATGTATATACATCCTCTGCTTTATAATGGATTAGGAGTTCCCGATCTAATAGAACACAGAGGGTTTTCTTTAATGGAAGCCTCTCTAATGCAAATTTGGTTGAGTGTGGTTTGATTTCAGGCTGTATCACAACTGGCCATGATTGGGAGTCCCATAGGGGGGCGCACAATTGGCCCAGCGTTGTCCGGGTTAGGGTTTGGCCGGGGTCGGGGTCGGCAGTCATTGTAAATATGAATTTGTTCACAACTGGCTTGCCTAGTTAAATAAATAAATAAAATCTAATTWAAAAAAATAGGCTGGTGCTAATTATTTCCAAAACTAACAGCATTATTTTTGGGACAAATCAGACATGCAATAATCACACACATGCAGTCCCTCACATTTACATACACACATTACACAAAGGGCCATGGCTTAGACTGTTTTGAGGTCAGCAGATATTTTTACCAAACAGGGCTTTCAGTGCTAAGGAGATTATAGCGGTGGGCTTGGTAGAGGCAAAGTGTTGGAGGAAATGCCACACATCTTAGGCTCATGTGCCGTGATTTGTTTACCTGATTTATAATTTGGGATGTTTCAAGCTGCTTCTTTTGAGTAGCATCAATGTGCAGCAAAGCTAATAACATTTTTGTGATATTTTGTTGTGAAGTGGGACAGATAATGAATGTGTATAGCGCAACATCTGCAGACAGAGACAACTACTTCTATGAAAACCACCTCTTAGTAATTGGAGTCTGTTTATCAGGGGTTGACAGGTTTAACTGAAGAGGTTTGTTATGGGGTCTTAAGGCTACGTTTAGACAGAAAGCCCAATTCCGATTTTTTTRTTTTCTTCACTCATTGGTCTTTTCACCAATTAGATTAGCTCTGAAAAATATCTGATTTGAAAAGACCTGATGTGATTAGTCGAAAGACGAATTAGTGGAAAGAATTAGGCTGCCTGCCTACTGTGTGGCGCAGAGGTCTAAGGCAGTGCATCACAGTGCTGTAGCGTCACCACAGACTGGGGTTCGATCCCAGGCTGTGTCACAGCCGGCCGTGACAGGGAGTCCAATAGGGTGGCTCACAATTGGCCCAGCGTCGCCCGGATTAGGGGAGGGTTTGGGCGGTGGGCTTTCCTTGGCTCATCACGCTCTAGCAACTCCTTGGGGCGGGCCGGGCCACATAATTTACTGTGTAGGCCAGGGGAGGACCATCCTCAGTGAATTTCATAAAAATAGTGAAACATTAAAGTTATCCTTTTTAGCTAAAACGAAATAAATGATTTACATGTGAATATATTTAATAAAAACACACTGTTTTGGAATAAAGGTCTACAGTAGCCTCAGTAGCACTCTAGAGTAGCACCATAGTGTAGCTGGAGGACAGCTAGCTTCTGTCCTCCTCTGGGTACATTGACTTCAATAGAAAACCTAGGAGGCTCATGGTTCTCACCCCCTTCCATATACTTACCCAGTAATTATGACAACTTCCAGGGGAAGTTCTCTAACCTATCAGAGCTCTTGCAGCATGAATTGACATGTTGTCCACCCAATCAAAGTATGAATTCATGTATCTATTACTTAACTATAGCATAAGCTACAGCTAGCTAGCACTGCAGTGAATAAAATGGGGTGAGTAGTTGACTCCAAGAAAGAGAAAGATAGTTGAACAGTTTTGAAAAAAATATTTATTCCAAAATAAGGAGAAGCAATAGAGAGAGAGAGCTAGTGAATGCAGCTAGCTAGTTCAGCCTACTCAAACACCTGACTCAAACAGAGAGGGACGCTATGTTAGCTGGCTGGCTATGGTGATCCAACACTGGAACTCTTTCAAGTCAAGGTAAGCTTTTGGTTTTATTAATTTATTGCCATCGGGGCCCGCCGGTGTAACTGCTAGCTGACTGTACACTGTACTGCATGATTGTAGAGGGTTTACTAAACACGTTAGTTTTAGTAGCTATGTTGACTAGGATGTGATAACAATGTAGGCTGTGTAGCGGTTATGATATGAAGGTTTGAAAATGTTTCTTAAACAGAAGCAAATAGAACGAAACAAGGATAAACATACCTGAATTTGTCCAATAGAAACTCTAATTTGCCATTGTTGGACTAATGATTATAGCCTATATCAGCTAGATGCAGGCAAGAGTGTACAAGGCGGTATTACTCAAAATTCTCWCAAACTGTGCACCTACGTTGTAAACGTTCATTCATAGGCTAGGTTGTAGCAACCTCATGATGGGTATAGGGAAAATTAGAGTATAATGTAGTAGCCTAAACCTATCGCTGTTACATTGAACTGGGTGAATGGAATATGAATGACAGTCACCCAATATGCTGTAATAGAAATAAGGCCATGCTCATAAAAAAATAATAAAAAGATCCTCCCTTATCTTAAAACGGCACCGACCGCCACTGGTGTAGGCTATGTGTAAGTTCAGGATTAACTGCAGGAAGCGTGATGGGGCTTCAAAATAACCAGTTTGTTAAACCCTGTCTGCCATGTTTCTTCACACACACAGGGGTAAATGATATTGACAGGTTAAAATACAACCAGGTGGAGGCAGGTGAAGACTTACAGGTAACTGATCTGTAGTGTGTGTGTGTGTGTGTAAAGGTTTTTCCATATACTGCAGTCTCTCCTCGTCTTCTTGCCAGATCCAGCCCAACCCACGGAACGTAGCTCACATTACACACACATTATTACACTGAACCAACTCCGCCTGGTAAAAATAGAACGTCCGGGGCAGGGCCTTTTCCCCAATGTCCCCATTAACTTCACACACAGGCCAGCCTGTGGACAAGGACAACACCCTCACACAGGGGCACAGGTCAGTAACCAAGGTGACAACGGAACAACAACAAAGCAGTGCAAAAGGTCATCAACACAGTCATGTTAGTCCTCTATAGAGAAGAGAATGCAATATACTAGAGCAGGTATTCCCAAACTGGGGTATCAATGTCGTCGGGAGTACGCCAAATAAAAATGTGATTCACATTTTTTTTTTTACTTCACATTTTCTAACAGTCCATGCTTTTTTTCCAACGGGGCTATACATTTGGGTGAGTTTTTTCCCCCTCGCCTGAGTAGCCTCGTTTCACTGCCAAAAATAAAATWAAACCATCTAGTGTTCAGCAAAATAAGAACACAATGTCATATACAGGTAGCCTAGTCAAATAATTAACTTGCAATCACATTAACCGTTACTCTCTCGCGGGAATTCCACTAACTGTCCGTATGTAGCCAAACGTAGCTGCTGCTCATTCCGTTTGCTCGAAAATTGATAAATGGTTAAAAAAAAGTAAGGCCCGCGTCCATAGAGACACARACCTGCTCTACTGGTAGTACTGCTACTACCAGCAGTACTACACCTGCACCTGTTGACTACACAAGTTGTTCTGCTTCCACGAGCACATCCAATGCTAGCATCAGTAATTCTACATTTGTTGTTAGCCCACCTAGCATGGACAATGACAGCTGTGAATCTGATGCAGCCGAAGAGCTACTGCCCCCTTACCCGGGAAAGCACCGAACAGACAGAGATGTTGGATGATCAAAGAGGCGCAAATATGATGAGAACTACATTGATTTGGGGTTCACTTATATTGMGAGTAGTGCCTTTCCTAAGKCACAGTGTGTTATATGTGCAAAAGTATTCTCACAACTCTATGAAACCTTCACTCTTGCACAGACATTTAGAAACAAAACATGACAATTTGAAAAATAAGCCAGGGGAGTTTGAGCGAGAATTAAGACGACTTTCGAGTAGTAAGACATGTATAAAAGCAACAGATACCATTAATAAGAAGGGGCTAGAAGCSTCTTATATGGTGAGCTACCGAGTGGCTAGGACAGGCAAGCCCCATACTATTGTGGAGGACTTCATTCTTCCTGCTGCTGCGGATATGGCTGGAACAATGCTGGGGGAAGGCCAAAAAAAACTATACAGACAATGACTTCATCAAACAACACTTTCACGACGCATCAGTGACATGGCAGGAGATGTTTTCAAACAATTACTGCTTCGCATACAAGCCAGTGAATTCTATGCTTTACATCGGGATGAGTCAACAGACGTGGCGGGCCTGGCACAGCTCCTGGTATATGTCCGTTATGTTTATGGGGGGTCAATTAAGGAAGACATCCTCTTCTACAAACCACTGGAAACCAGGACAACAGGAGATTATATTTTTAAAGTACTGGACAGCTTTGTGACATCAAATGGACTTTGGTGGTCAAGATGTGTTGGTATCTGTACTGATGGTGCAAAAGCCATGACAGGAAGACATAGTGGAGTGATAACATGCCTGCATGCAGTTGCTTCCGACGCCACTTGGGTACACTGCAGCATCCACCGAGAGGCTCTTGCTGCCAAAGGAATGCCTGACAGCTTGAAAGAAGTTCTGGACACTACAGTGAAAATGGATAACTTCGTTAAAGCAAGGCCCCTGAACTCCTGTGTATTTTCTGCACTACGCAATGATACGGGCAGCGGCCATGTAACGCTTTTACAACATACATACGTGCGTTGGTTATCAAGGGGCAAAGTATTGACATGTTTTTTTTTTTTTTAATTGAGAGACGTGCTTGAAGTTCTCTTTACTGACCATAATTTTCACTTGTCTGACCGCTTGCATGATGACGAGTTTCACACGACTGGCCTATCTGGGTGAWGTTTTTTCTCATCTGAACGATCAGAATCTAGGATTACAGGGTCTCTCCGCAACTATATTCAATGTGCGGGACAAAATTGAGGCTATGATTAAGAAGTTGGAYCTCTTCTCTGTCTGCATGAACTAGGACAACACACACGTCTTTCCATCATTGCATGATTTTTTGTGTGCAAATTAACTCAAGCTTACAGACAATGTCAAATGTGATATAGCGAAGCACCTGAGTGAGTTGGGTGCGCAATTATGCATGTACTTTCCCGAAATGGATGACACAAACTGGATTCGTTATCCCTTTCATGCCCTGCCTCCAGTCCACTTACCGATATGTGAACAAGAGAGCCTCATCGAAATTGCAACAAGCGGTTCTGTGAAAATTGAATTTAATCAGAAGCCAGACAGATTTATGGATTGGCCTGCACTCAGAGTATCCTGCCTTGGCAAATCACACTGTTAAAACAATGATGCCCTTTGCAACCACGTACCTATGTGAGAGTGGATTCTCGGCCCTCACTAGCATAAAAACTAAATACAGTCACAGACTGTGTGGAAAACTTAAGACAGACTCTCTCCAATACAACCCAACATTGCAGAGTTATGTGCATCCTTTCAAGCACACCCTTCTCATTAACCTGTGGTGAGTTATTCACAATTTTCAATGAACAAATAAGGTTTTATATGTAAGATGGTTAAATAAAGAGCAAAATGATTTGATTATTATTTGTGCCCTGGTCCTATAAGAGCTCCCACGAGTCGGGTTGTGACAAAAACTCACTCAATCTTATGTTTAATAAATGTATCGTATAGTGTGTGTATAGGCTTACAATAATGGCAAAAAATAACATTTGAGAGTGCGCTGACCCTGGTGCTAGAGGGGGTACGCAGCTGGAMGTTGAATGTTTGAAGGGGTACGGGACAATAAAAAGTTTGGGAACCACTGTACTAGAGGTACAAACCACCACTGTCCAGGAGCTGTACTGTAACTGAAGTCCAACAAACTGGCATCACAGTTGGAAATGAATCAACACTGATGAGAAAGCCCTTTCTTCTTCATTGGATTTGTAAATGAAACACTGATGAGAAACTAGCCCTTTCTTCTTCATTGGATTTGTAAATGAAACACTGATGAGAAACTAGCCCTTTCTTCTTCATTGGATTTGTAAATGAAACACTGATGAGAAACTAGCCCTTTCTTCTTCATTGGATTTGTATTTGAATCCAATAGATATTAACGGACAGAGGAGAATGTGTAGGGGATATGTTTTCTTGGGCACTGTTTATCACGTTGTCTGTCTTCTGTAGCATCTGGACCATGGCGGGGATGCAGCGCTACTCCTCTTCATCATTTAATTGTCCAATCTGCCCAACTGGCTGCTCTTACAGGATTCCTATTCCTCCCCCAATAGAGGATTTATTTTTTATCATTCAACTTTAAAAAGCTGCGAGCTACAATCAGAACTGGACCTTGATAGTTTCCCCGGGGAAGGTCTAATCAATTCAGTATCACAAAATGTAGAATGAATCTATAGTTTATTCATTTCACTGACAAAATGCTTTGTTCGGCATTTCTCCAAACACACCCAGATGTGGCGTGTACTTACAAATATCTCCTCTACATATGATCGCTATGGATAAAAACGATCCCCMCAGGGTTTAGAAATAGCACATTAATCCCTGCATGGCTACGTCATGACCACTGCTGGAGTACAGCAGCAACCATCCCATCAATAGACCTAAAGCTACCCCATGAGTTTTAATATTGTCCACGTATTATGACGGTGTTATGTCTCCATACAGAATATTTAACATTGCACAATATTTCCCCTTGTAGACTACCATGATATTTAAGACAGTTATGTCCCCATATGCCAGTGATGGGGCAGTACAGGAGAGGTACTCACGCTGCAGTGTGTTCTCTAGCTGAGAGCCAGCCTGCAGAAGGCTGTGGTAGCACTCCATTTCTCCCCCTGGCTCCTGCTCTGTCTCCTCCTGCAGTGAAGCTGGGCCCATTCCCTTCCCCCTTATCCACCTCCACAGGGCTGGACAGAACACTAGCAGGCCTGGTAGTGGGTAACGGCTGGTGTCAAGGCCTCACATCCTTATTATCCTACGGTCCTGTCCCCAGTCTGACTCTACTTCCAGGGGGGTAGAGAGGAAGCTTCAGCCCACTTTTCCCTGTAGATCCAGGGACCCAGTCAGGAGGCTCCCAGGGGCTGGATCCAGATCCTGAMTCACCTTGAGCCGCATGCACCGAAGAACCCAGTACAGCAGAGGAGTATAAGTGTGCAGTCCACACAGAACATCAAATGGTAGGTTTTCCGGCTGCTGTGGCCAAGACAGTCCTGATACGATGCACTTTTCCCTCACACACACTCTATAATATTCAGTCCAGTGAGTGACTATCTTGTTCTAAGCTACAGCCACTAACCCTTAATGAACACCTGTCTGCCACTTCAAAACAAACACTGCACCCTCCATCTGGCCACTGGCGTCTCTTCCTCGTTTTCCTCTGTGCCCTCCCTTTATCCCCCTCTTGCCCTCAGTCTGGATTTTAGTGCGTCAGCTCTGCCGCTGCTGAGGCACAGTGGCTCCTATCCTGACACACTGCCAACTCCCTCCCAACTTTTACGACTCCTCCTCCTTTCCGCTTTCCTCCGTCTTAGTGGTCACTCTATTCCTGTAGCAGATTGTGGGCTGATTCCACACAGCGCTGCCTGGCTGACCTACCGCATACAGCACTGCTGGGCTATCTGACACGAGTGTTACTGCTTCCTCCTACTCAATATTCTGGGACACACACAGAGAACCGTGTGCTACACATTTAAGTGTCAATAGAGCCATTGTAAACGGTACATTATTCTCCCGTTCTTGTCTAAGCCAACAAATTGTTCTGCCCATGCAAGTGCACACACATTAACACACAACGAACACATTCAAACGAAGGCACAGGAACATGAACGGGTGTCATTGTACAAAATAGACACAGCTTCACTCATCTCCACTCCCCCAGTTACTCTGCCTACGTCTCCCCTCAACCGACCAGGACTCAGACACACATGGATCCARGGAAGGAGTAGAGTAACAGAAGGATATGAACATACATTAATACACACACAGTGTCGGGTGGTGCTGTGGTGGCAGGTTGAGTGGCGTGCTACAGGGCCACTCGGCCAGCGGTACGTCTGAACTCTGCTGTGGAGCTCTAGCCTTCAGCAGCCCTGTTGATCCAGTTAAGCCTCTCAGCCACCTCATTACCGCAGAGCATCTGCTTGGTGTGGCCAGGCGTACACACACACAGTCCACAGGCGGCTGGTGGTGCCTTAATTGGGGAGGATGGGCTCATTGTAATTGCTAGAATGGAATAAATGGTACCAAATACATCAAAACACATGGTTTACCTGAGTTTGATACCATTTCATCCCAGCAATTTTAATGAGCCGTCCTCCTATCAGCAGCCTCCTGTGGTGCACACACATGCGTGCAGTCCTGCAAAGCCCACACTAACAGACCATGCTAAGCATAAGCCAAGTACGCTTGCTGATACACAAGTTCACTCAAGCATACCACAAATTCATAATATTGTGATTTATTACAGAAAAACTGTGTTGAACAAACTGGTCTTAAAGTGCTACATTCAGGTCGGAGGTTCAGAGTGCCGAGGCTGGAGCCCGAGGGGCCAGATGTGGGGTGGTCCTGGCGCCGGGGTGCGGTGCCCATTTTGTGCCCGTCACCCCARGGCACCCCACCCCAGCGGTCACCTGTGGGACAGGGCCATTCTCCACATTCATCCAGCCACTCGTGCATTTTTTTTTTGTTGGACGTTTCGATTATTCTTACAAAAATGGCTGGAAAAAGGGTTGCATTAAAAATACAATCAATCAATCAATCATTCTTTTTTTTTTTTTGGTCAGGCAAAACACAAGAAACCAATACATTTTGTAAGCTTTTGAAAACGGCATCTGTAATGCCCCCCCCCCCCCCAATATAGTAAGTGCTCCTCCTACCTCGACCTAGGACACAGCCCAGGCAGGTGAGAGTCCAGCGGTGTCTCCACACTAGTCTGAGTACAGCCCATACTCAGCCCCCTGATAGCTTTAGTGTTTCAAAAGGAAATGTTACAATAGAGTTCTCCGTAATATAGCCATCTGGTGTACACAACCCTCTGGAAACTCCAGACCCTTGAAGTCAAGAAAAATATATACATTTCTCCCATATGAAAGTATGGTAAATCACATTTGGCATGGAGGGGAGGGGACACCAGGTTGCATATGCTCAGTATCATGTACAGCCAGCATGTAGATGTTACAGTATCTCCAACCACTAAGGATCTGGAATGAAGTCCATCTGAACTAAAGCTACTGAACTTAGGAACTACAGCCATAATAATCAAATACTTGATCGTTATGGCATTTCTTTAAAGGACAAGACATACCCCTCTGTGCCAGAAATACCAGAAGCTCCATTCAAAGCCTAGATATGGCTTAACTGACCTCTAACCAGTGCTCTGTAATCTGACCTGCGACCAGAACGGTGGAGGGAACAGGATATGGTAGAGGTGTAAGGTAGGATATACGGGTTGGCACAGGGGCACACATCTTGTCTGAAGTAACACAGGCATACTGAAATTGCACAATAAAAAAAATACGTAATAAAAATATAACATTTGTGGGTAAAATTACACAGAACAATAAATATGTCAAATAGATTCTTACACGTTCCAAGAACAAAATTCCTCCCATAGTATGTAAAAGTGATTCATATCATGGCATGTAGAAATGGAATGTATGAAGCACTAACACTAGAGGTCAGTAAGAAACCCTTCTCAGATATCGTAAATAGATATGGATGTTGATGTAAGGTAAGCAGGTGGTCACATTACCTGACGAGAAAGTCTGGAGTTGGGATCGTTACCTTTGACAAACACTAAGTGGTAATGGGACATCGATACCTCATTTTAGGTTTTTAGTGCATGTGCGTATTAGTGAATGCGTAGGTGTGTGCGCATTATGTGTGTGTGTGTTTCAGCATATGACAAATTTGCCTTTCGGACTGCATGCCCAAAGGAAAATCCTCAGAACTCCTGATGTCCTTTAGATGACAGGTCATGACAACCACGTGCTAATCTACAAGGAAGCTACAGGTATTCCTATGAAAACACTGTACGTGTCTCAATGCAACACACAGGTTGCTTTTTAGGCCATCGATCCCATCCAGTACAGCTGGGAAACCGATGTATGAGAAACACATTCACACATAAACAACTTGCTCACACTCCGCAACACATTTTGCAATATTTGGACGGTGCTGGGCATGACACGCATCTCCCCAGGTCAGACACATTTTTGGCTTCAAGCACTAGGCATTCAAACAGGTTAAGATCTATAGCTACAGCACATATAATAATTTTCACAATCCAATTGGGATTTTCTTATATTATCACCGGCCTTCTGCTTGGAAGATACATGTCATGCTCCAAACACGGAACCAGGTAGAAACGTTGGCAAGCACAAGTCATTACCAGTCATTTTGATTAACTCACATACACACTTTTTGGGAAGATGAGAAAATGGAGACTTAAACCAGTAGGGGGCTGTGCCTCTAAACCCTCTTAGCCAAGTAGGGGGCTGTGCCTCTAAACCCTCTTAACCCAGTAGGGGGCTGTGCCTCTAAACCCTCTAAACCCAGTAGGGGGCGGTGCCTCTAAACCCTCCCTTAGCACAGTAGGGGGCTGTGCCTCTAAACCCTCTTAGCCAAGTAGGGGACTGTGCCTCTAAACCCTCTTAACCCAGTAGGGGGCTGTGCCTCTAAACCCTCCCTTAGCACAGTAGGGGGCTGTGCCTCTAAACCCTCCCTTAGCACAGTGGGGGCTGTGCCTCTAAACCCTCCCTTAGCCACAGTAGGGGGCTGTGCCTCTAAACCCTCCCTTAACCAAGTAGGGGGCTGTGCCTCTAAACCCTCCCTTAACCCAGTAGGGGGCTGTGCCTCTAAACCCTCCCTTCTCAGTATCCATTTTTTTTCAAGATATTCAGTAACCCGTGTGCAGTGTAGTCTGTATTGAGCGAACATGCTTTCTTTGCCCTGGACTAGACTGGAATCATGTAACTTACAGTACCAGTCAAAAGTCTGGACACACCTACTCATTCAAGGGTTTTTCTTTATTTCTTACTATTTTCTACTTTGTAGAATAATAGTGAAGACATCAAAACTATGAAATAACACATGAAATAATGTAGTAACCAAAAAAAGTTTATTCAAAATGAATTTTATATTTGATTCTTCAAATTAGCCACCCTTTGCCATCATGAGGTAGTCACCTGGAACGCATTTCAATTAACAATCTGTGCCTTGTTAAACGTTAATTTATGGATTTATTTCCTTCTTAATGCGTTTGAGCCTATCAGTTGTGTCGTGACAGGTAGGTGTGGGAAACAGAAGATGGTCTTTTACCAAATAAGGCTAAGTCCATATTATGGCAAGAACAGCTCAAATAAGCAAAGAGAAACAGACCATCATTACTTTAAGACATGAAGGTCAGTCAATTCAGAACATTTCAAGAACTRTGAATGTTTCTCCGAGAGCAGTCGCAAAAACCATCAAGAGCTGTGATGAAACTGTCTCTCATGAGGACCACCACAGGAAAGGAATACCCAGAGTTACCTCTGCTGCAGAGGATACGTTCATTAGAGTTAACTGCACCTCAAATGAGAGCCCAAATAAATGCTTCACAGAGTTCAAGTAACAGACACATCAACTGTTCAGAGGAGACTGCGTGAATCAGGTCTTCATGGTCGAATTGCTGCAAAGAAACCACTACTAAAGGACACCAATAAGAAGAGACTTGCTTGGGCCAAGAAACACAAGCAATGAACATTAGACCGGCGGAAATCTGTCCTTTGGTCTGACGAGTCCAAATTTGAGATTTTTGGTTCCAACCTAGGTTAACGGATGATCTCCGCATGTGTGGTTGCCACCATGAAGCATGGAAGAGGTGTGATGGTGCTTTGCTGGTGACATTTTCTGTGATTTATTTAGAATTCAAGGCACACTTTACCAGCATGGCTACCACAGAATTATGCAGCGATACACCATCCCACCTGGTTTGCGCTTATTGGGAGTATCATTTGTTTTTCAACAGGACAATGACCCAACACCTCCAGGCTGTGTAAGGGCTATTTGACCAAGGAGAGTGATGGAGTGCTGCATCAGATGACCTGGCCTCCACAATCACTCAACCTCAACCCAATTGAGACGGTTTGGGATGAGTTGGACCACACGCAGAGTGAAGGAAAAGCAACCAACAAGTGCTCAGCATATGTAGGAACTCCTTCAAGACTGTTGGAAAAGCATTCCTTATGAAGCTGGTTGAGAGAATGCCAAGAGTGTGCAAAGCTGTCATCAAGGCAAAGGGTGGCTACTTTGAAGAARCTGAAATATATTTTGATTTGTTTAAAAAAAAAAATGGTTACTACATGATTCCATATGTGTTATTTGATAGTTTTGATGTCTTCACTATTATTCTACAATGAAGAAAATAATAAAAATAAAGAAAAACCCTTGAATGAGAAGGTGTTCTAAAACTTTTGACTGGTACTGTACAAACTATTTGGGCCTGGAACTGTGGAATCTGTTTAAGAAAGTTACGTAACATTTGTATTTTTGTTTTAACAAACCTTGACCTAAACACACAAGTAATAACAAGTGGAATGTGGCATTCATGGAACCTCCTTCGTTTCATGCAGATGAATCATTCTGGGTCAGTGGAGGTGTGGCTGCATGTTAGAACACAGCAGATCGTAGTAGTACTACTGACAAGGTAGCCGTGTACGCATTCATTTCCATTTTTTWAAGAAAGAATTCAAAAAAAGAAAAAGAAACTGCGGAAACTCATGCCTCCTGTCTGAATAGTGCAGTAAAAACGGTGGTAAAAACGGCCTGTGCTGCGTGGGCCGGTGGTGCAGTACTCTGCAGACATGCAGAGGGAAACAGGAAGAGGTTGACAGGAGTCCAGCCCTGGCTCTTCTAGCATCTTTTCTATTTTCTTTTTATCAATTTCCATTTTCTTTTTAGATTAGGCAAAAGTGCAGGCAGCCAGCTTGACTYCCATGGGGGCCTGAAAGACACTGGCCGCAGTATAGTTGACCCTCCTTTCTGCCCTTCACTCCTGCCCGATCAGGTGCTTGTAGGACAAGGGCGTGACGGCAGCGATCTGGAGAGGACAAATACAGAGACAGAAGTCAGTCCACCTCCATAGACAGAATCCTGCTCCTGCCAAATGCCAACAACTGGAAGGTGGTAACAAAGAGCAGCACCATGACAGACACCATTAAATGTTGACCCKAAAAATCAGATAGAATTGACCACATACCCCTGAATAAAATTGATTGGACACACCTCCCCTGAAAACAGAGATTCGCTCAAATCAAAGAATGTCTACTGCTCTGATATCATGTGATCATCCCTGATGAAGTGTATGGAACCCAAGAAGACCATGAGGCGATAGCCYAGGATTAAGACATGTGAGATTAGCCCTTGTTTTACCTGGATGTTTTTAGGAGGGAGTCCTCTGAAGGCTGGGAAGAATAGAGAAGCAGGTTAAATACAGGTGATGGATGTGAGCGTAAAGCCTGGTGTTAACCCAGACTTTCCAATAAACAGAAKCAGGGCTCTAAATTAGCATTTTACCATGGTAGCACTGTTGCACCCAATTTCTTTTAAAGTTAGGAGCACCAGGAAATGTCATTTTAATATCGATTGAGATATACAGCCTTTATTGGGCCTATATGAATTCTATGTACTTTTGAAGCACATTTTGTACCCTAGAAAGTAATATCTAACACTGTTAAGACATTCGTTTATTATCTCCACCAATGGAGATGCATCCAGCAAAACTGTAGCGCCAGTAACATGGTCACAARTGTCGAACGGTTCTGGCTACAGACGAGCGGTTCTCTCTGTAGTAATGGTGACACCACCACGGTCAGGAATCTGCGCTCACTTTTTTATCTAGGGTACTCGGAAACAGCGAAGGGGCGGCAGGTAGTCTAGCCGTTTGAGCTGTAAAATCGTTCTGCCCTTGAGGAAGGCAGTTAACCCCCCCACAAGAACTGCTCCCCGGCGCCAATGACGTGGACGTCGATTAAGGCAGCCCCCCCCCCGCACCTCTCTGATTCAAAGGTCTTGGGTTGAATGCGGAAGACATTTGGGTTGAATG
Organism: Salvelinus sp. IW2-2015; assembly: GCF_002910315.2. Lineage (NCBI taxonomy): Eukaryota > Metazoa > Chordata > Actinopteri > Salmoniformes > Salmonidae > Salvelinus > Salvelinus sp. IW2-2015. Next base: position 13,142,244 of record NC_036848.1, read on the forward strand.
CATTCAGTTGTGCAACTGACTAGGCATCCTCTTTCCCTTAATCATTACAACAATTAGAATCTGACAGATATTTTTGTAGTCGCACTGGTGCTCCCAAATTAAAATGTCTTGTCGCACAGCAGAAATATTTAGCKGCATATTGGACCAAAATGGTGGCACTTTAGAGCCCTGAATGGAACCCACCCACATCACATTGTATTGGTCATGTACACATATTTGACCAATACAATTTTATTTTATTTGACACATTCACTCCAGGCAACGGTCAGTTCATTTTGATGTAGGAAGAGCAACATACAATCAGGCAAAGGAAAGGGGTAACAAAATGTAGTACTTGCAAATGGAGAATACAAGACGCCAGTAACACACAAGTAGTACATTGCACATGCAACCAGGAGGGACACCACAACCACCATATAAATGACAACTCCATAAGGGGAGAAATTAAAAAGGCAGATTACGAGGTCTGCAATATTTCATTAGGAATAAAGAGGCAAAAGAAAAACAGACTTACTCACATTCACACACACACACACACTGATGAGACAAAATAATCCCCGATCCTCAACGGAGTCCATACTTAGTCAAAAAMGTAACTGGAAATCCTTAAAGACCACATGCAAGGCCACAATGAGCTGGTCGTCTACTGGAAGGCTGAAAAGAGAATTGACTGTCCTGGCTTAGTGGATCATATTGGAAAAGGCTCCCCTTCTGACATCAATTTATACAGTCGGCCAGTTAAATGTTTATCCAAATCTTTGTCCATAAGAATGTATGTACATATTTCACAAGCAAAAATATGACGCAGCCATTATGACAAATACACTTTTCAGCCAACCAATCAGAGCTCAACACCCAGGAAGTATGGGTTACAGTAGCCATTAGAGGACTGAACCAACTTCTTAAAAAAAGATCTTACATGTTGAAGGCACGGGAAGCAGGATTTGGAAACTGGATTCTGGTTACAGTTAAAGAGTACTGAGTCTCGGCAGATCTAGACAGCTAAAGGGTTTCTTTTGGGGGGTATTTGATTGTTTTAACTAAGGGGCAGAGTTGGGGGTCGGTACCTGTTCATAGGATAGTATTGGACTCGTCTGAAAAGGTTCGCATGAGCAGGGGCCTGGCTGAAGACCGGGGAGACTGGGTTTTCCCCTCGCCAGACTGAACCACCGGCTTCTTCTGGAAGGGTGAAGCAAGAGACACTAATGGCACCTCGTGCTGACAGACAGACACTTACACACTTGAGACAGAAGTTGGACAATGTAATGTAGTTTAAACACACACTCGCCTTGGTGAATTCTCTCTCCTCTACCCAGGAGGGTCAATGTTTGAGAAAGCTTGCYTCGTTCTTAAGGTTGCATTATTTAAAATCAACACAAAGCCACCTTAATAGACTAATACACATTATTGGTACAGCTATCCAAATACTTCAAATATCCTTTGAGGCATTTGGGTGACTTTCACTAGAAAGTTCTGATTAAAAAGACACATTCATAGCAACACACAACCACCCAGAAATGTCTGTAGTGGCCCACTGCGGTGGTGGGYTCCAGGGTATGGGGGTGGCTGGAGTCTGGGGCACTCTGGCATGCAGGTAAACCTKATTTCTTTGCGTGCTACATTCACCTGGACAGGCATGCAGAGACAGCAGGCACAGTGGCAGCACGGGCAGGAAAGACACACTGACTGATGCACTCAGACATACTGAATTAGACATAGGACCAACGCTGCAGCAACAAACGAAAAACCACAATTGCTGGGGAAGTGAGATGGCTGGGCATTGGGCAACCCAGCACTTACATAAGCATTCTCAAATGATCCTGAAATAACAAAAAAATGTACCACCCAGTCTAGACAGTGGTTAGAAAGGTAGCTTCTCTTTAACCTCACCATGACCTGAACAGGGAACCTCTAGAATGGTCAATCAAGGCCGGCTGGATGTTAAAGGAAGGAGGAGGGGACAAATCTGACAAGCAGGACAGGACAGATGGGAGGAGAGTGGGGGAGCAAGGAGGAGAGTGGGGGAACAAGGAGGAGAGTGGGAAGGGGGACAAGGAGGAGAGAAGAGGAGAGGCAGTAAAGGGGAAAAGCAGGCAGAGAGAGAGAGACCTCAGTCACTCCAGGAGAAGCTGTGAGTACTGGCGGTCTGCGACAGCATGAAGATAGTGGACGTCCCCGACGAAGGAAGCCGTGGCTTGATCTGCAGCAAAGCAGGCAGGACAGAAAGGAAGAAACAGAAGAGGCAATAAGAGGAAGTGAGACAGAGGGGGAGAGACTGTAGAGAATGTATTAATACAAAGCAGCAGAGTTAGAAAGATAGCATTTAGTTAGGGTGGGGCAGAGTCTTATATAGAGAGGGGCAAGGTAGCCTCCAGGTTAGAGCGTTGGGCCAGTAACCGAAAGGTCGCTGGCTCGAATACCGGAGCCGGTAAGGTGAAAACTCCCTGTGCACTTGAATAAGGCACTTAACCCTAATTGCTCCAGGGGCGCCGTGTAATGGTGACCCTGGCAGTGACCCCACTCCCAGCCGGTGTCTCAGGAGGTGGTGGGATACGCAAGAAACGCACAAGTGTGTAACAGGACAAATATAAGCACTCCCCAAATTATTAATACATTAACACTCCAGATTCATCCGTCGGAATGCCAGATGGTGAAGCGTGATTCATCACTCCAGAGAACGCATGGTGATCTTAGGCTTGTGTGCGGCTGCTAGGCCACGGAAACCCATTTCTTGAAGCTCCCGACGAACAGCTCTTGTGCTGACGTTGCTTCCAGAGGCAGTTTGGAATTCGGTAGTGAGTGTTGCAACCGAGGACAGATCTAGCAGGGCGGAAAGGTGGCATCCAATGACAGGTGCCACATTGAAAGTCACTGATCTCTTCAGTAAGGCCATTCTAGTGCCAATGTTTGTCTATGGAGATTGCATGACTTTGTGCTTGATTTTTGTTGAGGCTGAAATAGCCAAATCCACTAATTTGAAGGGGTGTGCAGATACTTTTGTATGCATGCATGTACAGTTGAAGTCGGACGTTTACATAGACTTAGGTTGGAGTCATTAAAACTTGTTTTTCAACCACTCCACAAATTTCTTGTTAACAAACTATAGTTGTGGCAAGTCGGTTAGGACATCTACTTTGTGCATGACAAGACATTTTTCCAACAATTGTTTACAGACATTATTTAATTTATAATTCACTGTATCACAATTCCAGTGGGTCAGAAGTTTACATACACTAAGTTGACTGTGCCTTTAAAAAGCTTGGAAAATTCCAGAAAATTATGTCATGGCTTTAGAAGTTTATGATAGACTAATTGACATAATTTGAGTCAATTGGAGGTGTACCTGRYGATGTATTTCAAMGCCTACCTTCAAACTCAGTGCCTCTTTGCTTGACATCATGGGAAATCAAAAGAAATCAGCCAAGACCTCAGAGAAGAATTGTAGGCCTCCACAAGTCTGGTTCATCTAAGGGAGCAATTTCCAAACGCCTGAAGGTACCACGTTCATCTGTACAAACAATAGTACGAGAGTATAAACACTAAGGGACCACGCAGCCGTCATACCACTCAGGAAGGAGACGCGTTCTGTCTCCTAGAGATGAATGTACTTGTGTGAAAAATGCAAATCAATCCCAGAACAGCAGCAAAGAACCTTGTGAAGATGTTAGAGGAAACAGGTACAAAAGTATCTATATCCACAGTAAAACGAGTCCTATATCGACATAACCTGAAAGGCCGCTCAGAAACGAAGAAGCCACTGCTCCAAAACCGCCATAAAAAAGCCAGACTACGGTTTGCAACTGCACATGTGGACAAAGATCGTACTTTTTTTTAGAAATGTCCTCTGGTCTGATGAAACAAAAATAGAACTGTTTGGCTATAATGACTATTGTTATGTTTGGAGGAAAAAGGGGGATGCTAGCAAGCCGAAGAACACCATCCCAACTGTGAAGCACGGGGGTGGCAGCATCATGTTGTGGGGGTGCTTTGCTGCAGGAAAGACTGGTGCACTTCAGAAAATAGATGGCATCATGATGAGGGAAAATGATGTGGATTTATTGAAGCAACATCAGTCAGGAAGTTAAAGCTTGGTCGCAAATGTGTCTTTCAAATGGACAATGACCCCAAAACATACTTCCAAAGTTGTTGCAAAATGACTTTGACAACAAAGTCAAGGTATTGGAGTGGCCATCACAAAGACCTGACCTCAATCCTATAGAACATTTGTGGGCAGAACTGAAAAATTGTGTGCAAGCAAGGAGGCCTACAAACCTGACTCAGTTACACCAGCTCTGTCAGGAGGAATGGGCCAAAATTTACCCAACTTACTGTGGGAAGRTMGTGSCCTGAAATGTTTGATACAAGTTAAACAATTTAAAGGCAATGCTACCAAATACTAATTYAGTGTATGTAAACTTCTGACCTACTGGGAATGTGATGAYATAAATAAAAGCTCTACTATTATTCTGACATTTCACATTCTTAAAATAAAGTGGTGATCCTAACTGACCTAAGACAGGGAATTTTTACTAGGATTAAATGTCAGGAATTGTGAAAAACTGAGTTTAAATGTATTTGGCTAAGGTGTATGTAAACTTCTGACTTCAACTGTATGTATGTATACACACTCACCGGCCAGTTAATTAGGTACACTACCCCGTTGACGAAAATGGTTCGCTCCCACAGACAGTGAGTCATGTGGCCTGCTATATAAAGCAGGCAGACAGGCCTCCAGTTACTATTCGATTGAACGGTCGATTGAACCAAACGAGTGACCTAAGCAACTTTGAGCGTGACATGACCTGTGCCAGGCACACCGGATCCAGTATCTCAGAAAGGGCCGCCCTCCTGGGCTTTTTACGCACAAGAGTGTCTACTGCAGGGTTCTCCGACTTTCTCCAAAACCCTCCTCAATTAAACATTAACTGTTAGCGGTTGCCATAGTTGTGCAAAGTGTCATGACTGCAGCAGCAGTCAGCATGTGCTGCAGCAGTAGGCCTAATAGCAGAAACATCAYAATGACACATTCCTCTCTTGCTAAATGCGCTATTAAAGGGTTATTAAACTCAAATCTAAATGTGTTACTTTTTCTTTTTCAGACCTCAGAAATMGTTTTCTGATGTGATTTAAGCACTGACATGGACTCAGAACATCAATGTGTTGTTTCTTTGAATAATTGTAATATTGAGAGTAAAAAACTGAAAATAATCCAAAACCAGGAAAAATAAAACAGAATTCGGGAAAATACAAAATAATTGTATGGTGCCTGTCGTGCCAAATACCGTTTATTAACCATCATATTACCAGTTAACTTGACAGAAAACACATTGTACACTAAGGACCCGAGAAAAGTTGCAGAGTAGAGGAGAAGAATGAGCCTATTTGAAAGCTATAAAAAAATAGCTTGCAACTTTATTTGTTTTAAGTAGCTCGCATGCTAGAAGAGGTTGGAGACCCCTGGTCTAGGGTTTACCGAGAATGGTGGGACAAACAATAGGCATCCAGTCAGCGGCAGTCCTGTGGACGAAAACAGCTAATTGTCGAGAGGTCAAAGGAAAATGGCAAGAATCGCGCAAGCTAACAGGCCAGCAGAACTGCATCTCGGCGATCCTAGTCACGAATGGYCTATTACAGCGACCACACAAGGTTCCACTCCTATCAGCTAAAAACAAGAAGCAGCAGCTCCAATTGGCACGTGATCACCAATACTGAACAATTGAGTGGAAAAACATTGCCTGGTCCGACAAATCACGGTTCCTGTAGCGTCATGCTGATCGTAGAGTCAGGATTTGGCGTAAGCAGCATGAGTCCATGGACCCATCCTGCCTGATGTCAATAGTACAGGCTGGTGGCGGTGGTGTACCGCCGTCCAATCTGCAGCAACTGCGTGACGCCATCGCGTCAGCATGGAGCAACATCCCTGTTGAACTTTCCKAACTTGTAGAATCCATGCCCCGTAGAACTCAGGCTGTCCGACCGGGTACTAGATCGGTGTACCTAATAAACAGAGAGTTGGGCCAACGCGGTTTCTGTCTGAACGTTCTGAGAGCGCCTCTTTCTCCTCCATAGCCTCCAATAGTGAACGTTGACTTCAGTACAGACATTATGTTGAATGCTAATCAATAAAAACGGCTTAAATTCACTGCTCTGTTTTGCTTGTTTACAGTGGGTCATTTCATAGGGAATTGTCGTTGGTCTCTCGCTCGCTCTCTCAACAAAATATATATAGGTCTGGGTGGGATTGGGCCTTTGCAGAGACCGTATAGCTTTCAACAACTTTCCTCAATGGTATCAGGTTAGACTCTTGCTGTTAGAAGAGTATTGGTATTGTGGGTTAAAATGTAACCTTTCTTGGTCTCAATTAATGTTATATCAAACCCTTTGAGGTTACCTGAGAGCAAAAACAACTTAAATATAAATTACATTTAATTAAATGTATTTCAACCACCGAATTGATAGACAATGAGTTCTATGGTGCACAAATAGCTGCCCACCCAGTGTGTCCCCGACACCTTTTAATCTGATCTCATGAAAATTATGAAAATCATTATGAGGTTGTTAAACATTTACATCTATTGGCCATACAAAAAAAGCATTTGTAAGGGGATATTTTAGTTGAAAAATCAAATAGATTTCATATAACTTGAAATTAATAACCAAATGATGAGTCATCACACCATTCCTAATACTTTGAAGGAAAACTAATTTGACTCATGGGGAGTTAATTGAGTGACAGACAATACCAGGCCTCAGAAGGGAGACTGGGGCAATCTGATTATTCCTGTGATCTCCATCCATATCAACAACACAAATCAGACATTTGGGCAGTCTTGATACAACATTTTGAATAGATATGCAATAGTTCATTGGATCAGTCTAAAACMTTGCACATACATTGCTGCCATCTAGTGGCCAAAGTCAAAATTGTGCCTGGGCTAGAATAATTCATAATGACCTCCCTTCATGATGGCCTGAGCTACAGGTAGTTKGATTTGGGTATGTCATTTTAGGTGAACATTTTAAAAAGGGGCYGATCCTTTAATGTGTTGGGCTCCGTCAAGCATGACCAAGTCTTCTTGGAGACACAAATGGATACTTTCAAGGACAAAATGTTAATTATAAATGTAAACAAAGATGTGTATGATGTATAAACAGAAATACAGGGACGCCTGAACGTCTCCTCATTCCACTGACGCATAAAGGACAAGTCATAGCCCATAGAAATTATGAAAGATATGAACACAGGAAAACTACCATGAAGTGTTTTGAACAGTTGTTATCCCTTTTAACATTAAAACGATATGGTATCTCTGTGTGTGGACAGTACCTGTCGTGAGTGGGGCCCGCGGGGCTTTCGGAGGACCAGCAGCAGGATCTCAGGKAGCAGGCTGAGCAGGATGAGCAGGATGATGATCAGCCAGGCTGACACAGAGCTCAGCATATTAGCAAACACAAAGTAGAGACGCTGCTGCCGAAGGAAAGGCCTGACGGGAGGGAGAGGGTTTACAACATTCACATTAGAGGTCGACCGGTTAATCGGATAGGGTGATTAATTAGGGCTGATTTCAAGTTTCCATAACAATCAGTTATCGGCATTTTTGGACACCGATCATGGCCGATTACATTGCACTTCACAAGGAGACTGCGTGGCAGGCTGACTACCTGTTATGCGAGTGCAGCAAGGAGCCAAGGTAAGGTGCTAGCTAGCATTAAACGTATCTTATAAAAAACAATCAATCTTAGCATAATCACTAGTTAACTAAGATGGAAACCAAGATGGCGTAGCAGTCACACGTCTTTGTCCTGTCGTGTCCCTTGTATATATATCTTTTTACATTTTTTTCTTCGCATATCTTTTAAAATATTTTCCTTAACCTCAACTTCTACTAATTCCACGACTGGTCTATCGACGTCACCGCACGAAGAGGCAAAAACAGACTTACCRCCATCTGCTAACTGCTAGCTTGCTTGCCCCGGTCTGCTAACTGCTAACGTTAGCTTGCCTGCCCCGGTCTGCTAACTGCTTGCTTGCTAACCCGGTCTGCTAACTGCTAGCTTGCCAGCCCCGGTCTGCTAACTGCTAGCTTGATAAGCCCCGGCCTACTAACTGTTAGCTTGTTAGCACCGGCCTGCAAACTATCTGAATCGCCGTGTCCCCAGCCAGCCCAACCACTCACTGGACCCATATGTTCACTTGGCTACGCATGCCTGTCTCTAATATCAATATGCCTCGTCCATTACTGTCCTGGTTAGTGATTACTGTCATATTTCACTGTAGAGCCTCTAGCCCTGCTCAATATGCCTTAATCAACCATGTTGTTCCACCTCCTACATATGCGATGACATCACCTGGTTTAAACGTCTCTAGAGACTATATCTCTCTCATCATTACTCAATGCCTAGGTTTACCTCCAAAGTACTCACATTATACCTTACCTTGTCCGTACACTATGCCTTGAATCTATGCTATCGTGCCCAGAAACCTGCTCCTTTTACTCTGTTCCAACGTGCTAGACGGCCAGTTCTTATAGCCTTTTAGCCGTACCCTTATCCTACTTCTCCTCTGGTGATGTAGAGGTTGACATTAGAAGACTACTCCCTAAGTTTGTTTTACCACTGCTTTAGTACTCTGCCAACCCGGATGTCTTAGACGTGTCTGAATCCTTGCTTAGGAAAAACACCAAAAACCCTGAAATCTCCATCGCTAACTATAACAATTTCGCCAAGATAGAACTGCCAAAGGGGCGTGTTGCAATCTACTGCAAAGATAGCCTGCAGAGTTCTGTATTACTATCCAGGTCTCACTGTTGCCGCTTGCTATGGACCTCCCTCTTGCCCCCAGCTGTGCCCTCGATACCATATGTGAATTGATTGCCCCCCATCTATCTTCTGAGCTCGTGCTACAAGGTGACCTAAACTGTGACATGCTTAACACCCCGGCCATCCTACAATCTAAGCTTGATGCCCTCAATCTCACACAAATGATCAATGAACCTACCAGGTAAAACACCAAATCCGAAACAGGGCACCCTCATAGATGTCATCCTAACTAACTCGCCCTCAAATACACCTCTGCTGTTTTCAACAAGATCTCAGCGATCACTGCTCATTGCCTGCATCCGTAATGGACTGCGACCTAACGACCACCCCTCATCACTGTCAAACGCTCCTAAAACACTTCTGCGAGCACGCCTTTCTAATCGACCTGGCCGGGGTATCCTGGAATGACATTGACCTCATCCCGTCAGTAGATGATGCCTGGCTATTCTTTAAAAGTGCCTTCCTCACCATCTAAATAAGCATGCCCTATTAAATGTATTTTTTAACTAGGAATAGATATAGCCCTTGGTTCACTCCAGACCTGTCTGCCCTTGACCAGCACAAAAACATCCTGTGTCTTTCTGCATTAGCATCGAATAGCCCCCGTGATATGCAACTTTTCAGGGAAGTTAGGAACAAATATACACAGGCAGTTAGGAAAGCTAAGGCTAGCTTTTTCAAACAGAAATTTGCATCCTGTAGTACTAACTCAAAAAAGTTCTGGGACACTGTAAAGTCCATGGAGAATAAGAGCACCTCCTCCCAGCTGCCCACTGCTCTGAAGCTAGGAAACACTATCAACACTGATAAATCCACTATAATTGAGAATTTCAATAAGCATTTCTCTACAGCTGGCCATGCTTTCCACCTGGCTACTCCTACCCCGGTCAACTGCTCGGCACCCTCCACAGCAACCCGCCAAAACCCCCACCATTTCTCCTCCAACCAAATCCAGATAGCTGATGTTCTGAAAGAGCTGAAAAATCTGTCTCTCACAGTTGAAGCGTACCTATGATAAAAATGACAGACCTCTACATGCTTTGTAAGTAGGAAAACCTGCAAAATCGGCAGTGTATCAAATACTTGTTCTCCCCACTGTATATTTTTAAACCTGCATATTTAGTTAATATTGCCTGCTAATGTCTTTTAACTAGGGAAATTGTGTCACTTCTCTTGCGTTCTGTGTAACAGAGTCAGGGTATATGCAGCAGTTTGGGCCGCCTGGCTCGTTGCGAACTAATTTGCCAGAATTGTACGTAATTATGACATAACATTGAAGTTTGTGCAATGTAACAGCAATATTTAGACTCATGGATACCATCCGTTAGATAAAATACGGAACGGTTCCGTATTTCACTGAAAGAATAAACATTTTATTTTCAAAATGATAGTTTCCGGATTTGACCATATTAATGACCTAAGGCTCGTATTTCTGTGTGTTATTATGTTATAATTAGGTCTATGATTTGATATTTGAGAGAGCAGTCTGACTGAGCGGTGGTAGGCAGCAGCATGCTCGTAAGCATTCATTCAAACAGCACTTTCGTGCGTTTGCCAGCTGCTCTGCATTGCGCTGTTTATGACTTCAAGCCTATCAACTCCCGAGATTAGGCTGGTGTAACCGATGTGAAATGGCTAGCTAGTTAGCGGGGTGCGCGCTAATAGCGTTTCAAACGTCACTCGCTCTGAGACTTGGAGTAGTTGGCCGCAGCTTTTGTGGAGCAATGGGTAACGATGCTTCGAGGGTGGCTGTTGTCGATGTGTTCCTGGTTCGAGCCCAGGTAGGGGCGAGGAGAGGGATGGAAGCTATACTGTTACACTGGCAATACTAAAGTGCCTACAAGAACATCCAATAGTCAAAGGTATATGAAATACAAATGGTAGAGAGAGAAATAGTCCAATAATTCCTATAATAACCTCAACCTAAAACGTCTTACTTGGGGATATTGAAGACTCATGTTAAAAGGAACCACCAGCTTTCATATGTTCTCATGTTCTGAGCAAGAAACTTCAACGTTAGCTTTCTTACATGGCACATATTGCACTTTTACTTTCTTCTCCAACACTTTGTTTTTGCATTATTTAAACCAAGGCGAAATTGATTTGATCGATGTATTATATTAAGTTAAAATAAAAGTGTTAATTCAGTATTGTTGTAATTGTCATTATTACAAATACATTTATTTATTTTTATAATTAAAAAATAAAATAAAAATCGTCCAATTAATCGGTATCGGCTATTATTGGTCCTCCAATAATCGTTATCGGCGTTGAAAAATCATAAATCGGTCGACCTCTAATTCACATAGGTCAGTCCAAATTCAGCAGTCACATGGTGCTACATGGTGTGCTGGCATTTGCTCCAGCCCATCACAAACTATAAAAAAAAATTGGCCGACCAAGAGCCATCTGTTCGTTCGACCAATCGATTGGTCTCAATTTTAAAAACGTGTATTTTTCCATATATAGACACATCCTATGTGTTTTAATCAAATCAACTATATGCACTGAGCTTGTCTGAAGCTTTAAGAGCACTGATGAAATAATTAAGACAAACGACTAGAGGGAGTCCCACCGCAATTGATTTGATTGTGCTGCGCCTGGCTCAGACTCGAGGCGCTGTCACCAAAAAAAAAAGACAGCGAGTGACTGACTAGCACCCGTTGTATCGCTCTCCTCCCTGCTGCAGCGACCACCACAGACCATCAACGGTGTTTATGGTGCTGTCCGTGTTGCTGAAGCTGCAACAACTACAGCCATTTCTGACTGAAAAGTTATGTTATCGAAATCCTTAAATTGTTTAGGAAAAACATTCCCTATTCCCTTGGCCTCAAACCTTGCTCTCATTACATCACATGTATGCACCACATGCACATGACCAACAGGGCCTGACCTACAACATATCATAATCACATCATTAAATTGGTTAGAAACTCTGAACAAAGTAACAGCAAAACAAGTGACAAATTCGAAACGGGGAATGTTTACTGGTTGCTCGGGAGGTAATTTAGAATAAATTTGGCTAGAAAATACTGAAGATCAAGAAAAATAAGGAAAGGAGCAAATGCTGCATGCATATTACGTGTGCCAAACAGATGGTGCTACATTACAATATCATTTTTCTGACAGTTTGGAACAATGTAAACACTACATAAATTATAAACGAGTCGGTTGTAAAAAAAAATTGTAAAGCCTTTATTATAGCAAAGACTAAAAACAGACTAAAAATTTAGGCCTATTTATTGTTTACGTTGATTATGCATTTGCAAACATTTCTAACTTGTTTTTGCTTCGTCATTATGGGTTATTGTGTGTAGATTGATATCTATAAACATATATATATATAGATATAAATATATAGATATAAATATATATAAATATAAATGTATATTTATTTTTATGAAATATCACATTTACTTAAGTATCCAGACCCTTTACTCAGTACTTTGTTGAAGCACCATTGGCAGCGATTACAGCCTCGAGTCTTCTTGGGTAAGACGCTACAAGCGGGTTCAAGTATGGGCTCTGGCTGGGCCATTCAAGAACATTGAGACTTGTCCCGAAGCCACTCCTGCGTTGTCTTGGCTGTGTGCTTAGGGTCCTTCTCCTGTTGGACGGTTTACCGCAGCCCCAATCTGAGGACACAATCCTGTCTCGGAGCTCTACGAACAATTCCTTCAACCTCTTGGCTTGGTTTTTGCTCTGACATGCACTGTCAACTGTGGTACCTTATATAGACAGGTGTGGGCATTTCCAAATTATGTCTAATCTATTAAATWTACCACGGGTGGACTCCAATCAAGTTGTRGAAACATCTCAAGGATGATCAATGGAAACAGGATGCACCTGAGCTCAATTTCGAGTCTCATAGCAAAGGGTCTGAATACTTATGTAAATAAGGCATCTTTTTTMTGTGCAAATCTCTCTAAAAACCTGTTTTTGCTTTGTCATTATGTGGTATTGTGTGTAGATTACTGAGGATATATACATTTAAAAATCTATTTTAGATTAGGGCTGTAACGTAAAATGTGGAAAAGGTCAAGGGGTCTGAAAACTTTCCGAAGGCACTAAMTATTGAAATATAGGCCTAAGTAAGTTACGGTATTGACTAAACAGGARGCGCTCTTAGGCCTACAGCTCGGTGGTGTTTACGCAAGGCTGCTATACTAAGACAATGACATTACTTGATATAACGATGATAATAATAACAACGACGAGATCAAGCATAAAGGAGGCGTATTATTATTTTAAATATACAATTTCGGACAATTTGGAACAGTTAAACGCAAAGCTGTCATCAAGGCAAAGGATYGCTATTTGAAGAATCTCAAAGATAAAATATGTATTTTGATTTGTTTAACACATTTTTGGTTACTAAATCATTCCATATGTGTGTTATTTCATAGATTTGATGTCCTGACTATTATTCTACAATGTAGAAAATAGTAAAAATAAAGAAAAACCCTTGAACGAGTAGGTGTTCTATAACTTTTAACCGGTAGTGTATGTGGACGATGTATAGAGCCAGGCACATTTAACAGTTTGYCTATTGAATATAGACCTAATTAAGTTGGGGTTTCCTCTCTTCTCAATTTTCTTAGACAATTAAGGTGAGTGCTGTTTTCTCATCTCCTAACTCCACTGCTGCTTCCGCCACATTGTTCTCAACACCAACATGCCGGTTAACTTTGCTATTATGCCCATAGAAACATGGTCTAGGAAAAGGCGCCAATTCAACAGCGCACTCATGTGTTTCAGAACCGCGGACAGCGACCACTATCCAACGCGGATAGCGCATTCGTTTTAAAATATGATTTTTTCATTTGTGTTACAATTTCAGTAGCACGTCTTAGAATGATGGACTGTGCCATCCCCGCAATGGATCAGTCCACTAGGCGCGAATCAGACCGCTGTCTTGTACACCATGATTATCATTATTATTTTTTGCTACTGCTCGACTAAAGAAATCTCGGATGACCAACAGCCTATCGACCAGTCGACTAAATGGGGTCAGCCTTAATTGAAATATGCACCAGATGATCCAGTACTCACCATATGATCCCACCCCAGAAGAAGCTGAAGAACATGTAGAAGGCCAGCGAGCCCCAGATGACAAAGTGATTGATCCACGTCCAATGGCGAGTATCCATAGCCAGCTAGAACCACAAAGAGAAGACAAGTGTTATCATTGGTCTAAAAATGTACTTCAAATAACACAATTGAGTTATAACGTGCTTTACCTTCAGCGTCACYGTGAAAACGAGGACAGTAAAAACAATCGTTCCGTACGACCAATTCCCAAACACCTGGCCATTATCCTGCAGGGCGGGGTTACTAAAGAGAAAGCGGACCCCGAAGAAGAATAAGAGGCCCTGGTAGACCCCCAGTAGTGTCCAGTACAGGAAGGGGCCCCAACGCAACATGGCATTCTTTGCTACGTCCCTAAGGAGAGAGGGAGAAAAGAGGGCAGGAAGGAAGGATGGGGAGACCGTAAGAATACAAAGATTTTGAAACCACTTGCCTGGCTAGTCCTAACCACACTAGAAGCCTYTGCATTCTCTGCATGGGTGCAGAATGAATAGTTTAGTTCCCGGTCCTACCTGTAGAGGGCGGCATTGTCCATCAGGACCTCCATACAGATGTGCTGCTCCAAGAGGCTGTTGGCCAGGATAGGCATTGAGGTGAAACAGATGTTGTACATCGTCAGATAGGCTGCGTCGTAGAGGGGCTGGGGAGGACGGGAGGGAGGGGGAAGGGAGTGGAGGGATTGGGAACCAAGGGGTTAATTACACGGAGAGGAGAGCGCACACACACACACTAGCTACACAGCAAGAGGGCTCTATAGCCTTGAGCCCGTTGCCGTGTGGCCACATGCAACAACCCATCCTTTGATATATATACACACACAGACGGACCTGAGAGAGCAGGACTGAGATGAGGGGCATATTTTTCACTGAGCTACTGAGAGACTATTTACATATCAGAAGTAAGCTGTGTATACTCAGATGTGAAAATGTGGATCACCTCCTGCTAGAGTTAAACATGTGCCAAATTAATGAATCATTTGGCACATTGGCTAATATGGCGAAGAATTACTTGGTGTATCCAAGGGGATGTACTAGTCACACTGTATATAAATAATGTGAATTTCATATGTATATACTAATTTAGTCAATGCGTGTCCTAATA
Organism: Salvelinus sp. IW2-2015; assembly: GCF_002910315.2. Lineage (NCBI taxonomy): Eukaryota > Metazoa > Chordata > Actinopteri > Salmoniformes > Salmonidae > Salvelinus > Salvelinus sp. IW2-2015. The sequence goes on from NC_036848.1 coordinate 13,157,253, forward strand.
TTTAAACATTTCTTAATTCCATTCTTTTACTTTTAGATGTGTGTGTATTATTGTGTATTGTTAGATACTACTGCACTGTTGGAGCTAGGGACACTAGCATTTCGCTACACCCACAATAACATCTGCTAAATATGTGTATGTGCCCAATACAATTTTATATGTACTATATGTCATATATATATATATATATATATATATTATATAATATATATATATATATATCATACTGCAGGCTCACTCCGGAGATGAGGAGAGGGGGGGGGGGTCATTCCAACCAGAGGGGAAGAGTATGGGCGTAGACTGGAGAAGGTGCTGCGGTTCAATGGAATACTCTGCCTTTTCATGTTTAGAGCATCTTTGAACTTCAGAGAGAGGAGCCCCAGCAGGGCCCAGACCACTACTCACTTGCTGGGAGTATCCACAGAAAAACTGGTACAGGAACTGWGGTAAGATGAAGCAGAGGTTCTGTAAACAAGAGTGTGGGAAAAAGAGCCCGAGGTTAGGCAATGGACATCAAAAGGCAATGGACATCAATGGAGGCTGCTGAGGGGAGGACGGCTCATAAGTGGCTGGAATGGAGTGTAACAGAGCGGATGGAATGATATCAAACACATGAAAACCATATGTTTGACTCCATTCCCTTGACTCCATTCTGGTCATTTTTATGAGCCGTCCTCCCCTCAGCAGCCTCCACTGACAGATATGTCCTTTGGTGAAGAGCTTTGGTGTTCGGGTGTCAGATAAATCATATGAGCTTAATCACGGTCCTTTATCGACATCAGAAGACTTGGCTGTGTACAGTTGTGGTCGGAAATTTACATACACTTAGGTTGGAGTCATTAAAACTCGTTTTTCAACCACTCCACAAATTTGTTGTTAAACTATAGTTTTGGCAAGTCGGTTATGACATTTACTTTGTGCATAACACAAGTAARTTTTCAAAAAATTGTTTACAGACATTATTTAACTTATAATTCACTGTATCACATTTCTAGTGGGTCAGAAGTTTACATAAACCAAGTTGACTGTGCCTTTAAAAAGCTTGGAAAATTCCAGAAAATGATGTCATGGCTTTAGAAGCTTCTGATAGGCAAATTGACATCATTTGAGTCAATTGGAGGTGTACCTGCGGATGTATTTCAAGGCCTACCTTCAAACCAGTGCCTCTTTGCTTGACATCATGGGGAAAAAAAGAAATCAGCCAAGACCTCAGAAAACATTGTAGACCTCCACAAGTCTGGTTCATCCTTGGGAGCAATTTCCAAACGCCTGAAGGTACCACGTTCATCTGTGCAAACAATAGTACGCAAGTATAAACACCATGGGACCACGCAGCCGTCATACCGCTCAGGAAGGAGACGCGTTCTGCTCCTAGAGATGAACGTACTTGTGAGAAAAGTGCAAATCAATACCAGAACAACAGCAAAGGACCTTGAAGGTGCTGGAGGAAACAGGTACAAAAGTATCTATACCACAGTAAAACGAGTCCTATATTGACATACCTGAAAGGCCGCTCAGCAAGGAAGAAGCCACTGCTCCAAAATCGCCATAAAAAAAGATAGACTATGGTTTGCAACTGCACACGGGGACAAAGATTGTACTTTTTGTAGAAATGTCCTCTTGTCTGATCAAACAAAAATAGAACTGTTTGGCCATAATGACATAGTTATGTTTGGAGGAAAAAGGGGGAGGCTTGCAAGCCAAAGAACCATTCCAACCGTGAAGCACGGGGGTGGCAGCATCATGTTGTGGGGGTGCTTTGCTGCAGGAGGGGCTGGTGCACTTCACAAAATAGATGGCATCATGAGAAAGGAAAATGATGTGGATATATTGAAGCAACATCTCCAAACATCAGTCAGGAAGTTAAAGCTTGGTCGCAAATGGGTCTTCCAAATGGGCATTGACCCCAAGCATACTTCCAAAGTGTGGCAAAATGCTTAAGGACAACAAAGTCAAGGTATTGGAGTGGCCATCACAAAGCCCTGACCTCAATTCTATAGAAAATGTGAGGGCAGAACTGAAAAAGTGCGTGCGAGCAAGGAGGCCTACAAACATGACTCCGTTACACCAGCTCTGTCAGGAGGAATGGGCCAAAAGTCATCCAACTTATTGTGGGAAGCTTGTGGAAGGCTACCCGAAACGTTTGACCCAAGTTAAACAATTTAAAGGCAATGCTACCAAATACTAATTGAGTGCATGTAAACTTCTGACCCACTGGGAATGTGATGAAAGAAATAAAAGCTGAAATAWATCATTCTCTCGACTATTATTCTGACATTTCACATTCTTTAAATAAAGTGGTGATCCTACCTGACCTAAGACAGGGAATTTATACTAGGATTAAATGTTAGGAATTGTGAAAAACTTGAGTTTAAATGTATTGTACACCTCACTCCCACATAACCCGCATACCTACTGCTCTTTGGTTGGCAGCAACACAGGCTTCCGTGTTACAGCTCCAAACCATGACCTCATCATGATCCTCAGTAACCATAAGCACAATACTGTTATGGCGCTCAAATATCTGTGCTGCCCCCTACCTTGTAGAAGAAGTATTGCACCAGGTGGGCAATACGGACGTAGTAGAGGTGCCCGTGTCCCAGTAGCAGTTTCTTCAGGTGCTTGAGRTTAGGGATGGCATAGTCACTGTTCCTCACTGCCTGGCGACCCTCTCTACCCTTTATACCTGAGACAGGGAGGACGAGGGAAAATATTACAATGTAATATGTGATGTCACATAGAAAAGGCACTGCCTAATGCCTTTGGTGGTCTACCGATGTCCCGAGTCTTACCGATGCCAACGTGTGCCTCCAGGATCATACTGACATCGTTGGCTCCATCTCCGATGGAGAGGGTGATGGGGCTGCCTTTAGAGTTCTTCACCATCTTTACTATCTATAGGAGAGAGAGCGGAAAAGGAATGAGAGAGTTTGAATTAAATCCCACTCGGTTCTGCATTCAAAACTAAATGCACAGATCACAGATGCAGACATTTGTCATATTATTACCAGGTGTAATGTGTTAAATTACAGAGTGGTTTTTGAGGACGTGATAACCTTTGCGCGAGACCTTAACTGTCACACTGGTTAGCCTTTAACTACCGTAGCCATATGCAGTTAATCTACTTGATCTAACAGCAAGCGCGTAGGACGTCACTCACCTGGGCCTTCTGTAGGGGAGCCATGCGGCAGCACAGGACAGTGGTACAGTTCTGACAGATCTGGAGGAAGAGACTCTTGTAGCAGCTGGAGTTGGAGTCAGGAGAGGAGTTAAGCACCAAGGACAGAGTGGCTCCGTCTATGATGAAGCCGTAGTCCTGGTTGGCTGAAGACCAGCTCCTGGGAGGGACAGAGAATGCAGAGATGGGTTTAGATTTGACCCAAGAACGCGAACTAGAGCAAAACCAGACCGCAAATCCAGTCCAGGTACGCAGCTGTGTTCGCGTCATCAATTAGAATTCTGGGAGAGGAGCAGGTCTTATAATTCAAGACCTTCGCATTCAAAACATATTTTGCTACCAATTGTTATCAATTGACAACTAGCAAGAGTGGCAACAAACTCCTTTCAACCTCCAACCCCTGGACTCAGTACTGACCTGGTGACCCCAGCCTTGATCGGTGGGGCGTCCTGTACTGCCCTCTTGTGGTAGTCCAGCAGCAGCTCGTGGAGGCGCTCCTCTCTCTTCCTCCCCAGGTCCACCAGGGTTCGCACCGTCAGCTCCAGCAGCTCTGTGCTCCTCTGGAACAGCCGGCAGGCGTAGCACGTGGACTTGGCCGTCTCCATCTTGTCCCCCGTCAGCACCCACACCTTCATGCCGGCTCCCTGCAGGGCCTCCATGGTCTCGGCTGCCTCCTCCTGCAACCTGGCGACAGAGGGAGGAGGAGAAAGGGGGGAGTGATGGATGATAAGGGGTGTGTATCAGAGAAAATGAGTGATGGGACGAGAGGGATGAGGAAGTAAGACAAACAGTGTGTGTGTGTGAGACAGTCGGTGAAGCAGTAACCGAAGCGGTGGATCAGACAGTGAGGAGACAGACGGGATGTTCTGGTGCTCACCTCTCTTAGAGGCTTTAATTTACAATATTAACAGGCACAGGACTAATTGGCCAATAAACTTTGTACAGAAAACAGGATGTTGATAAAGACTTGAATAAATAAAACCCACAAATGCTGGTGCTCCAGATACTCAACTAGTCTAAAGAAGGCCAGTTTTATTGCTTCTTTAATCACAACAGTTTTCAGCTGTGCTAACATAATTGTAAAAGGGTTTTCTAATGATCAATTATCCTTTTAAAATGATAAACTTGGATTAGCTAACACAACATGCCATTGGAACAGAGGAGTGATGGTTGCTGATAATGAGCCTCTGTACGCCTATGTAGATATTCCATAAAAAATCTGCCATTTCAAGCTACAATAGTCATTTACAACATTAACAATGTCTACACTTTATTTCGGATCAATTTGATGTTATTTTAAAATGGTCAACCAAAAAAAAGTGCTTTTCTTTCAAAAACAAGGACATTTCTAAGTGACCCCAAACTTTTGAACAGTAGTGTTTATCCTAAACACACACACTTCAATAACTTTAACTTCTACTTTAAGTCACAATACACATTCATGAAATAATTCACCCCTGCGATTATTTTGGTTATTTTGGTGATCAATTTGGTTATTCCCGCCAACGAATAAATTGTTCCTCGATGACATGTAGACTAATTTGCCTCATGCGTAATGCACACTGGCACTTCAACAAGGAAACAGCGCAGCACTTCAGACAAGGCGCGTGCGCCTGTATGACAGCTCATATTGTAGAAAAAATATATACAACTCTCACGCAGGGTTTTACCTCAACACATTATGGCTTCACTTTTTTAGGCTGTGCCCCCAATTGGCCTCCTATTTGGTCCACTACTTTAGACCAGAGCCCTTGGGGTTAGTGCACTATATGGGTAATAGGGTGACCGTGTCCGCCCACCTGTCCTCCACGGCGGTAGCTCCGATCAGGCTCATCCCGGTCTCCACCTGGTTGTACACAGCCATGAGTTTCTCCTCTCGGTCCTGCAGGGCCAGCTTGGCTTCCCTCAGCCCCGTGTCTGCCTGGTCATACTCCTCACTGCTCAGCAGCTTGTAGGCCACACACAGCGTCCGGTAGCCCTCCTGACAAGTAGCACAAACACACATAGTACYTTAACACACACACTCGCCGTTGATAATGTGGTTTCTGAATGTGAGAACACTACATTTCCAATGTGTCTATTGCAAATAAACGTGAACCTTGAACAAGAACCTTAAATGAACACAAAACAAAATGGCAGCCTCCCTGGGCACTGTGAGACATAAGCGCGCGGACATACACAGGCTGTARGAACACAAGTTAGTGAAACAGATGGGGTTGCTGTGACCCACCGTAGCGTTGCGTTCCACGTGCATGCGTATCCTGTCCACCTCCTCCTGCCTGACACGGGGGAAGATGGAGGAGTCGGCCCCCTTACAGAACAGCATGGTGTCCCCTGAGCAACCAACACAGCCAGGCAGGTTAGGGACAGGAGTCAACACAGGGCAGAGACAAGGCAGCGACGTGGGAGGTAATTGCAGCCTTACCTGATTTGGTTCGGACTATCACACTCATACGCCTTCGCACCGGGTCAAAGTTCAACACGTGAAGCAGTTCGTACCTGCAAGTTCAGAGGCCAACGTGAAGTCAACAAATGAGAACATTCTATATGACAAAAAAAGACTAGTAAAAATCATGTATTTAACTTGTTATACGATGACTTACGTTTCAACATCGTTGTTTCTGTTCATCACTCTCATGTTCTTGCTCTCCATACCAAGGAATTTGAAACCGTACCTGTAGATGGCGACAAAGTGAAATGTTCTGATTCAACAAACCAAGTCCCCTTATAGAAGTTGATTTGATTGCTCAGGCCCTGCCTCTTACTTCATGGCTCCCTTGACCAGTGCCACCTCGTCGGGTGAGGAGGCAATGAAGCCCCTGAGGTCCGCAGGGCGGACCGTCTCTCCATCCAGCCCCATGACGCCGTCCACCTGGTCCTCTACACCGTCTGCTACTCCATCCCCCTGACCCGTAGCCTCCTTCACCTGCACCGTGTGGCACAGACACAGAGCCCGCAGGAACAGCTCCTCCTTCTCCTGAAAAACACACAGACATACTTATTTTACAGTGTGCTATTTACCAGGGGTGTGTTCATTAAGAACCAATTGCAAACAGGCTGAAGAAACAGGGATGGACCTCCCTTAACTTTTCGCCGTTGCGAAACATTTTAAACGTTTTTCAATGAATATAATAATGAATACACCACTGGTATTTACTTTGACATGACCTAGTAACAGCTAACACTACTACTACCTAACAARATCCATCTCTATGGGATTCAATAACACAGGTAGCAGACAGTACAAACTGTTGGACCCATTAAATCACACTGGTTCTGGCACAGGTTGGGTGTTGTCAGGCCAGAATACACACGTGTGGCGCTTGTTATCATGTCAACACGGTGTGACCTCTGTGGTTCCACCAGCACACTGGGACATCTGACACCCATATATGTTGGCCTGCCTGACTGGAATAACTGAGGGTGCAGACAACCAGTTTGTGACAGTCACCCACCCTGCCAGCCTTCTGCTGCAGTATGTTCACAGGTCCATCTGTGACACAGAAGCCGTCCAGCTCGGTGCCTGAGTCTGCGTACTTGTACTGGAAGCCGTCGATGCAGCACTCGATGAACTCCATATTGTTCTGGGTCAGCGTACCCGTCTTGTCCGTGAACACGTACTCCACCTAGAGGAGACAAGGCAAAACTGCAGGGTCAGAATAATACCCGTCTCACACTACTGAGCCGAGCCATGACGTACAGGGCTGGCCTGGAGAGGCATCTACCATAATCGCTGGAACCATGCTGGAATAGAAGAGATCTGAGCCAGCACAGTACGGCTCGGGTTAGGCCCTGTAGTGAGAATCAAGCATGAGACTCTTCCAGGGTTGTAAAAAAAACACTTGCCACAATTAATGGCTGCGAACAATAACAATGGGCAATTAATCCCTGACAGAGTTACACCGCATAAATCTAGTTTAACGAATCACCACCTTTAATTGAAGTAATCATCTGGCAAGCGGACCGGGATTGATCTACGACGCCACTGTTTGGCGGTTCAGTAAAAAGACGTCGGGAAGGCAGTCAGTCAAGTCCTATCAGGCACAGTTAGACCATTTCATATTGTGAAATGTGAGGTGTTGTTCATTTGGGTTTAGGGTCATCTCACGCCACCAAATACAGAGGCTAAGAGCAAAGAAGCCCTGGACCTCTAGAACTGTGTTTACACAGGCAGCACAATTCTGATCTTTTGCCCAATTATTGGCAAGAAAATATAATCAGATTGGTTAAAAGACCAGATCCCCCCRCCCCCCCCCGACTAATTGGTCTTTTAACCAATCTGATTATATTTTCTTGCCAATAATTGGGCAAAAGATCAGAATTGTGCTGCCTGTGTAAACGTAGCCCATCAACACCTACGGCCTTGTTTGTACCTCTTCCCCTTGAGGTAATCTGATCTAACATGACTTGGTAACTGAGAAGTACATCACATAGGATGCCTTTTCAAAGTATTCATGCAGGGTGGATATCTGGCCAAATGTATGTAAGACTTCAGTGGGAGTCTGGCATGTAAACTAGGGTAACCATGACCAGAGACCGCTCCTTCGGGGAAGTGGTTATGGTCTTATCGACACAGGCTTAACCCCTGACCTGTCCCAGCTCCTCGTTGAGGTCGGATGTGTTGACCAGAGCCCCTTCCTGGATCTCGGGGTCAAAGAAGTCCTTGTCCCAGGAGATGAAGAAAGAGCCCAGGAACTTCTGCATCTCTACTGTCACGTACATGGACACGGGGATGATGAAGTTGAACAGAACCATGAACGACAGGAAGTCAGTAAACATCTTCAGGTACTGGGGGAGAGAGGGAACACAGGGAACCTAGGGTTAAAACACTTCCACAGACCTTTGAGAAGAAACAGGCTCACACTGTTAATGCCGTGCTGAATGCCATTGGTGTATTATGACTCTTGGTCAATGAACTAGGCTCGTAAGGTGTTTTTAGATGTAGGTAGGGGTAAAGTGACTATGCATAGATAATAAACAGCGAGTAGCAGCAGTGTAAAACAAAGGGGGGGTGTAAATAGTCCGGGTGGCCATTTGATTAATTGTTCAGCAGTCTTATGGCTTGGGGGTAGGAGCCTTTTGGACCTAGACTTGGCGCTCCGGTACCGCTTGCCGTGCGMTAGCAGAGAGAACAGTCTGACTTGGGTGACTGGAGTCTTTGACAATTCTTTGGGTCTTCCTCTGACACCGCTTAATACAGAGGTCCTGGATGGCAGGGAGCTTGCTCCCAGTGATGTACTGGGCTGTTCGCACTACCCTCTGAAGCCCCTTACGGTCAGATGCCGAGCAGTTGCCATACCAGGCGGTGATGCAACCGGCCAGGAAGCTCTCGATGGTGCAGCTGTAGAACTTTTTGAGGATCTGGGAACCCATGKCAAATCTTTTCAGTCTCCTGAGGGGGAAAAGGTGTTGTCGTGCCCTCTTCACAACTGTCTTGGTGTGTTTGGACCATGATAGTTTGCTGGTGATGTGGACACCAAGGAACTTGAAACTCTCGACCCGCTTCACTGCAGCCTCGTCGATGTGAATGGGGGCGTGTTCAGTCCTTTTCCTGTAGTCCACGATCAGCTCCTTTGTCTTGCTCACATTGAGGTAGAGGTTGTTGTCCTGGCACCGCACTGCCCCGTCTCTGACCTCTTCCCTATAGGCCGTCTCATCGTTGTCGGTGATCAGGCCTACCACTGTTGTGTCATCAGCAAACTTAATGATGGTGTTGGAGTCGTGCTTGGCCACGCAGTCGTGGGTGAACAGGGAGTACAGGAGGGGACTAAGCATGCCCCGGGGGGCCACAGTGTTGAGGATCTGCGTGGCAGATGTGTTGTTACCTACCCTCACCACCTGGGGGCGGGCCGTCAGGAAGTCCAGGATCCAGTTGCAGAGGGAGGTGTTTAGTCCCAGGGTCCTTAGCTTAGTGATGAGCTTTGTGGGTACAATGATGTTGAACACTGAGCTGTAGTCAATGAACAGCATTCTCACATAAATGTTCCTTTTGTCCAGGCGGGAAAGGGCAGTGTGGAGTGTGATTGAGATTGCATCATCTGTGGATCTGTTGGGGCGGTATGCGAATTGGAGTGGGTCTAGGATGGTGTTGATGTGAGCCATGACCAGTCTTTCAAAGCACTTCATGGCTACAGACGTGAGTGCTATGGGTCGGTAGTCATTTAGGCAGGTTACCTTCGTGTTCTTGGGCACAGGGACTATGGTGGTCTGCCTGAAACATGTTGGTATTACAGACTCGGACAGAGAGAGGTCAAAAATGTCAGTGAAGGTACTTGCCAGTTGGTCAGRGCATGCTCGGCGTACACATCCTGGTAAACCGTCTGGCCCCGCAGCCTTGTGAATGTTGACCTGTTTAAAGGTCTCACTCGCTACGGAAAGCGTGATCACACAGACATCCGGAACAGCTGGTTCCCTCATGCATTGTATTTTAGTGTGCGTTACAAGCTGCTAAACTGTATTTGAGTGTTTGCGTAAAGTCTTACTAGCAGAGAGAAGGCCTCACCAGGTTGGTATCTTTCTCCTTCTGCGTCTTCTGGTTGTACCAGGGCTCGTCCTGGCCTGGTCGGCTCTGCCACACATACTTGAGTGTGGTGCACACCAGGGCCTTGCTCACCAGGATGCACAGGTACACCAGCAGGAAGGCATTGATAGACCTGAAACAGGAGTAATAACCAATCTTCCATTAGCAACACTGAGAATATACATCCACTGAGAAACAGTTACTATTTATATATCTATCTCAATATCCCCCTGATATCAATGTGAATGGACTTCAACTACCCCAGCATCATACAATTGATCATTGTTCCCCTGTGGCTAAACCAAAAATATAGCCCCTCCAGTGATCTGCTTCTCCTTTTATGTAATTCTCTTTGACTCTCCTTACTTCTCCACCGCAGAGCGCTTCTGGGACTTCCCCTGGTAGTTCAGAGCCATCTTGGTCTCCATGCCTGAGTAAACTGCCACACCTAGAGAGAGCGAGAGAGAGAGAGAGAGACAGACAGCAGAGAGAGAGAGAGACAGACAGCAGAGAGAGAGAGAGAGACAGACAGCAGAGAGAGAGAGAGAGACAGACAGCAGAGAGAGAGAGCAGTCAGGATAGTCTCACACACTGACACCAGCACTGAGGGTCATTCAAACCCTCAATTGCATTAAACAATGTCCTGTAACTCACCATATATCTTCTGAGTGTTCTTCAAGGTAGCACCTTTCAGGAGGAGATTCTCTGGCCCCAAAGACCTGAAGAACACCACACATTGAGAAAATACTGTCACAAACCTAAAACACCAAGACAGTTCCGTTCTCTTAGTGGCACACTAGCACTCTCTAAAAATGACTACTACTCTTAACGGACAGGACACAAAACATTTTTTTATAAAGACCATTACAAACCGGCCCGGTGACAAATGCTTCCGAGAGCGCTTTCGAAGCGCTGCCCTGAGTCTGTGCCAGGTTCAGCTTTACTTTAATGCTCGTTTGGCATTATGGATCAATGAAATAATGATTTGATGGTAATGCAAAGGGAAAAGAGAGTGCTTAAGAGACTGTTTTTAGTTGTTTTTTTAGACTGATGTACAGGAGGGGGGAGGAGGGGCTGAGAGAAACCAATAGGGGGAGTGGTGAGCACTTACCTCACAGCAGGTTCCTGGTTGTTCCTGTAGATGTGCATACGCCCCACAAATCTACAGACACAGACACGCATGAGTGCACTGCCCCACCCAATAGCAGTAACATACATGTACATCACAGGAYGCTGCTGAGAGGAGGCTCATAARGTCTGGAACGGAGSAAATGGAATGGCACCAAACACCTGGAAACCATGCGTTTGATACCATTCCACCTATTCCGCTCCAGTCATTACCATGAGCCCGTCCTCCCCAATTAAGGTGCCACCAACCTCCTGTGACGTACATCTCACGATGGACCTGAATTGAATTAACTGTGGAATGGGCTAGAAAAATACTTTCTGATATTAGAAACACAGTGATGACTAATACCACCAGGAAGCACAGGAACTAGTCAGACGTCAAACTAATCACAACCCCATATGCTGACCAACAGGACTTTGCACGGACTGCACCAATTTAGAGCGAGCTAATGACTGGTGGTTTGTCCGACTGCACGCTGGCACCACCACTCTGTTTCATTGATTGTGAAAKGTAGCAGCATCTGGCGTCTTCAGCTCCTTAGGACGTCTGAAACGCCATTGATGTCTGGAGCCCAACTGTCCTATAATGGCAGCTCCTTGGCCATAGGTGGCGCCAAACCACTAGGTRTACGGAGAGGATACAGCTGTGCAAACAACTGGGTCTGTTCCTCAGCTTGGGCCAAATCTAACTGAACTTTCCCTTCAATTCCTGGCCAGTCTCATCCACAAATCAGGTTTACTAKCAGTCTAACATCTCTCATAACAATATGTCAGAGAGATAGATCTAGCGTATAGCCTGCCAACACTCAACGTAATGACACTGCAGCTATCAAAATGGCATCCTAATTGACAGTTGATTAAACGGCAAACCCCGAAAGTAAAACCAGTGTGCTTTTACGGTCCAGGGAGCAGATTCACAAACGATCGGTCTACGAAGAAACGTGCAACAAGGATTCATAGCCTACTTGTAGAGGTCAGGCTGCGGCTGCTCGCACTCGATGGTGGCGCTGAGAGACTCCAGGTTCCTCTCCGTGTCTGGCACTGTGTAGTGTGTCTGAGACAGATCCAGGAGAGAGTGAGTGCCAAATATTTCAGGTCATCACTGCAGCTCTCTAAAAACACCCCCCCATAATGGCAGACAGGGACACAGGCAGGCACACACGCGCAGGCACAGCCAGACACACACACGCGCAGGCACAGGCAGACACACACACGCAGGCACACACCGTCGGTGGATTTGAGTGAAGAGTGATGGAGAGGAAGGGAGTGATGGCAGATAGAAAGCGATGCCAAAGCCCCCCACGTCTGCCATGATGACACGTCTCAATGACACAGTGATTCTAGTGTTACTGTAGCAGCACTCCACCTTATGGTTGGACTCCCCGTCCAGACTGGCCGTGGTGACAAAGCAGGTCTCGTCCTCCCGGCTGGACTGCAGCAGGATGAGGTCGCAGGGAAAGGTCTCATCCTCAACCACCTCCACCACATCCCCAACCTAGAGGAACAGAATACATCAGGTCCATTCAGAGGACCATGCCAATTCCARCCATAGTCGCTAGGCCCTTGTGGATTTGTTTGGTATAAGCAAATGGTGACACTTCCACCGTCCTAGCCTATCAGAGGGCACACGTTGGAGCTGTAATCAAGTTGCTTAAACCTGTCATATCTTCTCAGATCTACAAAAGTGCATAGGGAGGTCTAGGGGTTGATTTGGGTTTGGGCCAGAGAGTTTGGACATTGACGTTCAACATAAAAGCATTGTGAAGCTACACTCAGTGTACAAAACATTAAGAACACCTTCCTAATATTGAGTTGCACCCCCTTTCATTTTTACAGTTGAAGTCGGAAGCTCACATACACCGTAGCCAAATATATTTAAACTCAGTTTCACAATTCCTGACATTTAATCCTCATAAAAATTCKCTGTCTTGGTTCAGTTAGGATCACCACTTTATTTTAAGAATGTGAAATGTCAGAATAATAGTAGAGAGAATGATTTCAGCTTTTATTTCTTTCATCACATTCCCAGTGGGTCAGAAGTTTACATACACTCAATTAGTATTTGGTAGCATTGCCTTTAAATGATTAACTTGGGTCAAACGTTTCGGGTGCCTTCCACAAGCTGGTCAATTTTGGCCCATTCCTCCTGACAGAGGGTGTAACTGAGTCAGGTTTGTTGGCCTCCTTGCTCGCACATGTTTTTCAGTTCTGCACACAAATCTTCTATGGAATTGAGGTCAGGGCTTTGTGATGGCCCTAATACCTTGACATTGTTGCCTTAATAAGCCATTTTCCCACAACTTTGGAAGTATGCTTGGGGTCATTGTCCATTTGGAAGACCCATTTGCAACCAAGCTTTAACTTCCTGACTGATGTCTTGAGATGTTGCTTCAATATTCCACATAATTTTCCATCCTCATGATGCTATCTAGTGTGTGATTGCACACCCCCTCCTGCAGCAAAGCAGCCCCACAACATGATGCTGCCACCCCGTGCTTCACGGTTGGAATGGTTCTTTGGCTTGCAAGCCTCTCCCTTTTTCCTCCAACATAACTATGGTCATTATGGCCAAACAGTTCTATTTTTGTTTCATCAGACCAGAGAACATTTCTCCAAAAAGTACGATCTTTGTCCCCATGTGCAGTTGCAAACCGTAGTCTGGCTTTTTTAATGGCGGTTTTGGAGACAGTGGCTTCTTCCTTGCTGAGCGGCCTTTCAGGTTATGTCGATATAGGACTCATTTTACTGTGGAAATAGATACTTTTGTAACCGTTGCCTCCAGCATCTTCACGAGGTCCTTTGCTGTTGTCCTGGGATTGATTTGCACTTATCGCACCAAAGTACGTTCATCTCTAGGAGACAGAACGCGTCTCCTTCCTGAGTGGTATGACGGCTACGTGGTCCCATGGTGTTTATACCTGCGTACTATGTTTTGCACAGATGTACGTGGTACCTTCAGGCGTTTGGAAATTGCTCCCAAGGATGAACCAGACTTGTGGAGGTCTACAATGTCTTGGCTGATTTCTTTAGATTTTCCCATGATGTCAGGCAAAGAGCACTTAGTTTGAAGGTAGGCCTTGAAATACATCCACAGGTACACCTCCAATTGACTCAAATTATGTCAATTAGCCTATCAGAAGCTTTAAAGCCATGACATTTCTGGAATTTTCCAAGCTGTTTAAAGGCACAGTCAACTTGGTGTATGTAAACTTCTGACACACTGGAATTGTGATACAGTGAATTATAAGTGAAATAATCTGTCTGTAAACAATTGTTGGAAAACTAACTTGTGTCCTGCACAAAGTAGATGTCCTAAACGACTTGCTAAAAACTATAGGTTGTTAAACAAGAAATTTGTGGAGTGGCTGAAAAACGAGTTTTAATGATCCAACCTAAGTGTACGTAAACTTCCGACTTCAACTGTATCTTGCCCATTCACCCACTGAATGGCACACATACCACAACCCATGTCTCAAGGCTTAAAAATCCTTCTTTAACCAGTCTCCTCCCCTTCATCTCACTGATTGAAGTGGATTTAACAAGTGACATCAATAAGGGATCATAGCTTTCACCAGAATTCCCCCTGTTCAGTCTGTGTCACGGAAAGAGCAGGTATCCTCAATGTTTTGACTGAAATGTATCATCTTTCTGCATCACCTACTGCATGACCTACTTGGGATTACCATACCATAGAGCCATACAAGAACATGCCAACTACCTCTCCCTCCCGACCCCCGTGTCCCTAAGGGGATATTTATTTCTGGGGAACTTGGCCGACGCGCAGCTTGCTAAAAGGTACCTTGATCTTCTCGCTCTCCTTGCATGATCTCCGGCCGTCCTCCAGCACTGTCACCAGGTACTTATTCACCTCATTATCTGCCTTGTGCCGCAGCCAGTCCTCATAGCCCTGAGAGCGATGGCGGGAGAAGAGGGGAGGTGAAAGGGTGGGAGAGAGAGAGGGAGGAGTAAGGAGGGAGAAAGAAAGATGGGGAGAAGAGAGAGCAGAAGATGGAGAGGGAGGGAAGAGGGTAAGCGAGAGTGAAAGGGGACATGAGAGGGCCAATAGATAGTCAGTGCCAGAGGTCAAGGTAACAGGGATAGAGGAAGAAAGATGCCAGAGGGAGGGAGGGAAGTCAGTTAAGAACAAATTCTTATTTACAATGACGGCCTACCCCGGCCAAACCCTAACGAAGCTGGGCCAATTGTGCGCCGCCCTATGGGACTCCCAATTACGGCCAGTTGTGATACAGCCTGGAATCGAACCAGGGTCTGTAGTTACACCTCGAGCACTYAGATGGAGTGCCTTAGACCGCTGCGCCACTCGGGAGCTCGGGATGATGCAGGGAGGAAACAGGAGGAGGAAAGAGTGGGTGGTAGGTGGATGGACAGAGAGAGGGAGGGAGGAGAGAGGGAGCGACGACGTCCTTTTAGTAAGGGACTGACTTGCAGAGCTCACCTAACCCAGTCTACAGAGCCTCCCTTGTGTCCCACTTCAAAGCCTGGCTAAATGCAGCAGCAGCATCGCTAGCCGCTATCAGTGTGTCCCATATATARTTTTGGAAGGAAGTCCACCCTCCATTGTGCATTTCAAAAAGCCCTAGCAGCAGGCCACCAGAAAAGCCAGTTCCTAAAACAATACATCTAAAAGCTTGGACACGCTTCAGCAGAAAAGAGATTSCTCTGATCATTTGTTTCTATACGAGCGACTATAGTACCGTTTGGTCATGTTCCAAGACCACTTTCCCCTTCTCTTTTTAAAAATCACCATCGCACAGCATTACTTTGGCTATGACAAAACCATAGGCAACGATTCCATACTTCACACCCCAAAAAATAAACTTTTACGGAAAGGGGAAAGAAAAAAAATACTTGGAAGAGAGGTGGTGGAGACGCATGGAGAACCACAGAAAGAGTTACTAGAATGGGAAAGGCCCCTCAGAATGGGGATGACGGTTCTAGTTATTCTACATCTATTGGGGAGGAGGGCAGTGACGTCAAAGGGGAGAGTGCTGCCGTTTCTTACCTGTTTGATGGCTGTGACAGTGATGACGAAGAACAGGGGTAGGCCACTAGTGACTGGGCTGGTGGGGGTGTCTACGATCACCTGTAGGAGAGAACACCAGAAACTTTACGGACTATACAATCCCGATCATAAAGTCTTATGATAAAATGAGACTAATTTACTACTAGCTCTAATAACTACTCGACTACTTGTAAATAGTGATTAACACTGACAAGGTCATAAGTCCTATCTAGACTACAACGTAGTGATTGCAGACAACTCCGTCTCGGGAGTGGTTCAGTGCAGGAGTCATTTCCAAGACCATTTCTTAAATGAAAATACACTGAATGGGAAAATAACATTGGACAAGTTACTACAGATTCCTCAATGACATGGTGCAATGTGGTTAAGGTTCAGCAAGCACTCCCACAGGTTGTATTGTGTGTGTGTGTGTGTGTGTGTGTGTGTGTGTGTGTGTGTGTGTGTGTGTGTGTGTGTGTGTGCCTAATCTCTCCGTCCAACAGAGGGGCATGAGACATTTCATACCGAGGCAGAGTGGGCGGAGAACCCAAGCAGCTTGGAACTGCAGGACATCTAATCAAGTGGGTCAGGGCCACTGTGGGATTTAATCTGCACACACACAGGGGCTGGTGCCTGCTGCCTGCCTGGTTCTGGTGCCAACGTCTCAGACCACTGAACAAGCTCTCCTCTCCTGCTGGGCTGCTGAGAGCAYTGCTGGACCGCAGGCCGGGGGCTGTACAGGAATCTGGTGTGTGTGTACATACAGGAACCTGAACCACTAATGAGCCTAAAGAGCATGCCTGCACAGGGCCAATCAGGTAATCCCAAACAACCAGTGGCTCAGGAACACCGCCTGACTGGAGCTACGAGCCAAAAGCTTACCAGCAAAAACAGCCCCCAACAACATGCAACGATTGTGTAATTGTGTGTTTGAGAGAGAATGTGCTGTGTAGCCTCTTAATGCTGTCACAAGACAGATTTGACCCCCTCTCCCCTGATCCTGCAGCACGCAAAAGGCTCTCACCACCGGGGCTCCCACTGAGCAAGTGGCCTGTGTTACGGAACACACACACACACACACAACTGCACGCACGTACACAAACAAGTACACACACACACAAGTACACACACACACACAACAGTGCGCACAGAGTGGCTCTTATTTGTCATTCGGTGCATGAGCTGTACAAGCTGTCAGATAGGCATCCGCTGAGGCAGGAGCAGGAGACATGTTGTGAGCCCTCGGTCTGGTGTTCTCCTGCTTTCCTGTGAGAGGACTGACAATGAGGAACATGCTGCTTCCCCACTAACACAGCCTCTCTCTTCCGCTCACATACGCAGGGCAGCAGTTAGCCTAGAGGTTAAAGCGCTGGGCCAGTAACCGAAAGGTCGCTGCTTCGAATACCTGAGGCACCAAGGTGGAAAATCTGTCAATGTGCCCTTGAGCAAGGCACTTAACTCCAATTTGCTCCAGCGGCCCTGTAAAAGGGGCCCTCCAGGGACCCTGTAAAAGGGGCCCTCCAGGGGCCCTATGGTCTACCCTGTAAAACCACACCTTTCCCTGAACCTATCCGGTGTATGTAACATTATCTAACATCGATGCCCACACACACACACATCACAGTTTGATACTGCGACCAAAACCGCTGCATTTTCAACAGTTTGACTTAGCAGTGCAACACGTTTTTAATTGGTCGCAAGGGTAGCAGTGACATTTTTTTGACCTGGGCATGTTTGTTTTTGGTTCACAATTTGCTTTTTTTTTATCGTGATTAATTCACATTACTGTGAATGCCCTTGTATGTGTGTGTGTGTGTGCAGTGCGCGTAGTGAATATGTCTACAGTACCACTTTATATAGCCGTTAGAGATACTAATGATAGCCTAACTGTCTTCAGGTAGATGGAAAGGCAATTAAAAGGTAACTACAAAGTAGTAGCTCATGATTATTTGCATTAATCCAGTGGCCATTTGTTTTGAAAACTCCATCACAAATGCACTACAGAGACAGGCGGCGTGTCCATAACCTAAGCTTCCCCCTAAGTACATGGAATTGTTAAATTCTCGCAGTATCTCACAGGAATTTGGGACTTCACAGATTTTCTAATGCCGAAACCAGATTAGATGCATGCCATAAGATGAATCAAAATATGATATTTGCAATATCACTAAACAAAATAAACAATCAAAAAATAACATAGCCGATACAATGTCGAAACATGATTTTGTCATGAGCTCAGTACCATTTGCTTGAWTTTTAGCTAGCTAGCTAATGTTAGCATGCTAGGGACGTTAGCAGAGTCTGCTACATGATAATCAGTTAGCATTAGCTACCAAGCTAACTATAGTCTAAAAGAAACTGATGCAACCCTGCTGGCTAAGTGGCTAGCTAGATGAGCAGTGGTGACAGTGACGTCCCTATGAGATTCAAGGCTTTAATAAGTGCCATCGTGCAGAAATTACAAAGAAAATACTGGTTGATGAGCTAAGTTTGCAATGACAGTTAACAGTATGCATGCACAAAAGTCAACAAGGCATGCAGAATGGACTGCCTTTCTGGGACGGGACTGCCCCCATCTCACTACCTAGTAGAGGGGTACAAAAACGCCAGAACACAAATGCATCACATAGCTCATACAATTATATTTGGTTTAGATCAAAAGAAAATAGATGTTGTAAAGTATAAATGGAGAAATATTCACAAAATTCCTGAATCTCCAATACAGGAATGCTAACAAAAATAATTTGCAGAAACTCGTTACTGAAGACGGAGTCATCTATGATTCTCCGAGTGATATTTTAAAAGAGGAAGCTAATTATTTTAGGCAGATGTTTCTCTTTTCCATCTCATCCTTTCCCACTGAATGAAGATTATGGTAAGGAATTCTTTCCAAATAATATAAAAAATGGAAAATTAACAAATGTACAGGAAGATCAGTGCGAAGGCCAAATTACAGAGGAAGAACTTTGAGGCTATTAAATCCTTTGTCTGGAAAAACCCCAGGGCATGATGGCATACCAAGTATTTTTTGATATACTAAAAGCTCCATTGTTAGATTGTTTTAACTACTCCTATAGTCTGTCAGGTACTCAGCAGGAACAAGACCCAGATGGCAAATATAAAAACGCAGTCTATCTAAAAAACTGAAGGCCCCTTACACTTCAATGTTGTGATGCAAAAATACTAAGAAAACGCATAGCACTCAGAATTAAAAGGGTTTTACCAGGTATTGTTCATCCTGATCAGACAGGTTTTGTACATTGGAAATAATATATGACAACTACTAGAAATAATAGATCACGAAGCCAGGAATGGTATTTATAGCGGATTTTGAAAAGGCATTTGATAAAGTAAGAATGGATTTTATTTATAAATGCCTGGATTTTTTCAATTTTGGTAATTCTCTTATAAAATGGGTAAAAATAATGTATAGCAACCCCAGGTGTAAAATAGTAAATAACGGCTACTTCTCAGAGTTTTGAATTGTCAAGAGGTGTTAAACAAGGGTGTCCGCTGTCACCATATCTATTCGTTATGGCCATCGAAATGCTAGCTATTAAAATCAGATCCAATAACAACATTAGCGGATTAGAAATCCAAGGCWTAAAAACAAAAAAGGTGTCCATGTATGCCGATGACTCAAGTTTTATATTAAGTCCGCAAGCTAGATACATGCAATGTCTCATTAAAGATCTAGATAACTTTTCTGTACTCTCTGGACTAAAACCTGTACAATATTACGTATTGGATCCTTAAAAYAATACAACTTTTACATTACCCTGCAGTTTACCTATAAAATGGGCTGATAGTGAAGTAGACATACTCAGTATTTATATCACAAAATATATAAATAAGCTCTCCACAATGAAWTTCAATAGAAAACTTGTAAAAATAGACAAGATCCTGCAACCATGGAGAGGTAAATATCTGTCTATTTATGGAAAATTTGCCCTGATTAACTCCTTAGTCATATTTCAGTTTACTCACTCACTTATGGTGCTGCCTACTCCTGATGATTCATTTTTCAAATCATATGAGCATAAAATATTTCGCTTTATCTGGAACGCTAAACCAGACAAAATAAAATGTGCCTATCTATATAATGAATAGGGTGTGTTGAGATTATTAAATATAAAAAGCACTAAAGCTCACTCTAAAAGCTTCACTCATTCATAAGTTTTATTTGAACCCTAAATGGTTCTCAAGTAGATTACTAAAAAAAGCTCATCCATTGTTTAAAAATTGCCTTTTTGCAGATTGCCATGTCTCATTTTCGATGAATTGAAAATGATACTTTTTTTCTCTTCTTTTAAAGCATTGCAGAGCTGGCTACAATTTCATCCCCCTGAAAAGATAGAACAAATATTACAACAAATATTATGGCTGAACTCAAATGTGCTGGTTGATAAAATACCTGTATTTATGGGAAAGATGTTTGAAAAGGGTATTTTGTTCTTAAACGATATTGTAAATTGGAATGGTAGAGTTWTGTCCTTCATGGAGTTATCAGAAATGTACGAAAAGGTKAATTCTGATAACTCTCAATCCAAGAGTACACAACCAATTGATTACAGCATTGCCCCAAAAATGGAGGAGGTGGGAGGCAGCGGGAGGAGATAGAAAACTGGTCTGTCCGCCCAATATAAAGGATCAAAACTAGCGGAGGAATAAAAATAGCATAAATAGGAGAGTATACCAGTTTCATTTGAGGACCAGGATGTTGACAAATGTGCCATACAGAACACAAAATAGTTGGAAAGAGATTTGATGGTACATGGTGTATGAGTTGATATATAAAACAACGCAATAGTCAAGAATTCGTGTTTTTCAGCTAAAATTATTATAGAATTCTTGCCACCAACAAAATGTTGAATATTTGGGGCATAAAATCATCGAATATCTACAGATTTTGTTGTGAGGATACAGAATCAAGACCATTTATTTTGGTATTGCCCTCAGGTAGCCTGTTTCTGGTCACAGGTTCAGGAATGGCTGAAAATGCATAGCATTGATCTAAAATTGACCATAGAAATAGTACTGTTAGGAGATCTGGAGAGACTGGGTCAGTCAATTACTAATACTCTAAGTAAAAGTATTTATCTTCAACTCGCAATCTGTGGATTCTATTCAATAGATTGAAATTGTGCATTAAACATCACAGTATAGTTGAAAGATATGTGTTGCGTAGAAACCCAAAGTGGGTGGCCAGCAGACATAGATGGGATGGGCTGAGGGAAGCTGAGGGTTGATATGTGGAATTGGAGACAAGTGGGAGTGGAGTTGCTGTGTGAGAGATAGAACGATGGTCAAAGATAAAAGTTAAAAATAAAAAAGTCAAAATAAATCATAATAAAAAGTACATTTGAATGACACTAAGTGGCAGTGTTTTTACAACCAGTTTGCCTGAGGCTGATGCCGTGCAGGTGTTTGTACACATGCATACACACACTCTCATTCAAATAAACACATACAAGAACACACACATGTAATAGGGCCAGACATGCAGACAAACATATACATTTGGCATTGCTGTTATGATTTTAGTTGTCCTTGATGTCCTTTGTTTTAAATTGATATTTTTATTGCATTGTTGTTTGCTGTTTCCTTTTTTCTCTTTAGTTGATCCTCTTGGTTGTTGGTGCATTGCGGGGTTCTTGGGGGTGGGGAATGGAATTAATATTTTTTTTTTTTATCCTGGGGGGGGGGTTGAATGGTGAGGGACAGCTATTGGGAAACTGTGGGGTGGGATCTTGGAGGGTTCGGGTTCATGTTTTTTGGCCTGGTGGTAGATCGGTCAACATGCCTCTTATACACATCTAGATGTGTATAAGAGACAGCATATACATTTGGCATTGCTGTTATGATTTTAGTTGTCCTTGATGTCCTTTGTTTTAAATTGATATTTTTATTGCATTGTTGTTTGCTGTTTCCTTTTTTCTCTTTAGTTGATCCTCTTGGTTGTTGGTGCATTGCGGGGTTCTTGGGGGTGGGGAATGGAATTAATATWTTTTTTTTTTATCCTGGGGGGGGGGTTGAATGGTTGAGGGACAGCTATTGGGAAACTGTGGGGTGGGATCTTGGAGGGTTCGGGTTCATGTTTTTTGGCCTGGTGGTAGATCGGTCAACATGCCCTTGAGCAGGGCATTGACCCTGGATGCTTGTGTGTAGCTCTGAATGGGAATCTGTTGCATGACTGGTATGATGTAGTTATTGAGCGGCTTCACTGCAAGTATATTGTATATTTCGAATATTCAACAAATYTATTTAAAAAATCAAATAAAAAGTATAAATGACCCAGATATGTTAATATACAAATCATATACAATAGWGACATTTTACACCAGTGCAGCATGCTAGTGGACTATCAAGTACTGTTGAAATGAATTTGATCTGTGGGGATACAATGACACCTTATGTACGTAAATCCGAGACACTCCATTTAGTATGATATTTCATGTTTCGTATGATCTGTATTCATCTGGGAATGTCCATCACACATTTCGTATGATATATTACGAATTACAATTCGTATTACCTGTTACGAATTCGCAAAACGTACAATATTTTACCAATTTGCTAGACATATGYCATTTTACAAATTCTAGCAAGCTCGCTACAATTAGCTAGGCTAGGGGTTAGGGTTAGGAGTTAAAGTCTTCACTATTATTTTACAATGTAGAAAATAGTAAAAATAAAGAAAAACCCTTCAATGAGTAGGTGTGTCCAAACTTTTGACTGATACTGTACGTACAATAGAGCTGGGACGATAAACCGAAAATGACTGACACRGATATTGCCCTCTTAATGAAGCAAGTTTGCTTAGGTAGGTAGTTTCAGTGAATAGACTACATGTGCCTTTTACTGAGGAGTGGCTTCCATCTGGCCACTCTACTATAAAGGCCAGATAGGTGGAGTGCTGTTGAGATCGTTGTCCTTCTGGAAGGTTCTCCCATCTCCAAAGAGGATCTCTGGATCTTTGTCAGAGTGACCATCAGGTTCMTGGTCCCCTCCCGGTCTCCCCGATTGCGCCGTTTGGCCGGGCGGCTAGCTCTAGGAGGTTCCAAACTTCTTGGTGGTTCCAAACTTCTTCCATTTAAGAATGGAGGCCACTGTTCCTGGGGACCTTCAAATGCTGCAGATGTTTTTTGGTACCTTTCCCCAGATCTGTGCCTCGAAACAATCCTGTCTCGGAGCTCTACAGACAATTCCTTCAACCTCATGGCTTAGTTTTTGCTCTGACATGCATTGTCAACTGTGGGACCTTATATAGACAGGTGTGTGCCTTTCCAAATCATGTCTAATCAATTTTACATTTACCACAGGTGGAGTCCAATCAAGTTGTAGAAACATCAAGGATGATCACAAGGGCAACCAGTGAAGAACAAACACCATTGTAAATACAACCCATATTTGCACATCACTACAACACTGTTTATAGACAATGCCATTTGAAATGTCTTTAAAGTTTCCTGTTCATTTTTATTGTTTATTATCTATTTCACTTGCTTTGGCAATGTTAACATGTTTCCCATGCAAATGAAGCCCATGAATTGAATTGATCAATGGAAACAGGATGCACCTGAGCTCAATTGAGTCTCATAGCAAAGGGTCTGAATTACTTACTTAAATAAGGTGCTTTTTTTTATTTTATACATTTGCAAACTTTTCTAAAAACCCATCTTCACTTTGTCATTATGGGGTATTGTGTGTAGATTGAAAAAAAAAAGAAAGTAAAATAAATTTTAGAATTAGGCTGTAACGTAACAAAATGTGGAAAAGGGGTCTGCATACTTTCCGAATGCACTGTAGCCATCTAGCAACAATATAATATTACAGTTGACAATCTAGCTCACGTGTTTTGAGTTCCCACTTCCTCAGGTTGTAAATTATAATATCTAATATCCACACAAAACATGCAGGCAAATTCATTTCTAAATAAATCTGCTCATACTGGATCCTATTTTGACTGATATGTTGTACATCAAAATATTTATCATTCATTCCCTGAATATGCTTGATGAAATAGCTAACTTAAATAGTCTTACTTGGCACTTGAGAGTCAGTCTAGAGCCCTGCCGCTAATGTAATGCATAAAATTTTTATTTATTTATCGTTAGAGCAAAATGGGTCAATTTATTGAGATTAACGTACACACAACACCAGGCTAAGCGCTAAAGCATCTGAGACTGCTGTGATTACAGTTAAGAAATCTATTATAAAAAGGCAGAGATGGACTGGGGCACATTGAACCTTCAGCCAGAATGCAGAATCAGGGAAAATAGGGAACAGACTTTGCATTGTTTCTCTCCCTGGGACTCAAAGAAAGAAACAGTGAAACCACCCTCGCCTCTTCTKCAGCTCCAGGTGTTCCCAGACAGAAATAGAAAACACTTCAATAGAATGTGGAGCTGTATGGACCCAGGTGTTAAAGACTCCTCAGTGGACCCGCCGGTTCCCTCTGATGAAGTTTTATTGAATATCTCCCACCGATCCACTCTCCTATCCCGGCCAAGCCCTGACCCTCACCACACTCAGTAAAAGTCTATTCAGGTCTATTCAGCAGAAAGCAGCTGTAACTAATGCTGCCTCCCGGCCACATCGGTGATGGATGTTGGGTGGGAGCGAGTGGAGGAGCACATTGTTTTTCGATCTAATAAATTGATAAAAGCCGGTAGGGAGAAGGGCTAGATGCAGCCAGTCCAGGCTGGCTGTCCAATGGCTGGCTGCGCTGCGTCTGAAAGTGCTGAGGACAGTATTGTCCCCGACCGGTACACGGTCAGTCCCACCCGACCGCCAGGCATGATTTAGTTTCGGGAACACAATACTGCAGAGAGAGTGGCCACTACAGAGGGCACTATATCACACAAACATTCCATACCCATGCACTTAGTACAATACATTAAGTGAGCACCACTCCAATGTTCTCCCTAGCATTACCTAGGTGGGGCAGGCCATTTTCCCTCAGCCTCATTTCAGTTTGGTGGAGTCTAGAAAATGTACGAGGGAAGGGGAGGTAATGTCACATTAAATCACACAACTAGACCGTAACCCACCCGAATAACCACAAAATACCAGGCCCATTCCTCAAACTCGCCTCCTCCACACTGCACCAAAAACACTCAGACCTAGTCAGTCAGGAAGACAACTCCACAGAACTGATGTGAGATCTGACACTGAAAAACAGGGAAGAAGTGTGTCAGAGTGAGTGACTCACATCCCAGGGCAGGGGAGGCAATGGCCCTCTCATCCTCCCTCTCTCCCTCCATCTCCTGCCCCTGATCTGCTCCCATTCGATCAGGAGTCAGGCAGCAAAAGGCATGCAGGGCTATTTATAGGCGAGTGGTGCTTTTCTTATAAAAAGGCAGCCAGAGTCTATTTGAGGCTCTCAGAAGTACAGTGGGCTCCCTGGCTGCTGACGTCAGCGGTGCAGCTTTCGCTGCAGAGAGAGCGAGACTCACCAACAGAGAAAGAGACCATCACTAAACGGGGAGAGACCTGCTGAGAGAAAGAGACCATCACTAACTGGGAGACTAACAGAGATAGAGAGACCTGCTAATGGAGAGGGAAAGGGAGATAGAGGGAGACTTGTTAACAGAGATGGAGAGAAAAAGAAAGGCTCATTAAGAGAGTGTGAGAGACTAACAGAGAGCGAGACATTGAACGGAGACTCACTAACAGAGAGAAAGAGGGGGAAGGAGGGTGGTTGTGTGAGGTTTGGATTCTGGTAATTGAAAGAGTTTATTTTTGGCTGTGATGTGAATGCAGGTTGTGTGTGCTACACCGTGTGATATAATGGTAGGCTGCGTGGGGGGAACTGGACAGTTAGGATCTCTTCCAGAGAGGTTGGATTAGTGGAGAAATGGCATGCCACACGCCAGGCTGGGTAAACATGTGAGCACAGCCCATACCACCCCAAAACACACCCACACACAAGACACGCACGATTACAAAATCATGACTCACGTTTACGCTGCACTTAAACCTTTCATCTTAACTAAATGTGCATAGTGTGTTTGATTTAACTGCACACTCCAGTACATGTACTGCAAACACAACACTCTAAGATGAACCCACTGATAGAGAATCAAAKCGGGTAAAGAACACTGATGGAGGAGACTGTGCTGTTGGCTGGGGACAGCAAATAACCAATGAACAGAGTTCAAGACCAAAGCAGCTCTTCAACCTTGTTGGGGTAGGGCTGGGCGACATGGGGATTTATTTTTTWWTTTTTTAAATGGGCGATTCACGAGCTCCGACAGTATTGGGACAGTGACATGTTTTGGCTCTGTATTCCAGCATTTTGGATTTGAAATTATGCAGTGACTGAGGTTAAATTGCAGATTGTCAGGTTTAATTTGAGGGTATTTCCATCCATATCAGGTGAACCGTTATAAATTACAGCACTTTTTAATACATCCTCCCCTAAGTGCTGGGCGGTATACGTGTTTTGCGATATACCGGTATTGATGCACGAACCGACCGGTTTAGGTTCTATACCGGTATTTGAATGTTTGGTTTGTTAAAATGTGATACGCAGTGTGTAACGTCCATTTTTATAGTTTACTTCGCTACTTGAGTCATCCCTCTCCATCCCTCTATGCCGCTTTCCACACAGACCTAGCTACGCCCCCTGTCACTAATGGAGCGCATTTGATGTTCCTCAACCATGAGACACRTGCGCTCAGTKCACATGGTCAATGCAGCATACGCAACACTGTAGTTGTCACTTTGCTTCTTAATATAAATATACTAGCATTCTATAATTACACCATTAGCTTGTGTTTCTTACATCTGCAAACAGCTAGTTCTTTTCTTAGCAAGTTGTTCCTAAATCTTGTTAGCTGCTAATGCTAATCACTAGCTAGCTAATACATGTYCTGAGTAAGAGCAAAGCGTAATTAGCTATACAGCCTGATAATACCAGTAATTGTGTAGACSTAAATCAGCATGTTTGTGCAAGTGTCATCTAAATGAAAGTTGTAAAACGCAAAGCAAGAATATGTTAGCTACATGAAGTAGCTAAGAGAAAACATTCAATGTAGCCAAAGAGTATAGGAATCACCTATCAACACATTAGTTCCTACCCTGTCACAATAACTCCTCCCTGGCATTTTCATTCGTCATGTCAAACACTATTTAAAGTGCCCACTATTATATTCTAACTATATAATTAGAATAGACATTATAGTCCCATGATTCCAACAGTTAACCCAAGTGTTTTGCTCTAAATCGCAAGTCAAATTGCAACATTTGGTTAAAAATAAGGCCCAGATTACTTGGCCATATCGTGCAGCCCTACATGGCAGTGTGGAAATGATCTCAAATGKAGAAAATGTACTTTTTGGGGGTTGAATTGAATCGTATAAAACAAATCAGAAAGGAGAAAGACCCATTGAAATCACTTCGAATATATGTGTTGCCACACGCACGACTCAAAGCAAATTTACAACTTTTATTATTAAATAAACAAAATACCGTCAAAAAAGAAAAAAAGTGATATAATATTTTGGGCATATTGCCCAGCCCTAACTCCCCCCTATTTTAGTGGACCTAAGGTACTGTGACAAATGTAATCATATATGTAAAGTAATAAAAAGTTAAGTATTTGGTCCTATTTCATAGCATACAATGACTATCAAGCTTGTGACTARAAATGTTGGAAGCATTTGCTGTTTGCTTCGGTTGTGTTTCAGATTATTTTGTGCCCGATAGAAATGAATGCTAAATAAATTTAGTGTCATTTGAGTAACTTTTATTGTAAATAAGAATAGAATCTTTCTAAACACTTCTACATTAATGTGAATGTTACCATGAGTACAGATAATCCTGAATGAATAATGAGTGAGAAAGTTAGACGCACAAGTCATACCGCAATGCCGAACAATAGACTGAGCATTAAAAAGGAAATTTCACCGCATACAGTCAATTCGGAAGATATTCAGACCCCTTTARTTTTTTCACTTTGTTACGTTACAGCCATATTCTAAAATGTATTAAATAGTCCCCCCCGKTCAATCTACACACAATACCCCATAATGACAAAGCAAAAACAGGTGTTTAGTAATTGCACATTTAAAAATAATCACAAGTACTCAGTACTTTGAAGCACGTTTGATAGCAATTACAGCCTCYAGTCTTAGGTATGACGCTACAAGCTTGGCACACTTGAATTTGGGGAATTTCTCCCATTCTTCTGAATGGGAGAAATGGGAAAAATGTCATGCCCTGATCCAGTGGAAACATAAAATTCCAGAAAATGTCACGGCTTTAGAAGCTTCTGATAGGCTAATTGACATAATTTGAGTCAATTGGAGGTGTACCTGTGGATGTATTTCAAGGCCTACCTTCAAACTCAGTGCCTCTTTGCTTGACATCATGGGAAAATCAAAAGAAATCAGCCAAGACCTCAGAAAAAACATTGTAGACCTCCACAAGTCTGGTTCATCCTTGGGAGCAATTTCCAAACGCCTGAAGGTACCACGTTCATCTGTACAAACAATAGTACGCAAGTATAAACACCATGGGACCACGCAGCCGTCATACCCTCTCAGGGAGGAGACGCGTTCTGTCTCCTAGAGATGAACGTACTTTGGTGCGATAAGTGCAATCAATCCCAGAACTGCAAAGGACCTCGTGAAGATGCTGGAGGGAACAGGTACGAAAGTATCGATATCCACAGTAAAACGAGTCCAATGTTGACATAACCTGAAAGGCCGCTCAGAAAGGAAGAAGCCACTGCTCCAAAACCACCATAAAAAAGCCAGACCGCGGTTTGCAACTGCACATGSGGACAAAGATCGTACTTTTTGGAGAAATGTCCTCTGGTCTGATGAAACAAAAATAGAACTGTTTGGCCATAATGACCATCATTATGTTTGGAGGAAAAAGGGAGATGCTTGCAAGCAGAAGAACACCATCCCAACCGTGAAGCACGGAGGTGGCAGTATCATGTTGTGGGGGTGCTTTGCTGCAGGAGGGGCTAGTGCACTTCACAAAATAGATGGCATCATGAGGAAGGACAAATATGTGGGTATATTGAAGCAACATCTCCAAACATCAGTCAGGAAGTTAAAGCTTGGTCGCAAATGGGTCTTCCAAATGGACAATGACCCCAAGCATACTTCCAAAGTTGTTGCAAAATGGCTTAAGGACAACAAAGTCAAGGTATTGGAGTGACCATCACAAAGCCCTGACCTCAATAGATACTGTGGGCAGAACAGAAAAAGCGTGTGCAAGCAAGGAGGCCTACAAACCTGACTCAGTTACACCAGCTCTGTCAGGAGGAATGGGCCAAAAGTCATCCAACTTATTGTGGGAAGCTTGTGGAAGGCTACCCAAAACATTTGACACAAGTTAAACAATTTAAAAGGCAATGCTACCAAATACTAATTGAGTGTATGTAAACTTCTGACCCACTGGGAATGTGATGAAAGAAATAAAAGCTGAAATAAATAAATCGCTCTACTATTATTCTGACATTTCACATTCTAAAAATAAAGTGGTGATCCTAACTGACCTAAGACAGGGAATTTTTACTAGGATTAAATGCCAGAAATTGTGAAACTGAGTTTAAATGTATTTAGCTAAGGTATATGTAAACTTCCGACTTCAACTGTATATATTGAAAAATCCACATTTCAAATTTCTACCCATCAATTGGTCGAAAGAACAGACCACTTTCGGTCAACCAAGATTTATTTTAGTCGGGGACAGCCCTAACGTAACTCTTTGAAATTGTTGCCGGTTGTGTTATATTTTTGTTCAGTATAATTAGGCAGCTGCTGTCTGACGATGTGATTTGTAACTTCAAGCAAATGTTTTCATTAGGTTATGTTAGCTAACCGTTAGCATCTGCGGTAGCTAGCTAACGTGACTGTTCTATTTAGAGTCTGATCCCATCAATAACTGCAGAGGCACGAACATCAAGCTCAGCACCAGGAACTAGCGTAAGTCACCTAAAATCGATTAAATCTTTCCATGACGAGCAAAGAAATATACTGGAGCTAGGCATACACACGGTCCGTGGCAGGTAGCCTACCGGTTAAGAGCGTTGGGCCAGTAACCGAAAGGTTGCTGGTTCGAATCCCGGAGCCAGCAGTGGTAAAATCTGCCATTCTGCCCTTGAGAAAAGTAGTTAACCCTCAACAACTCCTCCTCCCTGGGCGCCGTGGACGTCGAATAAGGCAYCCCCCTGCACCTCTCTAATTCACGAGAGGTTGGGTTAAATGCAGAAGACACATTTCGGATGTGCAACTG
Source organism: Salvelinus sp. IW2-2015 (assembly GCF_002910315.2). NCBI lineage: Eukaryota > Metazoa > Chordata > Actinopteri > Salmoniformes > Salmonidae > Salvelinus > Salvelinus sp. IW2-2015. Next base: position 13,187,358 of record NC_036848.1, read on the forward strand.
ACTAGGTATCCCTTTTCACTGTCTTGCCGTCATCGTTGGTGTGTATACAAGTAGGCTACACCTACTGTAGTTATCTGTATTATAGAGGCGAGTTGATTGTTAATGCAGTGACCGACTGGTGTCTACTGGGAAAAAGCATAGTGTGTGAAGGTTAGTATGCATGATCCATTGCCATGAGGGCGGTGGGTGGATATAGTAGGTTGTTTGAGTGTGTATTGATAAGGGCAAAGTGTAAAATGTTGGCTAAAGCACTGACTACGTGTCCTACAGACTAACCATGCTGCTGCTGCTGACCTTGACATAAGCTTTAGTAGTACAGAGCCTGTAAACCCATTGGATGAAAGGTTTCAGCCTGGAAAAAGCTAAAGCTCATCAGACTTGAAACAAGCCAGGACAGCCAAAAGGTATTTATGAAAGCAGAATACCTTGTTGAGAAAACAAAAATCACCAATACACTAAAAACAAGTGCTGCTCAAACTTCACATATTTGCTAAAAGCCCATCTCAAAGCTCCATTGACTCAGAGTGTGACAAAACACATACCATTCCACAGTACCCTTTTTGGTTCATTGTATGGTTACACATCCTCATGACCAATCTTCYTGTCTTTCCATGAGACTTACTGTACACAAATCTTCTGCAAGAGGTTGAAGCAGTGGGTGGTGAAGAAAGTGGACAAGKGGCTTGTCCACCTGGCTGTGGAGTGCAGAAAGGGCCAGACGGTGGTCTACAAGAAGCCAGAGCCACAGTTCCCCAAACCCAACATCACCAAAGCCTGCTAAACCAGCTGCCATTCCCCACCAGATGAAGAACATTCAACCAACAACATRCATATTCAGCTAGACTGATGTTGTAGTATAATATACAATGCCAAGTATGCTCACAACTGCATTGTGGTCTAGATATTGCTAGCTGTCGTAAATATGTATATAACAGTGTTTTATATATATTTTTTATTAGTACTGACAAGTGACTAAATGATTCCAGCTTCATCAGAAACCTATAGTGTTGACTTCAACTTATTGATCAATTCATTGTGATCTTCATTAAATGCATTTGGATAAACTAGCTTCAATCTTACTGCTAATACAAATGATGCAGGGAGTTGTTGTATCATTTAAACTAATTGGTTGCCAAGTAAACATGTTTCAATAAAAACAGTAGATTAGTCTGTCAATATACCACACAAATAGACATGGCTTGTATTCAAGACAAAGGTTATTTGCTCTGGAGACCGAGATGGGTTTACACAGCAGTACGCAGGAACAGTTGTGGCAATGTATGACATGTACAGTAGAATAAAAATATGACAATAAAGCTTATAATAAATACTAGAGTTCTACAAAGGGAATTCTTGGGGCTGGTGTGTTTGGGTGGTGCAGTGAAGTGTCCGGAGTCACTTTGATACAAGGGGAGATTGTTACGGGACCTTTCACATCTCTTGAGATTCAACCTCTTCGTATCCAAGCAGTATGGTCTGAGAGAAAAATGCAAACTAAATTACACATTCATAAGCAATCATTGTGTACTGTCTGTATTCCTACTGTAGCAGCATGGTGTAGAATGAGACATCGCAGACACGCGTTAGCTAGCTACAACACAGGTATAGTTACTCCAAGACTAATGTGAGTCATCAAAACATTTAGCCAGTTTTGCTCATAATGAGAGGCACTGAGGCTAGCTAAGCTAGTTAGCTAGCAAGCTATAACGTTACACCAAAGTACATTTTAGGTATAACAAAAAACACAGCTACCTAGCATAAGCCTAGCTATTCATATACATTTGTTTTTGCTTTCATTTGTTTGGGAATACGTGTGTTTTTTTCCATCACCATGCCCTGTTATGTCCGAAACGATCACCATATTGTACTGTGCTGAACAACACTGCCTCGGTTAAAAGAGAGCTTATAGTGCTAGCTAGCTACCGACAGCAAAACAACTTACTTGTTTGTCATTTACCCTCCTGAGTCCTGGTCCAGCTGGTCTCGAAATCATTTCTCTTGCAGTCTCAACACGTCTTCAGTGTATTCCTGCTCAAATACATTAGGTCTATACGTAAAAGAATATCCCAAAATGGTTTCGCCGTCCAGCTCTTCTTGGAAAGCGGAAGCAGCCATTGTAGCTAATTATTTAGCAGTCTCAGATAGACAGTGCACGGTTAACATAGCTCCAGTGAACCAGTACCGCCCCTGTTTTGAGCCTGCCTTCAAGGGTGAGTCGAAGAAAGAAATGATGGCTCCTGTCTGGCTGTAGTCTTACAAAGCCAGTGGAAATGAGTCAGCCTAGAGATCCTGCAATGTCCCGGAAGATAGGAACATCGTTGAAACAAGACCAACGGCTCTATTGAACTAACACAACCATATCTACTCGTGTGATCGTGCAATCGGCGAAACACAAAAAGCCGCAATATTAGCTACAAACGTCTCCGTACATTTTTAGATCACAGCAGGCTCAATCAACCAATGACGTCATTGGTTGAAGTCTCCCGGCACTACATATTTTTTTTTTTTTAAACTACAGCTATAGTATATAATGTCTGAAACACCTCACTCAAAATTAAGCAGGGAGACCGGAAAAACACCCAAATAGAGTCTAGTGGTGAAGATTCCCTTTAAATTTACGAGAATCAATGTTCATTGATGGTACCATTTTTTGTTGGTACTTTTACCCCTTTTTCGTGATAGCCAATTGGTAGTTAGTCTTGTCCCATTACTGCAACTACTGTACGGACTCGGGAGAGACAAAGGTCGAGAGCCATACGTCCTCCGAAACACGACCCTGTCAAGCCGCACTGTTTCTTGACACACTGATCGCTTAACCCGGAAGCCAACCGCACCAATATGTCAGAGGAAACACCGTACAACCGGCGCGACACAAGGAGTCGCCAGAGCGTGATGGGACAAGGACATCCCGACCAGCCAAACCCTCCCCTAAACCACACGACACTGGGCCAATTGTCTCGCTCAACGGCCAAGGGTCTCACTCAACAGCAACGGCCGGTTGTGAGAGAATCCGGGGCTGTAGTGACACCTCAAGCACTGTGAAGCAGTGCCTTAAACCGCTGTGCCACTCGGGAGCCATAACTTGAGAAGTTGAGAAACATTGTTAGAAAGGTTAATTTCTCCTCAATTCTAGTAAAAATCCTGTCAATGTGTTTCGGTGTCCCTGTGACCAATTCTGTTGGACAAAACCTCAAATGCAAATAGCGAGTTGAAACCACTTGTCAGAGAGGAAGAAGTGATCTCTCATCTTTGTTGTGTGAGTGGCAGGGGAGGGGCTTGGTGTGTGTGCGTGTGTGCGTGTGTGTGTGTGTGTGTGTGTGTGTGTGTGTGTGTGTGTGTAAACAGAGAGACGGTGGCGAAGCGAGAGGTTTCACTCTTATGACAAAGCCTTTCTATGGACTTATTTTGAACCTAAGCTTGTCGCTTGCTTTCCCACCTTTGGTACAAGGACTCCCATTGTTAGGGCGGAGAAATGAGCACTTCGTCATTATATACTGATCTCTGGTGTAAATGGGAAGGTAAACACAGCACTGAAGGAGATACCAAAAAAACATGAGAACAAGCAGGGAAACGCTCATAAAAGCGGGAAAAAATCAATTTGAAATAGTGCAAAAACATAATTGAATTAAAATCGATATCGCCCAGCCCTACCATGAGGTTTCTAGACTAGTGCCATACCAGTTCTGACACGAGCATGATGACTACTGGTAGGCTACTCTATTTATACCAGCCAGCCACTCCATGATCTTATGCTCTCAGAATGTCATCCATCCAGCTATTCATCTCCCAGAAGAATCTCCCTAACGCTCAATATGCTGAGCCAGATTACACCGGGGACATGCTGTTTAGACCTTTAGTTTAGGTTACGGTTGTTATAGAGAGAGGTGGTTCYTTTCCATCTCCTTGGGTTAGAGGGAGAGCGATGGGGGAGAGAAAGAAAATTCATTTTTTTTTTTTAAATCATCGCTGGGCAGATCTTTTGGCCTTATAGAAGAGATGTGGAGGAGAGGTAGAGAAACAAAGTGACCTAACGCYGCAGAGGTGAAACACTTCTGAGATGCGTTTTTCTTGCTGGAAAGGTTCACTTCTGACAAAATCAGAAGTTGCTCAGGCTCTTCCCATTTCCCCTGAAAACTGGATGCATCCGCTTGTTGCCCCGCACAGGGTGGGAATGGTGTGGTCCAGCTGTGAGCACTGACCCGACAGATAAACATGTCACCCAGCGCTTTGACTCTGGCTCAGCCCTCACTCTCTCAGCCCACTCACACGTTGCACTGAGCAGTGGAGGAGAGGCTTACCCACACACACACACGGTTTCACACCTGCCATAAATAGGTTAAACTCGCAAACACATACAGAGGCTGACATGCAAATACACACAGGCCTGACCACAGGAAGTCAAATTGACTGTTTCACACGTACTACAAACACACATTCAGTGACAAATACATAGCTACACCCAAACAAAAATTATACACACACACACATTTTAAAATAAGGCTGTAACGTAACAAAATGTGGAAAACGTCAAGGGGTCTGAATACTTTCTGAATGTATATATATATATATACACATACACACACAGTTGAAGTCGGAAGTTTACATACTTAGGTTGGAGTCTAAAACTCGTTTTTCAACCACTCCACAGATTTCTTGTTAAAACTATAGTTTTGGCAAGTCGGTTAGGACATCTACTTTGTGCATGACACATGTAATTTTTCCAACAATTGTTTACAGATTATTTCACTGTATCACAATTCCAGTGGGTCAAAAGTTTACATACACCGAGTTGACTGTGCCTTTAAACAGCTTGGAAAATTCCAGAAAATGATGTCATGGCTTTAGAAGTTTCTGATAAATTATGTCAATTGGAGGTGTACCTGTAGATTACAGGTCGACCGATTAAATCGGAATGGCCGATTAATTAGGGCCGATTTCAAGTTTCCATAACAATCGGTAATCGGCATTTTTGGACACCGATTATGAACGATTACATTGCACTCCACGAGGAGACTGTGGCAGGCTGACCACCTGTTACGAGACTGCAGCAAGGAGCCAAGGTAAGTTGCTAGCTAGCATTAAACTTATCTTATAAAAAACAATCAATCTTAACATAATCACTAGTTAACTACACATGGTTGATGATATTACTWGTTTATCTAGCTTGTCCGGCGCTACATATAATCGATGTGATGCCTGTTAATTTATCATTGAATCATAGCCTACTTCTCCAAACGGGTGATTTAACAAGCGCATTTGTGAATAAAAGCACTGTCGTTGCACCAATGTGTACCTAGCCATAAATATCAATGCCTTTCTTAAAATCAATACATAAGTATATATTTTTAAACCTGCATGTTTAGTTAATATTGCCTGCTAACATTAATTTATTTTAACTAGGGAAATTGTGTCACTTCTCTTGCGTTCTGTGCAAGCAGAGTCAGGGTATAATGCAGCAGTTTGGGCCACCTGGCTCGTTGCAGACTGTGTTTCTTCCTAACAAAGACCGTAATTAATTTGCCAGAATTGTACATAATTATGACATAACATTGAAGGTTGTGCAATGTAACAGGAATATTTAGACTGATGGATGCCACCCGTTAGATAAAATACGTAACGGTTCGGTATTTCACTGAAAAAATAAACYTTTTGTTTTCTAAATCATAGTTTCCTGATTTGACCATATTAATGACCTAAGGCTCATATTTCTGTGAGTTAATTATATTATCATTAAGTCTATAATTTGATATTCGATAGAGCAGTCTGACTGAYCYGTGGTAGGCAGCAGCACGTTCGTAAGCATTCATTCATACRGCACTTTCCTGCGTTTGCCAGCAGCTCTTCGCTGTGCTTCAAGCATTGCGCTGTTTATGACTTCAAGCCTATCAACTCCCGAGATTAGGCTGGCAATACTAAAGTGCCTATAAGAACATCCAATAGTCAAAGGTATATGAAATACAAATGGTAGAGAGAGAAATAGTCCTATAATAACTACAACCTAAAACTTCTTAACTGGGAATATTGAAGACTCATGTTAAAAGGAACCAGCATCTTCCATAAGTTCTCATGTTATGAGCAAGGAACTTAAACGTTAGCATTTTTACATGGCACATATTGCACTTTCTCCTCCAACACTTTGTTTTTGCATTATTTAAACCAAACAGGTTTCATTATTTATTTGAGACTAAATTGATTTTGATGTATTATATTAAGTTAAAATAAGTGTTCACAGTAAAACGTACCCACAGCAAAAAAAAAGTACCCACAGTAAAAACGAGTCCAATGTCGACATAACCTGAAAGGCCGCTCAGCAAGGAAGAAGCCACTGCACACGGGGACAAAGATCGTACTTTTTGGAGAAATGTCTGATGAAACAAAAATAGAACTGTTTGGCCATAATGAACATCTTTATGTTTGGAGGAAAAAGGGGGATGCTTGCAAGCCGAAGAACACCATTCCAACCGTGAAGCACTGGGGTGGCAGAATCATGTCGTGGTGGTGCTTTGCTYCAGGAGGGGCTAGTGCACTTCACAAAATAGATGGCATCATGAGGAAGGACAATTATGTGGGTATATTGAAGCAACTGAACCATACTTCCAAAGTTGTAGCAAAATGGCTTAAGGACAACGAAGTCAAGGTATTGCAGTGGCCATCACAAAGCCCTGACATCAATCCTATAGAACATTTGTGGGCAGAACTGAAAAAGCGTGTGCAAGCAAGGAGGCCTACAAACCTGACTCAGTTACACCAGCTCTGTCAGGAGGAATGGGCCAAAAGTCATCCAACTTATTGTGGGAAGCTTGTGGAAGGCTGCCCGAAACATTTGACCCATGTTAAACAATTTAAAGGCAATGCGACCAAATACTAATTGAGTGTATGTAAACTTCTGACACACTGGGAATGTGATGAAAGAAATAAAAGCTGAAATAAATCTCTACAAATTTTCTGACATTTCACATTCTAAAAATAAAGTGGTGATCCTAACTGACCTAAGAGAGGGAATTTTTACTAGGATTAAATGTCAGGAATTGTGAAAAACTGAGTTTAAATGTATTTGGCTAAGGTGTATGTAAACTTCCGACTTCAACTGTGTGTGTGTGTGTGTGTGTGTGTGTGTGTGATATTGTTTGGTATAAAAAAAATTAAATGCATATCAGGGCTGGGTTTGGCTAACATACTAGGGCTTGGATTTGCCAGGGACCTCACAATACGATAAAGCACCGTACTTCGATGCCGATATGATATGCATGGTGATGCTCACAATTCTATATGTATTGCGATTCAATACTGTGATTTGATTGAGACTTGACGTTCCAAACATATTAGTTACTATATGCCTGCTGCAGAGACGAAAGAGCACGAGAAATGTCATTTTAAAATCAGTCAGGGAAATAAAGTGCTGAAAACATGTTGGCTCACTATTAAAATAGATGGAGAACAAGCTATAGCAGCGTTTCCCAAACTAGGCGTCGCGAGAGATAATGGGGGGGGGGGGAATTGTATTGGTTCATAGAGCCAGGGTTATGTCAGTAACCTCTGGTAGCTGCAAGATGTGGTTGCAATAAGAGGTTTCTGTTTTCTTCCTGCAAATATTGCACCATCTTTTGAACGGTCTAAGCTACATATTTTGACCGCATCACTGAAAGATTAGACTCTCAGGAACACGTATGGGTCTTCTGTTTCCCTCTACAATACCCAACGAGCCATTTTAACATTAACACATATTCAACATACAAACGAGTCACAGACGCATAAACACAACTCACCTGCACCAAAAAGATGATGAGGAAGTAGAAATTGGCGATTCTTCTGAACTGCTCAAACAGATTCTTTGGCAGAAAGTTCCACACCGTGTACTGGAAAGACAAAGAGAGAGAGAGAGAAGGCACCAATGAAATTACATGAGAATGAAAAAAACAATTTAGGCCTACCCACTGGATCCTGGGTCTCTGTAAACCACTATTTTACAGTTCTGACATCCCTGTTTTTCAACCTCTTTACTAGTAGGACGTATTAATCAGTTCCATCCTCTGTGTGTGTGTGTGTGTGTGTGTGTTGGTGCTGCCCTCTGAACCACCTGAGACCCAGGGAGCAGGTCTTCCCTCTGTCCCTGGGGGGCCTGCAAATATTCCAATGATTCGGATTAGCGACGGCTCTCCTTAAATTTGCCCAGCCCTGAAAGGACAGCCGATTACCTTAAGTTGGCAGCAGATCCTACTTTTTTCGCTCTTTCTTTTAAGTGGGCATGACTGCGGATACTCAACACAGTAGCTGAACGAGACACTCTTCTGTTGCCAAATCCCCACGAGAAAGCCCAACAACGCCCCGGGGGCAACTTAAACCACACAACAGGCTAAAGCAGGTGGAGGAAAACAGTGACACACACCATTGTTGAGAAGGGAGTGTAGAGGAACGTATTTGCATTGAGACAGATAGAGTGCTGAAATGCAAATGGTAGCAGAAAGGGACCATTTCATTTAGCCAGAGAGAAGAGAGAGTGAGGTAGAAGTAATAAGAGGAGGCACGTGAGGGGGAGGGCAGGAGAGAGTGAGGGAGGGGAATAAGGGTGGAGGGGAGAGTGAGGGAACATAGTACAGGGAGAAGGAACGGCAAGGGAGATCATGGGAAGCAGGTGCACGGTAGAAGTGTAAACACCACAGCCAGGGTAATTAACGACTGTTTACACGGTCACACTGGAGAACGAGAGACATTGATTGGCCCATCCCCAGTGGGACCCTCTGCACCACTATAAAAATCCCCTTCTTCCCTTTCTCGCTCTTCCCCTGCATCCTCATATACATGAATCTAAACCCCCAGCCAGCCCTCCTTCTCAGACCCACACCCTTAGCCCTGACAGAGATTTAGGGGGGCTCATCAGAGAACCAGAGGGACAGCTTGAATCGCCACCCCTGCCTGCTGGTACATCAATAGTAGCAGTGTATTTCACCACCACAGACAGAGCTCTCCTGACAGACAAATAATGCGGGGAGCATGCGGGGAGGCAGTGGGGAGGAGGGGAAAAAGAGAAAGTGCTAGAGAAGAGGACAATTAGAATTCAAGAGGTGGAGGGAGAGAGGGTCGTCCACCAAGATGAAACATCACTGCGCAAGCGAACACTGAGTTGAGAGCGCAGAGTGGTCGAGCGAGCAGAGGATGGGTCCCACGAGCAAATGTGGCCTTCCATTGGGGAGGAGCATGAAAATATACAAGCATGGTACGAAACGTCCACTCGTTTTACGGTGTTGTGCAGACCACAGGTCGACGGTGTAAAACATGGCAGTATATCTTACCTTGGAAGAGACAATCCTGTTGTCACAGAACTTGGGGGGGGTTAAAGCTTCGGTGGCGGGACAGGGCCGGTGGCCTACGTAGATGGTCCTGCTGTCTACCCTCCTCTCGTCCCTACCAAACTGTAGAGAGAYATGAACAGACAGAATTAGAAGAAATTCAGAGCCATGTGTACAACGTGTAAATATATGGCTTTAGCTGACATTTAGACAACACCGGAACACCTCAGGAGACTAGACATGTAAACAGTAGCCTAATGCCGTAAACCAGCAGACTAAASCCTGGGGGAAATTCCACGACTCAACTCCACGTTTTACGATGGAGTTGAGAGGCGACTAGTGTGGGAGGACTGGAGCTCCGACGTCACATAAAATGAAGACATTGTTCTGTATAACTTCGGGCTACTCTTTAGGTGCTAAAATCTGGCTTTAAAAAAAAGAAATGTATCTATGCGATGGCGCTCCAGTCCGCCCAGACGCTGAGTTTAGTCGGCTAGGGGGGGAATGTTCTTCAAGTCCACTGCAAAGATGGCTTGTGCATAACTCCCAAGGTCAGTAAATGAAGATGTAGTCCACATCTAACGCATGGGGAGCGAAACAAATCAACGATACCGTTCACCTCTACCACAGRACAAATCAGTGAAACAACGATACTGCTCTCACCTCTACGACAGCGCAAATCAGGTCGTGGAAAACCATTTTCCTTTCTTTAACTTTGAAGTCTTAAGTCTTTCAAGTCTATAATATGAATTCAAATCAAGGCCATGAACCATACTATAATATCATCCAGTCGGAGGTGCAGAAAATAATTACAAAAGCTCTTTGCAAACTTCAAAAGCAACGGCGCACCAAAAAAAGCTGTTGAACGCAAGCTAAGGTTTCACGGGGGACAAAGGAAAGTATTACATGGGTCAACGGGCCAAAATGCAGGGTGCACCAGTCCTGTAATGAGTTTCATTTCTTCCCTCCAAGGTGGACAGTCGATGATTAGCCAGTTATAAAGCGCTGCCTCTGGGGAGAAGAGGCTGCTAACACCAGATTTATGGGCCTAGTTATCGCTTGTTCAGATGTAGACTGAGGAAGAGGCGGAGGAGGCAGCGCAGCAGGCAAGGCCAAGTCATTTCAATACACTGTGCTCTGCTGACCAAGGCCCTATGAACTCACATGACCAGAGAGAAGACAGAGCAAGGATGGGAGACCTTGGTAGACAGGGTCAGCAGGCAGAACAAGCCTCCCTGTTTCCCCCAGCACAAGGTCACCTGTACTCTGAAAGCACAATTCTTTCATCTTCCTTAAAATGGCAGTCTGGGTGAAACACAGGGTAAGAGCTTGAGTGTGAGGATGACTTTCTCCCCCACAGCCTAGGCCCATCTCTGGGTTCAGGAAGAACACTGTTAGTCAATATCTTTCCTGTATCCTGACAAGTGGGAGTATCAAATGTATCAAGGCCATTTTCTCCCTCTCTCTCTCTAGTGGTCTTGGGCACCACCTTCCCCTCTAAAGAACAGATGAGACAGGGAGTGAAGACGCACTAATACTCTCCATCTCACACACCCCCCCCCCATCCCTTAACTGGAAAGGACACCCATGATTCCAGAACCACTCTCTCTTATAGCACCTCCACTCAACAACAGCCCCCCCCAAGCCCCAGAGCCTATATGAGGTGCTTCTGCCTGGTTAAAATCACAAGCTCCACAGCCATTACAGAGGAAGTGAATTATTAAGGTTCTCCAGTTAAACGATCTGTAGACCTAATGCACTGGGGCCATGTGTGGCGTTGACAGCCGTCTGTCAGAGACGCCACCGACTGACAGCTGATCTGATCATGGACCAAACGCCACAGTGCCTGTGAAGTGTGAACAAAAGCCAGCTAGACACTGAGGTGTCCACCGACTGTACTGGGGACAGGTTAGATCAAAGCACAGACGTGAGTCTAGGGCGCCTCATTAGCTATGCATATGAGGAACAACATGTTTCTCGTTAAAGGAGGAGTGAGATTTCAAAAGGCAAATGTCTCTCTGTGCAGAAATTGAGATGCAGACAGTCCTGTTGTCTCCCAGTCTGGGAAGAGCCAAGTGATTGCATAATGCTCCGTCAGGCATGAGAGAGAGGAAGCGTTGTTCACACCTCAGTGTAGCTGTCGAAACCTGTAATGCACTGCCCACCGGGCACAGCATAGCGCTCCTCCAACAGGACAGACCGGATGGACCGGAATGCCAGGGAAACGAGGGGAGAGAGTGAGGGAGGGGAAGCACAACCAGTTCCAAGGACAAAAACGCATACAGGTTTTTCTATTTCAAAACAGAAAATAGGCCTCGTAACCTTATGTAGCCCACACTACGGAGTGGGACCGCCAAAATAAGCACATCTTATTCTCAACAGTTCTCCCTCCGAGGGACCCTCCACTCGGATCATTTTCTCCCCAGGTACTTAGTGAAGTACACTTCAAAAATGCCTGCTTCCATCGTAATAAGACCATTAGAGATTGAGAAAGCTGTGAACAAGACAACACATAATGCATCCCTAATGACAGAACGTTGGGTAAAAGCCGGCAGCACAGAAACTAAGTGAACACACACAACTACCCTCCCCGGACAATGCAAATTTCACACTGCAAATAAAGGAATACATTTACAAAACAAATTAGCCTTGAAGCAGAGAATACAAATGTTCTCAGTGCCTTTGGCTTCGACTGTAGACCCGTTTCTCCATTCAGCCAGAGACCACTGTGGGTTAGTTATTACCCATTGCTACCCTACTTTTCATCTAAGACAGTCCCTCTCTATGGGAGTCATTAACCGCGAGAGCGACGACGTTGCAATGCTGCCTCAAGGTTACAGCCACGGTAAGCAAACACTGACTGGGGATTTTAAACAAATGAAGAAGTTATTGAACAACCAGCCACAAACTAGATCTCATGGAAGCGGACATTTGGGACAGTTTAACAGAAACATAAGACACTTCAGAGAATACAAATCATGCCTTAAATTAAACTGCATATTAAAAAGAGGAAGAGGTCCAAAGAGAACTCCCTGGGGGCCAATAGATAAGAACAGCTGTGTTGAATGGTCATCGATTTAGGAGGGAATGTCAGTGTAAAATAATGAGGGTCAGACCATAGGGCCAAATTCATTTTTGCACCGTTACGTGATCCCAATAATCTCCAAAAACAGTGCAGCCGAGGCCAAGCTATATAAGGAAAGGCTAATGTAAGTAAAAAGTAAATTGATGGAATTATCTTTGCCTCTTAGTCAAAGGACAAACTAGGCAGCGCAAAGCCAATAATGGAAGGCCGCAAAAGCAAAATTATAGTGAAAGTGCCAGGACGTCAAAGTTTGACAGTCGATTCCTGCTCAATGAAAATGCATTAGCTACAACAGAGCGATGGGAATCAATAAAACAAACATGGAACACTCAATTGAGCCGAGACCCAACTGCTGGGAAATAAACAGTGCATTAGAGGATTGACTAGAGCTCCCAACTTTACATTATTAGATTATGCTTTAAAGGAAATTAGGCACACATTGTTAAACGGGAAGAGGCTGGTAAGGGGAGGACAAACGCATGGTATTCAAGGCGGAGGCAACAGAATACTGCATTCAGCCATTGCCAAACCCGGATGAAGACATCACAGTCTGACAACACCGTGTCCTGTCACATCTCTTTTCTGAGACCTAGAACGGGCAAAACGTCTAGGAACTGACTAGTACTGAGTTCTGGTTAAGGGGTTTCTCTCAAAACATGAACTGGCGAGATAAGTGCAGTTTCGGTTTGATGCCGCTCTCATGTGTGACAGACTAAAGTCATCAGATGTGAAATTTGGTTCTGGCCTGGGTTCTGAAACGAACGTTTCTGACTATGTTGTCAGTACAACCAGTGTGGTTAGCCAACAGGATGGTGCAACCATGACAAAATTCAATTAGAATAGCTTCCGTCACGTCTGGTTGGAATTTTGTTCACCTTAATGCCGATTACCATATAGGCTCCAATAAAGTACATTCTCTACACTAAAGACACACCTCCATCTCCATCATGTGCAGCAACACCCTCCCCCCTCCCTTCCTTCCTGAAAGCCCATCTCTGCTTGGCAGTCGGCCACCACCACAATGCAAAACACACAGGGACGAGCTACTCCTGGAGAACCAGCAGACAGTGGCATGGTGCATATCACAGCCATACTGTGATCCACAAAGCCAACATCAACCTGGGTGTCCAGGTGAAGGGGCAGGCAAGCCCTTTTCGAGCCAAACTGACAACACACACAAAAACAACACAAGGCACACAGTTACCCTGGCACAAATAAAATACAGGCACACAGTTACCCTGGCACAAATAAAATACACAGGCACACAGTTACCCTGGCACAAATAAAATACACAGGCACACAGTTACCCTGGCACAAATAAAATACAGGCACACAGTTACCCTGGCACAAATAAAATACAGGCACACAGTTACCCTGGCACAAATAAAATAATTAGCACTGGAGGAGATACTTTAAATTATACATCAACTGGCCAGAGAAAGAAAGGGGCTTGCTGCTTTCGAGGCCTGAATCTCCAAGTGAAATTGACAGACAAGGCTGGTTGGTGGGTGCTGGGTTGCTCAATTCAAGTAGGTGAAGAGAGGAAGCAAAAGCAATGCGCACCTGAACACAATCCCAAAGTGGATACTGGCGGTGTCACTTGGTGTGAGTGAGTGAACACGACAAGTGGCTTGTGGAGCCCGGGGCAGAGTGGGCCCTGATATCATGATGTACGCTAACAAAATAAAAGCCTGTGACTGCAGGTGCTATCGAGGTCAGTTCGGTCAAAGCATATTCTGTGGGAACAGAGGGCGTCTCTGAATTTGTGTTTGCATACCACATGCCTGGACACGGCGAATCTGATTTTGCAGTCAAACGAGCAAAGCAGTGTGGATGTGAGTTCTAGGTCTGTTGGAACAAATTCAAAAGGAGACATAATACAGCTGGTCCTCCCTTGTAAAATGAAGTCCTAAGCTTGTTGCTGATGCTGTATGAGCCTCATAAGGAAATCTCCTACTTACTGGTTTAATGAGGTGTGAAGTGCAGGGCATGGAGAGAAGGAACACTGGAGACCAACTACAGTACCTCTTCATGCCCTGCACGTGCCCCAACGACACGCGCTTTTGACCGCCCTGCACGTGCCCCAACGACACGCGCTTTTGACCGCCCTGCACGTGCCCCAACGACACCCGCTTTTGACCGCCCTGCACGTGCCCCAACGACACCGCTTTTGACCGCCCTGCACGTGCCCCAACGACACCCGCTTTTGACCGCCCTGCACGTACCCCAACAACACCCGCTTTTGACCGCCCTGCACGTGCCCCAACAAGTCAACACCCGATTTTGACTACTCTGAGGGCAAAGGTAGCAACGCAGGGCACGGGCCATGTTGAAGTAGATTAAAGGGCCAACTTCCCCATAAAGGGGAACTGGAGGACAGCCGCAAGTTCCAGTACAGTAGTTCCACTGATAACACCACAGGCAATATCAACAAACACGTAGGCCTGTTTGTGTGGGGGTGGGGCGGCTGGGAATTGTCAGGGACCTCAAGATACAATATTATCGCGATTCTTACTTGGCCTCAGCCACAGGAGCACACAGGGACACCCCAGTAGGAACCAGATGGAAACGATGCAATGAGCACACATCAAGGGACCAACCAAAACAGCCAAGAGCACACAAACGGACTGAACTGTGTTCGTCAACAATAGATTTTGGAAACAAGTAACCTATCGATTTCAATGCTCCAGGTGTAATGCCAACAGACATTCATCAAGAAAATCAGGATGACCAACAGCGAAAACTGCTATATAAAGCTAATCTGCTAGTTAACAGTGAGCGCATAACAGACCACACACAAAACACCAACGGTGTTAGTCACTGCAGTGCTAGTGCTGGCACTCTCCTCTCTCGCTTCCTCCATCTTGTCTGCTTGCGCTCTTATTAACTCAGTTTCAATCTCACATTCACCTAGTCACAGAACCTACCGGCTGCAGTCAATGGTTCCCACCAGTGACTGCAGCCGACTTCAAACTTCACATCTAAAATTAGCCAACAGTTTAGACTGTCGTGACTTTAAGAGACATCGTACAATCATGACAGTATAGTGGCACCTCTATCACTGGTTCACACACAAAGGCCCATTGTTCATTGTTCTTCTTCAAAGGCCCATAGTTCTCAAAGCGCTCCTGACTGCCATTCGCAGACCGTGCCGAGAAGCACCATAGTTTATTAATAGGACAACAGCAACTTGAATTGAGGACTGGTTAGTCCTAAGGAGCTACAGTTGAATGGGAAAGGCCCATTGCTCCAGTAGCAGACACAGTGTTCCGTACTGTACCATCCGTGTACTGTGGACTGGTCTGCATTACAATTGGGAGGGGGAGACAGCTTGTTACTTTGGGATCCATCTGGAGCTGAATACAGTAGGCTAGTAGAGCAAGCTAGTGACAGAAGTACTAAGTGACGATTTTGGGAATGTTTCTCCAAGACCAGAGATGTCCGCGTTGTGAGAAGAAGGCCCTAACAGGTGGCCATACTCAAGAAATGCTTTTTCTTGATTCATTCATCATTCACTGTCCATACAGGGTATGAATACAAATGAGACGCTGCGTAATTCAAGTGCCACTGTATAAAAGCAATGCAGTCTCCTGCCTCGGGCATCGCCTAAGACGAGCACGGCATGATAAGACTGCACGCTGAGGGTTGTGAAAATGTTTACAATATGCAGAAAAACTGTGGGAGGGTGTTAAAATGTTTTTAAAAAACAGGAAATACATAAGTGTTTTTGAACAATGCTGACCAAAGCCTGTGGTCGTCCAGTCTGCAATGGGACTTATTGTTCCTCAAAAACATGTCCAAGAGTGTCACAGCACATAGAACAAGGAACATATAGCCACTTACAAAAGACAAACACACTGTATGTGAAAGTGGGAAAACTTAATGTAGCTTGCAATACACCAAGTCTTGGTTTTGCATTTTAGCACAGTGAATGCATTAACCCTCGAGTCAATATCTAGGGCCCCACGGAAATCGAATTTGCATAATAAACAAAATCTGTCTGTTTAATATAGAGATGTTTTTTTGTTGTTGCATGGGCTGCATCTCAATCCACAGCATCCGCCAAACGGCGGCTTTCCGCATCTGTGGTGAAAGGTGGAGGAGACCACAGCGGTGTTGGTCAGACATCTCGAAAATTGGGCTTCTCACGAAAACGTCTGTAGCATACGAATGGTTTGGCCTACAAACTAATATGACCACCCTATGGAAATGTGGTATTTGACATCTTAATGCCGGCGAGCTTTTTTTTTTTAAATCGAATTATCTGCATCTCAGCTGCAGCACTTCTGATGTCATCTTTCATAATTCAAGCTACTGACTAATTGCCATTCAAACATCTATGAGGCTGCAGGCAATGATTGGTGTGAATGGGGGCGCTCCTTCCTTCCCTCCCAGTCATTCGTGACCAGGGTTAAGAGACTCAATATTCTACCCGTTGCCGAGTGCTGCCGGCTGCCCTGGCGTAAGTGTTTGTTCTGGAGGTAATCGTCATACTGTTGTTTAACTGGGGGGGCTGCTCGCAAGTGTGTGTGTGTGTGTGCGCACGCGTTTCCAACAATGTGTGTCAACCGACACTCAGACCCATGTGAAGAGGTTGCCGTTTCTCTCGTGTCAGTGACTATGGTTAAAAACTGGGATGGCAAAACATTGGTTCTTTGATTACCCTCCCCGCTCACCCTCCGTCTCTCTGACTCAGACAAAAACATATCCACACACACACACACACTTCAACATTCTCTTCAAAGCTCACTGCGAACGCTCGTTGGGTAATGCCGGCGACGGGGCGCAACAGGGATTCTCTGGTTGTTCTTTATAAATATATGGATGACGAGAACGCATTTTAAGTGCTGCTACCCGAAGCAACGATACGCAGGCCAGAAGAGGAGGAGCGTTGTGAGAATTTAAAATAAATCAGGTGGATTGAATTATTTAGAAGTACAAACTGAGAATTCAACCTCTCTTTTAGACGGGAGATGGAACACTGCCACAAAAAGCAACGGCGCACCCGTGGCACCCTTATTTAACACCAGACCACCTCTCCCCATCACCCTCAGCCCCTGAAAGCCTGTCCATTAGGTGCAGTGAGAGGAGTGCAGGGGCTACAACAGGTAAACCTACTGTATGCCCCTCCATATCCTCAGGTTCAGTCACGCAGGGCCAGGCTCTGTGCTCCATCAGCCTGTCGAAAACCCTGCTACCGTTTATCCCCCGCCTCCCCATGCTAAATGTATTTATTGTCCTGCTGTGTGGTGCAGATGAGCTCCAGAGGCTGGGTTTTCATTATTGGGTGGAGGGGGGAGCATGGAGAAAAGTTCAGAGTAAGCACTTCTGTCCGCCAGCCAGTCCGGGGCGCAAGACTGATGGCGGCAAAACGAAGCACAGCTCTAATCAATACGCAGCTCTCCTGATTGAAAACGGCCGCCCAGACCTTGTAAGGACTGTGGCCTCTGAAATCTTACCCTCCCAGAGCACTCAACCCAAAAACTCCTCCCAAGGAGCCCCCCAGTCTGTACAGCCAGGTCTCACTCATCACTTGACAAACTACCCCCATCTCTTTCCCAATAGGTGTTTAGGATCATAAGGAAGGATCCTGGGCCTCTCTATGGTTAGTCACAGTGTAGATAGTGATACATCAAAACAACCAATGCACGCACCAGCTGAAACAAAACACCATCGCTATCAGTAGAAGCAGAACTGAGAAGCTCTTCTTACACGGAAGAGATTGGCTGTCAGGACACGGAAGTCAACGATGTTTGTTTAGATGGGAGGGGAATTGGATCATGAGAGAATCCTTGTGTGTGTTGACTATGGACTGCTGCTGTACGAGGCTCTTCTCTCTAGATCGACCTGAGAATCAGGTTCACAGCATCTCGAGGCTCCAGAACTGTTTAACATGCACACCTGCAAAGCCCTGATACGAGACAACATACCCCGCCAGGCAAGGGCCTGCTTATTAGCGCTGAGGTCACAGCAGAGTAGAGGCTGGGCGATATATTGAATTAATACAAAATGTATGTTTCAGTGAATTAAAACAATTATTTACGTTTAGGTCCGCATGTTGCCTTTTTTGACGCCTGCAAAGCCCTGACTGACACGAGACAACATCCCCTGCCAGGCAAGGGCCCGCTTGTTATTTTTAGTAGTACATTGTTATCGATTACTGTATTGTTGGGATTAGAGCTTGCAAGAAAGACATTTCACTGTACTTGTGCATGTGACATTACAACGTGAACGCCCTCAGAGGGTGCAGCCGACCCTGCTGAAAACACCCAAGACTGCAGCAGCTCATTCAATTAGATGGACCTCACACCACAACAGAGAAAGAGAGAGAGAGGAGGCAGGGGGAACAACATTCCTGAAATGCTCAGCTCCTCACAAACGTTTGCGGTCCTTTTTTGGTCAAAGCCACTGTTGGTTAACACAGCCCCACAGTGAGCCCCACAGTGAGCCCCACAGTGAGCCCCACAGTGAGCCCCACAGTGAGCCCCACAGTGAGCCCCACAGTGATCACCACAGTGATCACCACAGTGATCACCTTTAGATCTGTTCGGGGGTGGACTTCAAACGACTGACTGCGTCACCATCATGCTCCCTTAAGGCTTGCACACATTGCACTGAATGCGGATCTAGTGTTCGTCTGCCGATCGTTCAGCACGCTGTGTTTCAGGGACCACCGGCTGTAGACCTCTGACATGCGATTCTACATGTAAAACTGGTACGCACTCGGTTCGCAAATTACGTTCAGATGTGCCAAGTACTCTCGGCCAGCAATGTCTACTGGTGTGTCAAAGCCAAAGTTGTTGCCATTTTCTATTTTGACAAAATATTGAAAATCGTCATACTGTATCTAGGGTAGAAAGTATTACAAGTTCACAAATAATGCAAAAAAAACAATTTTTACTCTCCAGAATAAAAAGGCACTCATTTCATAGGCTAATTGCCTATGAAATGAATAGAAACTGAAATGAGACAGAGCGCAGGAAGGATAATGGTTTTAGAATGCACCATTGAGACAAAACAGTTGGATCTTAAACCTGCACATTATCCTGAATTCACTTCTCATGTGCTGTCCTTTGAAGTGCTTGTACAGATAAACAGAAAAACAAATGTCCTCATGTAAGCCATGTACTTGAACTGAGTGACCGGACTGCATGGACAGTATGCAGAAAGAAACATTAGCATTGTCCGCTCCAGTTACCCAGGAGGAGGTTAAGAGGACTGACTACTAAAGGAACAAGAAAGGTAGCTACAGTACTAGGGAACAGAGACTGGGCGATGGAATGCCTTGATGTGTCCGTGCTCTTCCCTTTGAGGCAAGGAAGGGGTTTCCAAATTGAATACTATCACATTTCCGCCAGGCTTCACCTCTTCACAGGTCTAGCTGCTACCTTCAATGGCTTGAGAGAACATGAAAGGCAGCTCTGGGATTCTGCATTCCTGTCAGAGCATTACAACCTCTGGAGCTTCCGCCTGACGGAAAGCACAGCACCACTCGTTCTGTTCCCACAGCCATCTTTAACGAATTTGTGAAGACACCCGGGGCTTTTGCGCATCATAGAGGCAAGTCAAGTGAAGATCCCGATTCCTCTTCAGATTGYGTCTCCCTCCCCCCTGTAATGTACCACGACGCTTCCCGCTCCCCCTCSGAGCGAATGGGAGGGTGGTGTGAATTTACAAGGCAGAAAGCCAGAGCTCGAGATTACAGCACAATGCGCATCAATGAAAGTGTGGCTGGCTGCTACACACAAAATGTTATTTACAGCTCACACAAAAAATAAATTACAGGAGCAAACAGCTCAGGAGGCAGAATTATACGCTGACCTGGCAACACTTAAAGAGAAGCTGGAAAAGGGTCAGGCTGCATAATTATTATATTGCTTTTCCTCCTCCACCACCAGTATCTAAGCTGCTCACATTGACTCTGGGGATAAAACCTAATAGTGACAACAGGTTATTGGAGGACTATAAAAAGGAAGTAGAAATGCCTTCATTAACAGGGGCTTGTGACTGTGCATGTGAATAAGGGCTTGATCCATGCTTCCTTCTTTGATGATGACCATCAACCACCAATGATTTAAGGACTATAAAACTTGTATTGAGCAGGATTAAACGTATGGTTTGAATTTGCTGACAACAGTGAAATTCAACTCAGACAGATACTGAGTAACTTTTAGTTCAACAGAAACCAATGATGATTTTACGAGGCTTCTTTAAATACAGGACCATATGAAACAGGGTAACAGTAATTTCATCACTGAAAATTAGAATTTAACATCACATTCAAGTGGAAAGGTAATGACAACCTGCTCTGAGATCAGTTGTTTTTACATGACCATCTGAGGAGACCGAGTTATCAGAAAGTTGATAGCTTGTAACGTTGTACCCTAGGGATGAATTACTGTCTACTCTCTGTCAAAAATATCCATGTAAAAGAGGAAACTTCGTAGTAATATTGTAGCCAATAAACTACCGTTAACCTTTGGTAAAACTAGCCAGCATGCTTTCATGAGTAACAAGAAGCATCACTTTGCTGACAGAGTATATTATCCTGATAATTGCTTGACAGAATAGCAAGAGGCGGTTGGCTAGCTATATTCTTGATTAGCTATATTCGGCTAACGTTAGCTCGCTATAGCTACATTCCAAACATGCCGCATAAACTTGAGTGCCGGGTGGCTGGCTAGCCATGTGTACTGCTGTCATACATACCAAACGGTTCAGTCTTCTCCGTAGCATATTTCAGTATTTTCTTCAGTCTTCTTTGGTAACTGGGGACTAATAGTTTCAACCAGCTTACAGGCTCTGTTTGAGCTTTTCTGATATGTATCTTCGCATGTATATTAGTTAATAACTAGCTCGCTATCCAGCTATGTTCTACCCTAGTAGTCCTTCTGGCTACATGGAATGCCGCAGCGATTCTAAATTGTTTCCATTTTGTTTGAATTCGAGCTCTTCTAACCATTCGCATTATACCTTTTAAATATGAATCGCGTTACTGTGCTAGTCGTGCTTCCCCGTGCAAACCGTTGAAATGATCCGCGACATCCTGTAGTACTATGCGCTGTTGCTGTCTTTCCCAAATGAATCGTCGCATACAAATCAACTCCCCGCGCGGTGTGGCCGACATACAAAAAGTAAGTTCAATGTTGATTCATAAACACGTCGGACTCGCTTACTACCGCCCCCTTGTCTTCTTTTAGCCAAACCCTGTCAAACATATTTTTTTTTACAACCCCCACAACCATCCCATGTTTTAAGGCCGGGTTCAAGTGCTAGTCTGAAATAGGAAACTTGGAAATGTCCGACTTCCAAACTGGTTGCGGTTATACACGTGCGGCGTTCAACGAATAAGCAAGTCGGAATGTCAGAGTTTCCTAGTTCCTACTAGTATATGAACGCAGCTATAAGCCCCGCCCATTGAAGGTGCGACGGTGAGGGGTTGTGCTTGGATTTGTAGTCATAAGTCTATTGGTGAACAACTTTAGCTATTTCCTTTTCATAAAGTCTTATCTATCCTGTATCAGTGTCAACAGTAAAGATGAGCAAAATATAATATCCAATAATCAGTTCAGTAGTCCCAGCACCAAGCAAAAAGTTGAGTTAAAGACGTTATATACAGAATATGAGCTATGGTGCTTACCCTGAAAAGTATTGTAGACTGTGTATAAAAAATAAGTATATTTTTTTAGTATCTGTACTTTACTTTACTGTTTATATTTTAGACAACTTATACTTTTACTTCACTACATTCCTAAAGAAAAGAATGTACTTTTAACTCGTAAATTTCCCCTGACACCCGAAAGTACTCATTATATTTTGAATGCTAAGCAGCAAAGGGAAATGGTCCAATTCACTCACTTATCAAAAGATCATCCCTGGTCATCTCCACTGCCTCTGATCTGGCGGACTCACTAAACACAAATGCTTTATTTGTAATTCATGTCTGAGTGTTGGAGTGTGCCCCTGGCTATCCATAAATAAATAAGAAATGGTGACTTCTGGTTTGCTTGAATGAATAAGAAATTATTTATACTTGTACTTTTTTTCATTTTAGCAATTACATTTACTTTTGATACTTAAGTATATTTAAAACCAGATACTTTTAGACTTTTACTCAAGTAGTATTTTACTGGGTGACTAACTTTTACTTGAGTCATTTTCTATTAAGGTATCTTTACTTTTACTCAAATATGACAATTGAGTACTTTTTCCACCGCTGGCCGTTTGGGTAGACTGCTATACCTAATGTACTTGTGGGCTGCTGTTGATGAGCAGATCATGATGGTGAGCAGTGGTGTAAAGTACTTAAGTAAAAATACTTAGAAGTACTACTTAAGCAGTTTTTTGGAGTATCTGTACTATACTATAGACAACTTTTACTTTCACTTCACTATATTCCTAAAGAAAATACTGTATATTTTACTCCATACATTTACCTTGACAACCAAAAGTACTCGTTACATTTTGAATGCTTAGCAGGACAGGAAAATTGTCATATTTTGCCTCTGGCCTGGCAGACTCACTAAACACAAATGCATATTTTATAAATAATGTCTGAGTGTTGGAGTTTGCCCCTGGCTATACATACATTTTAAAAACAAGAAAATTGTGCCTTCTGCTTTGCTTAATATCAGGAATTTTCTATGATTTATAGTTTTACTTTTCATACTTAATTACATTTTAGCAATTACATTTACTTGATACTTAAGTATATTTTAAACCAAATACTTTTAGACTTTTACTCAAGTAGTATTTTACTGGCTGACTCACTTTTACTTGAGTAACTTTCTATTACGGTATCTATACTTTTAAGTATGAAAATTGGGTACTTTTTCCACCACTGATGTTGAGATCCGTATGCTTTACTCTATCTCCTCCATGTGGCTTTATAGTGAACTGCAAACAGTTTTTCTCAAAAACAGAAAAAGCTTATTTCCTATCTACCAGTATCAACATAGTACATCTACAATGGAAGATAAATGTATTTATATTTAATCTCAAGTGATCATAATGAAACATAAGGATAATAAAGTAGGTAGCTTCCATAAATGTGATGTTTATTTTCTATTTAAACACATAGGCCTAAGTGTAGGATCCATTGATCAGTTGTCTTCCCTCATCTCATCTTCCTCTCAGGCCTAGAGGTTCACTCTGAAAGGGAGCTATCCTGGCATCTCACAGAGCTGGAATCCCTGGTCCTCTTCCTGGACACCTTTGGCCCTTTAGGGGTGGGCACCAGGTCAGGTAGTGTGGGTCCTCCAGGTATGGCATTTACATACCTCAAGTAGTCCTCGTACTGCTGTGGGTCCACTCTGTTAAAATAGCTTGCCACCACAGTGACAGTTGCATTGTTTCCCCCCATCTCTTTCAAACAGCATCCAACTTCTCCTTCCTGTTCTTCTTTCTGTCTCTCAGCCGGTGTCCGTTTCTGCCAACGTTCCATATACTTAGGGTGCGTTCGTAAATTCAATCTGGAGTGCCAGAGTGTGCTCAAAGTGCCTTCTGGGTGTTCATAAATTGAGAGCTTGTCAGATTGTCCGTTCGTAAATTCGGAGCGTTTCGCTCTCAGAGCGTTCAGAGCGCACACTGGACGCTGTGGCCGAGGAGTAGGGTTGATCAGATTGTTCTGGCCTTACAACTGCAGTCAAGCACACAAGCTAACTGGCTAACGTTGGCTAGCTTGCTAGCTACTTCGAGACACAAATGAGAAAACACCTCACTCTGACCATTTTACTCCCCTTAGCAGAGCTGGTTAGGCTGTTTTCATGTTATCTCGAGAGTTGATGACTGTAACTGTGCTGCTGGCAACAATTTAATTACGTTTTTTTGCCAACGTTTACTGACACCAGCCATATTCAACAGGCGTTCGTAAATTCATAAATTATTCTGCGCTCTGGCACACTCAGACGAGAGTGGTCCGAAATCAGAGTAGATCACCAGAGTGAATTTACGAACGCACCCTTAGCCAGAGCCTGTAGCTATTCCTCTTCTACTTTCTTCATCTCAGCATTTGTCGTCAGTCCCTTTAGAACACCAACATTCAGTACCCATTCCTGACACTCATCGTTAAGTTCAGCCTTATCCTTAGGCTGTGTACCAGTTAATTTACCAGTGCATGTACCACTTTCTGACAGTCAGTCAGTTCCTGTGCCTTCTTGCGAAGATCAGCCACTTGACATGCTACGTCCTCTTCTTGAGCCTTTTCCCTAGTTTGAGCAACGACCAGTTGCTGAACCCGTAACTTGACCGGTCTCTTAGCTAGTTTCCGTTTTATTATCTTTCCGAGTTTCTTAGCCTCAGTCTGAATCTGTGCCTGGGTTTGGGCTTGGGAAGAATAAACGGACCTCTCTCCCCGACCTCTCTCCCTGACCTCTCTCCCNTTGTGTGTAGTGTATCAGGTTGCACAACAGTTGATTGTTGTGTGTAGTGTATCAGGTTGCACAACAGTTGATTGTTGTGTGTAGTGTATCAGGTTCCACATTTAAACAACCCAGATGCCTAAATTTGTTTCTTACTCTACAAATGTTACTTACCCGGCTATTGTTTTTTCTGTTACTTAAACATTACTTTTGTCACGAATACCACCGAAGGTGGCTCCCCTTCCTGTTCAGGTGGCGCTCTGCGGCCGTCGTCACCGGCCTACTAGCTGCCACTGATCTTATCCTGTCTCTTATACACATCTAGATGTGTATAATATCCCTGTCCTCTCTACCTGACCTCTCTCCCTGACCTCTCTCCCCGACCTCTCTCCCCGACAACTCTCCCCGACCTCTCTCCCTGACCTCTCTCCCTGTCCTCTCTACCTGACCTCTCTCCCTGACCTCTCTCCCCGACCTCTCTCCCCGACAACTCTCCCCGACCTCTCTCCCTGACCTCTCTACCTGACCTCTCTCCCTGACCTCTCTCCCTGACCTCTTGGACTGACATGAGATTGAAACAAAATAGTAATATTATTGTTAGCTTGAGTGTATTTACATAATTGGTACTCTTCTCTAATATCTCAATTTACAAATCCCTTTTTAATTCCTCCTCTTATCATTTTGTACACCAACAAAAGCAAGACTTGCTTGATCGACTTGGTGAGTAGGGTTAGGTGACATTCTCCATTCATGTTACATTTCAAAGTCATCCACAGTTAGTCTAGACGTTAATCTGAAGTCATTTCTTCCAGGTGTAGAAGATTCTGACAGTGGCTGTCTGTGTTTAGAGTGTTGAGAATTGATTCGAATGCGGATGCCATAATGTTCGTTTTTGACATTACAATCAATGTTGAAGCCTCTGACAAATGCGATTTCCACTGTTACCATGCCAACAACACCACATGATGAAGTTCACTGAAGTGGCATCAAGGGTTGAAAAGTCAGAATACATTTTTTTTTAACGGTAACGTATATTCACCATGGCTGTTATGATCTCGTGAGTATGTTCTGTCATCTAACCCAGGAGGTGATTATCACAGAACAGCCTGCTATGGCAGTAGGTCTAGGCTACTGCTGAGCCCTGCTGCTCATGTAGATACTTGATTAAATGACAGACAACTTCTGTTCTTCTGAGGCACACATGTCAATTTGTGGATATTTCCACATTATATACATAAATCATACATTGTCACACCCATAGAACTAGAATTCTAATTCTGGTCCCACCTCCCTAACCGTGGGCTGATCATCATGGTGAGTTCTGTGTGCTTGACTTTATCTCCCTGTGTGGAACTGCAATTCATGTACTGTCTGATGTCTGCTTCTCATCGTCTGATCTAGGCCTATAGCGTTAGTGGTAGTTGAGTAAGCATCAAATTCATCCATGTGTTTACAAAGGAAGATTCTTTTAACATTAACAACGTTCATTAATAAAGTTTCTTGTCAGTTAAAGTAACGGTCCAGTGAAAACCTCACTTTTAAAAGTTCATAATCTCTAAGCCAAATAATGTTATTGACTCATCCGAAACTCGTATTTGTAAAAACACAACAAACTTGTATCTCAAAACAGGCATTTCAAAAATAAGGGGGAAAAAGTCAACTGGAAGTGTCAGTTCACGATAGGCTTTTATTTTATTTTTTACATGGGGGTGAGGTATTATTTGAAAAGACAGGGTTTCAGATGTTTTCAAAAGATGGGCAGGGACTCTGCTGTCCTTGCTTCATGGGGAAGCTGGTTCCACCATTGGGGTGCCAGGGCAGAGAAGACCTTTGACTGGGCTGAGCAGAGCAGGAGCTGCTCTCCCTTAGTGGTGTGAGGGCCAAGAGACCAGAAGACACAGAACAGAGTACACGGTTTGGGGTGTAGGGTTTGAGCGTAGCCTGACGGTAGGGAGGGGAATTTCCTCTTGCTGCTCCGTAGGCAAATACCATGGTCTTGTAGTGGATGCGAGCTTCGACTGGAAACCAGTGGAGTGTGCGGAGGAGCAGGGTGACATGGGAGAACTTGGGACGGTTGAACACCAGGCAGGATGCAGCATTCTGGATAAGTTGCAGGGGTTTGATGGCACAAGCGGGGAGCCCAGCCAAAATCCAACATTTCACACATACATTTTATTCATTTAGCAGACACTCTTATCCAGAGCAATTTACAGTAGTGCAGTGTTTCCCAAACTCGGTCCCCAGGACCCCGAAGAGTGCACGTTTTGATTTTTGCCCTAACACTACAGAGCTGATTCAAATTATCAACGCTTGATGATTAGTTGGTTATTTGAATCAGCTGTGTAGTGCTAAAACAAAAAAACTAAACGTGCACCCCTTTGAGACTTGAGGACCGAGTTTGGGAAAAGCTGCAGTAGTGAGTTCATTTTCGTGCTGCAACTTTAAATCAATTACAATTTTAAAACTTTAAATCATTAAATAATATTTCTGTATAACAAAAATAATAGGCATATGGATGAATTTATTCAACTTCTAGGCTATTCAAGTTACCTCTTTGCCAAATATTCCATTATGTGTCAACACATTTATTCAACAATGTATATTTTCGTGAGATACATTTATTCAATAGTGGCCAAATTATTCCAAAGGGTTCAATCTCATATTTCCTAGATCAAACACTACACCATTAGGTCAATCTAATAGAATCACAACCGCAATGGTTTAGAGCACATATATCAACAAGTTTTAGTATGTGTCAACATCATTTTGGGGCCTAAAATATAAAATGGAGTTTCGGTCATTCCAAATATCTCCACACGATGGCAGTGCAGTAAAGCCAATGGAACGACTACTCGCTGGCGGCAGGCACGGCTATATATCCGTGGCCTCACATTATTGTCTCCATGGAACTGAATAAGTAGCCTAACTAATAATGTATTCTGCTATCAAACTAGAAGAGCTTGAGAAAAAGTAGCAAATAATGTTTTGTCTCTTCACACTGTGTTCCATATGGTGTAGGGCTGTAACCTAGATTATGTGTGTTATCAGGTTGCACAACATTTGATTGTTGTGTGTAGTGTATCAGGTTGCACAGCAGTTGATTGTTGTGTGTAGTGTATCAGGTTGCACAACAGTTGATTGTTGTGTGTAGTGTATCAGGTTGCACAACAGTTGATTGTTGTGTGTTAGTGTTCAGGCGGTTGCACAAAGTTGATTGTTGTGTGTAGTGTATCAGGTTGCACAACAGTTGATTGTTGTGTGTAGTGTATCAGGTTCCACATTTAAACAACCAGATGCCTAAATTTGTTTCTTACTCTACAAATGTTACTTACCCGGCTATTTGTTTTTCTGTTACTTAACATTACTTTTGTCACGAATACCCCGAAGGTGGCTCCCCTTCCTGTTCAGGTGGCGATCGTCGTCGCCGGTCTACTAGCTGCCACCGATCCCTTTTTCCTTTTCGTTTATTTTGTCTAATTGTTTTCACCTGTTCTTGTTGGGGTTTGGGATGGGTGCTATTTATGTTCGTTTTGCCCGCTGTGTTTGTGCGGGTTTGTTGGTTGTTACGTTTGGTGATGTATCGTGTCTGTTTTGGGTTTCGCTGTCCAGTGTTGTAACGAGGTTTGGGGTTTGTTTAGCGCCAGTGTTTTGGGCATTCACCCATGTTTTGGACCTGTTACGTGTTGAAGGACATTAAAGCGTTTTTCCCGTTCATTTCGCTCTCTGCATTTGACTCCTCACTCATTTCACTCACCCGCCGTTACAACTTTTGAATATTTTACTTTCATAATGCTCTAACAATAAAGAGGGGGTGCTAATTTATGTTGCAATTTTTTTCTAACACACACACATATATATACAAAAGTATGTCCTTCAAATTAGTGGAATTGGCTATTTCAGCCACACCAGTTGCTAACGATGCATAAAATTGAGCACCAAGCCATGCAATCTCCATAGACAAACATTGGCAGTAGAAACTGAAGAGCTCAGTGACTTTTAATGTGGCACCGTCATAGGATGCACTTTTACAAGTAGTTCATCAAAGTTCTGCCCTGCTAGAGCTGCCCCGGTCAACTGTATAGTGCCGTTATTGTGAAGTGAAAACGTCTAGGAGCAACAACGGCTCAGCCGCGAAGTGGTAGCCACACACAGCTCACAGAACTGGTATCGCGTAAAAATCATCTGTCTGCGGTTGCAACACTCACTACTGAGGTCCAAACTGCCTCTGGAAGCAACGTCAGCTCAATAACTGTTCGTTGGGAGCTTCATGAAATGGGTTTCCATGGCGAGCAGCCACACACAAGCCCAAGATCACCATGCGCAATGCAAGCGTCGCTAGAGTGGTGTGAAGCTCGCCGTCATTGGACTCTGGAGCAATGGGAGTGATGAATCACGCTTCACCATCTACTTCCGAATGCATAGTGCCAACTGTAAGTTTGGTGGAGGAGGAATAATGGTCTGGGGCTGTTTTTCATGGTTCTGGCTAGGCCCCTTAGTTAGTGGAGGAAATCTTAACGCTACAGCATACAATGACATTCAAATCAAATCAAATTTTATTAGTCACATCACACATGGTTAGCAGATGTTAATGCGAGTGTAGCGAAATGCTTGTGCTTCTAGTTCCGACAATGCAGTAATACAACAAGTAATCTAACCTAACAATTCACAACACTACACTTATACCACACACAAGTGTAAAGGGATAAGAATATGTACATAAAGATATTGAATGAGTGGTGGTACAGAACGGCATGGCAAGATGCAGTAGATGGTATAGAGTACGGTATATTACATATGAGATGAGTACTGTAGGGTATGTAAACATAAAGTGGATAGTTTAAAGTGGCTAGTGGTAATGTATTACATAAAGATGGCAAGATGCAGTAGATGATATAGAGTACAGTATATAGCATATGAGATGGGTAATGTAGGGTATGTAACAATTATATTAAGTGGCATTGTTTAAAGTGGCTAGTGGTACATTTTTACATAATTTCCATCAATTCCCATTTTTAAAGTGGCTGAGTTGAGTCAGTATGTTGGCAGCGGCCGCTAATTGTAGTGGTGGCTGTTTAACAGTCTGATGGCTTGAGATAGAAGCTGTTTTTCAGTCTCTCGGTCCCTGCTTTGATGCCTGTACTGACCTCGCCTTCTGGATGATAGCGGGGTGAACAGGCAGTGGCTTGGTGGTGTGTCCTTGATGATCTTTATGGCCTTCCTGTGACATCGGGTGGTGTAGGTGTCCTGGAGGAGGTAGTTTGCCCCGGTGATGCGTTCTGCAGACCTCACTACCCTCTGGAGAGCTTACGGTTGTGGGCGGAGCAGTTTGCCGTACCAGGCGGTGATACAGCCCGACAGGATGCTCTCGATTGTGCATCTGTAGAAGTTTGTGAGTGCTTTTGTGACAAGCCGAATTTCTTCAGCCTCCTGAGGTTGAAGAGGCGCTGCTGGGCTTCTTACAACGCTGTCTGTGTGGGTGGACCAATTCAGTTTGTCCGTGATGTGTACACGAGGAACTTAAACTTTCCACCTTCTCCACTACTGACCCGTCGATGTGGATAGGGGGTGCTCCTCTGCTGTTTCCTGAAGTCCACAATCATCTCCTTTGTTTGTTGACGTTGAGTGTGAGGTTATTTTCCTGACACCAACATCCGAGGGCCCTCACCTCCCCTGTAGGCCGTCTCGTCGTTTGGTGGTATAACGCCTACACTGTGTGGTCCATGCGCAAACTTGATGATTGAGTTGGAGGCGTGCATGGCCACGCAGTTGGCCATGCACATTCTAGATGATTCTGTGCTTCCAACTTTGTGGTAACAGTTTGGGGAAGGCACTTTCCTGTTTCAGCATAACAAGGCCCCCGTGAACAAATCAAGGTCCATACAGAAATTGTTTGTTGAGATCGGTGTGGAGCAACTTGACTGGCCTGCACAGAGCCCTGGCTTCAACTCCATCAAACACCTTTGGGATGAATTGGAACACCGACTGCGAGCCAGGCCTAATCTCCCAACATCAGTGCCCGACCTCACTAATACTCTTGTGGCTGAATGGAAGCAAGTCCCTGCTGCAATGTTCCAGCATCTAGTGGAAAGCTCCCCAGAAGAGGGGAGGTTGTTATAGCAGCAAAGGAGGAACCAACTCGATATTAATGCCCATGATTTTGGAATGAGATGTTCAACGAGCAGGTGTCCACATACTTTTGGTAATGTAGTGTATGTGTACATATGAAATATTAGTGTGACTAGGCTTAGTCTTTGGGATGTAGTAGTGCTTGTAGACTTTTTTTATAGCATTTAACCTTTTACTGAAATAGGCTAAATCAGGGTCACACAGAGTGTTTCTTGGTAGTCCTAAACAAATCTACTTTGAAACAACAGTATACACCTCACACACACGGTTATGGGCTTTAAAAAAAGAAGACACCTGTACCATGTCAGATATAGAGTTGAAATGTATTACATTTTGAGTTTGCATCCCAATATTACACTTTATATACATCACAAAAGACTGAAATATAACAAAACGGTTTGACATAGAAACACCAGATATTTTGCAGTTAAAATTTTTGTTTTGTTTATTAATGATGAAATTATGAAAAATATTAATAACATTCCACCCATGAGGCCATTAAGTCATTTGAATGCAGGAAAGGGCTACAGCAATGTCTGTTCCTCTGCTACCATTTTAACATGACCTTTAGGCTACTTGGGATACATGGTATGGATCCAAATAACGCTTTTGTAATGTTGATAAATGTAGTATGGGGATACGCTCGCTGTAATGAAATTAGTTATAAAAGAGGAATGGCTGTGATATTTAAAGCACTGCCCTACTCCTCATATGCAATCCCTGAAGGGAACCCACTTGGCAATAACTGATTGAATCAACGTTGTTTCCACGTTGAAAAAAGACATACAGTACCAGTCAAAAGTTAGGACACACCTACTCATTCAAGGGTTTTTCTTTATTTTTTACTATTTTCCACATTGTAGAATAATAGTGAAGACATCATAACTATGAAATAACAACATGTAGTATTTTATATTTCAGATTCTTCAAATAGCCACCCTTTGCCTTGCTGACAGCTTTGCACACGCTTGACATTCTCTCAACCAACTTCATGAGGTAGTCACCTGGAATGCATTTCAATTATCAGGTTGTTAATTGTTAAAGGTTCATGTGTGGAATTTCTTTCCGTCTTAATGTATTTGAGCCAATCAGTCGTGTTGTGACAAGGTAGGGGTGGTATACAGAAGATAGCCCTATTTGGTAAAATACCAAGTCCATATTATGGCAAAAACAGCTCAAATAAGCAAAGAAAAACCAAATCTGGAAAATTTCAAGAACTTTGACAGTTTCTTGAAGTGCAGTCGCAAAAACCATCAAGCGCTATGATGAAACTGGCTCTCATGAGGACCGCCACAGGAAAGGAAGACCCAGAGTTACCTCTTCTGCATGGATAAGTTCATTAGAGTTACCAGCCTCAGAAATTGCAGCCCAAATAAATGCTTTACAGAGTTCAAGTAACAGACACATCTCAACATAAACTGTTCAGAGGAGACTGTGTGAATCAGGCCTTCATGGTAGAATTGCTGKAAAGAAACCACTACTAAAGGACACCAATAATAAGAAGAGACTTGCTTGGGCCAAGAAACATGAGCAATGGACATTAGACCGGTGGAAATCTGTCCTTTGGACTGATGAGTCCAAATTTAAGATTTTTGGTTCCAACTGCTGTCTTGGAGACGCAGAGTAGGTGAATGGATGATTTCCGCATGTGTGGTTCCCACCGTGAAGCATGGAGGAGGAGGTGTGATGGTGCTTTACTGGTGACACTGTCAGTGATTAATTTAGAATTCAAGGCACACTTAACCAGCATGGCTACCACAGCATTCTGCAGCGATATGCCATCCCATGTGGTTTGGGCTTAGTGGGACTATCATTTGTTTTTCAACAGGACACTGACCCAAACACACCTCCAGGCTGTGTAAGGGCTATTTGACCAAGAAGGAGCATGATGGAGTGCTGCATCAGATTACCTTGCCTCCACAATCACCCGACCTCAACCCAATTAAGGTGGTTTGGGATGAGTTGGACCGCAGAGTGAAGGAAAGCAGCCAACAAGTGCTCAGAATATATAACTCCTTCAAGACTGTTGGAAAAGCATTACTCATAAAGCTGGTTGAGAGAATGCCAAGAGTGTGTAAAGCTGTCATCAAGGCAAAGGGTGGCTACTTTGAAGAATCTAAAACATTAAATATATTTAGATTTGTTTAACACTTTTTTGGTTACTACATGATTCCATATGTGTTATTTCATAGTTTTGATGTCTTCACTATTGTTCTACCAATGTAGAAAATAGTAAAAAATAAAGAAAAACCCTTGAAGAGTAGGTGTGTCCAAAACTTTTGACTGGTACTGTATGTTGTGATGACGTTGATCAACGTAGAAAACTGAATCGGACTTGCAAAAAGTGGGAATTTGTATTTTTTTCACCTAACTTTTAAACTAAATCCAATGACATGGTGAATTTCAAGTTGATTGATGTTAAGTGACTGAAAGACATGACAACACAAATCCAAAATCAAACTAGATGTGAATAAAAATGTCTGTCCGTTGTCTGGAAGGACAGTGGGTGACTATAGCGCCCCCTTCCCTCCACAGTTTAGAAGGCATTCCTCCACTGCCTCTTCCCCTGTGTGTATCAGTCTTGTGAATCCAAACTGACAGTCCCCATGGAGGAGCCTTGGCTTGGTGGAGTTGGGAAACTTCCCAGCCATCTGTCCTAGAGAAGCCCCCCTCCCTCCACACATCCCCCATTCCCACCACTGGGCCTTTGTCAGCAGCCTCCTGTCCCCTGGACTAGGCGTGGTGTACGCGGAGGCTGGGGCGACCATGGGGTGCTTTCACAGGCACCTGCAGATGGGACAAAGGGCCAAGGGTGCTGAAGCCTGAAGACAGATTGATGCTTTGTGCGTTGAAGGCAAAGAGGTGTGATGTGTGTGTGTGTGTGTGTGTGTGTGTGTGTGTGTGTGTGTGTGTGTTGTGTGTGTGTGTGGTGTGTGTGTGTGTGTGTGTTGTGTGGGGTGTGTGTGTGTGTGTGTGTGTGTGTGTGTGTGTGTGGTGTGTGTGTGTGAAGGGTATTGGGAGGTAGTTGTACTTAGCTAGCTGAGAAGTTTTGGGGGAGAGGGTTAGGTGGCGGGGGGGGGGGGGGGGGGGGTGTTGGTGGTCTGTCACTCCAGTCTGTGTGAGTCCAAGCTTTAGAGGTCCCTGCGAGATTGACAGCTTTGTAGCTGCGTCTCCACACAATGGTGGTGCTTTAATGGGCGGTAAAGCTAGAGTAGAGCTGTGGGGAAGGATTGAGGGGCGGTGGTGGTTGGTCGTGGTGGTGGTTGTGGTGGGGAGGGATTAATGGATGGGGGGGGGGATTACTGCTTTGCTTAGAGGGTACCAATTCATAGGCAGTCCAGGCCTCGTTATTCACTGAATGCATCCAGTGCAGGAATGCAGCAGCATCAATTAGAATGTGTTAGCAGCAGATAGCAAGGCGTAGAAGAAAACCCTTTCTCTCCCTTTTGGTTCCAGGACAACACAGTCCCACTATAGGAGGTGTCAAAGCCACAAAGCCTTTTTTGTGGCTCTCTCTCCATTACATTACCAGTGCAATATGTAAGGTGGAGACTCTTTTGATTGAAATTAAGTGGAAAAAACACTAAATCCTATTTTTATTCAGCAGGGATAATGGTGTTATAGTCTATAAAGGTCTTTAACTTCTTATCTGTGGCTTGAAATCTCCCCCTGGCGTTCTCTGCTCTCTCAGTGTCTTACTCTCATTCAGAGCATTATATTTATTCAGCGGTGAAGGGTCAAAGACAGACTGTTCAACAGGGCTGCTTGTAGCCTTAACTGCTGCATCACTTCTAATTGTGTAACAGTGGGTCAACGGTTTGTTGTGTTGTCCCCCTTTCCGAAAGGGAGAACGGATATGAATTAAAACAGTATCTTGTAAGCCATTGTTTGTTGTGGGTACAGGCCGCCACTTCAGACACTGAGGGGCTGGTAGATAATGAGTTGTTCTAGAACTTTCCAGGGTAAAGGATATAAAAGAAGGGAAGGAGTGGGAAACACTTTGACCATGATCAGATGTCAGGTTGACACACCACTTCGTTTTGTTTTACAAACAAAGATAATGGGGCCATATTTGAACTAATTAGCCTGCATTTCATTGAACGCTTTGTCAAGGTTTAACAACACTAAAGGTCCGCAAAATTAAAATAGAAGATTTGTTTATATTCATCTTTGAAGTAGTTATTAATGTCCTGTTCAAACTATGTATTAAGAAATTACTTTTAAAAGCATGAAGTCTTAGTATCTGTAAAGCTAGAGGCATAGAGTAAGAGTGTGTTAGTGTGCGGCCTCCAAATAACTCCAAAATACAGTGACTAACCCAGGCTTGAGTGGTTGTTATATGGTAAGAATGTTCAGCATCCATTTCATCACCCATTTCCTTGCTCTTACCACCAAATGGCACAGCTGCCACGTGAGAATTTGAGATTTTTGTTCTCCTAAGATTTAATGTGCGCTAACTGGCAGGAACCTCTCATTGAAAGGTGTACGCTTCGCTATGAGCAATTAAGCTGCATTTGGAGCTGAGTGAGGCAAAGCATCTTAAGAATAGGAAAGTAGAGGTAAACTGAACAGTGCAGAAAATTGGGACAAACAGAGCAACATGCAGAAATGCATCTCGGCTCTAGTTGTGTAATTGTAGAATAGTTGTCTAAATGCGTCTCCCAATTAAACTTGCTTCTTCTGCCAGGCAAAGAATTGGCAGGGAACTATGACGAAAAGTATTGCCACGTTTTAAATGCTGCCTCCTTCAGAGTTAAGGGGTGACGGGTGGGGGTGGGATCATTTGCACCAAAATGGAAAATCTGCTTTAAATATGGACAGATGTCTTCATACAGTACATGTGATGCGGGAGGTTACGGCGGGGGTGAGACCAAGACGGAAGGATGGAGCTCTCCTCCGGGAGATGGTGCTTCCTGAGTGGTGAGAGGGCACAGGAAGGAGAGGGTGAAAGAGGAGAGGAGGAAAGAAGAGAAGAGAAGAGAAGGGGAAGTTTACACTCTCGGTGGGGGGAGACATTTCCCTGAACACCAGTTGATGGGTCTCTCTGTCCCACAAAGGGTGGAGTGGTGCTGTCTACAGAGCTGCAGAACAGCCCTGTCTCTGTCTGGATTAGACCCTGCCTGGGTGCAGCACACAAAGGAGAGCTCAAGTAAACGGTTCATGAATGCTGATTAATTGATGCCATTTTTCTGCAGTGTGCCATGGAGATTTAGAGGGACGGAGACTGGGGAGGGTGTGTGGGAGGGGGAGAGTGTTTGCTGTTCAGGGTGTTAGATTGTTGTTGTCTTGGATGCTCACTGTCTAAGTAGGACTACCCAAATGTTCTGAGTTTCAGAAGTAATTTTCCTGCAAAGTACTGTAAGTACTACATCTTTGAAATACAAAAACAACAACCTCAACTTCAAATATCACACTGCCCATCTCTAAACCCTCTGTGCTAAACTTAATTAACAGTTATCATTGCCACATTTAACCAGCACTGTCTTCCAGTCCAAGCTCAGGTGGAACCAGCTGAGATGGAGGTTCCCACGAGGGGGTTGAGGGGTACAGGTGTCCTAGGAGAGTGAGGGTGGCCCGGGGGACGGAGGGGCGAACCACTGGCCCATAGCCCGCCTCAATGGAGGGATCCCAGGGGCCAACTCAAAAGGCCGGGTTCCACTTGATGGAGAAAGAAAAGGGCTGTTTCAACCACTGCCCAGCAGGAAAGATCTGGTCGTGGAAGACCTCTTTCAGGACTCTCTGTTTGTCTGAAGGCTGTCACAGCAGATGAGTACTCAGCAAACAGCGTGAACAAGGATTTGAACCAGAAAACCAACAGGGCCTTGACAATATTGTGATTGGGACTTGTCTCTTTAGTGGGGGCTGAAAGGCGAATTGAGAGCAGGGACAAGTGCGCATTCAGAGCTGGACGTGGAAGCTTTCGGGTTCTTTTTGATGGATTCTGGCAGATAAATCGCAGTCTGTATGTGTTGGACAAAGTTAAATCATGTTAATCTCCTCTTTCGCTCATTTAAGGTAGAATGGGTGTGAACCAGTTCCACTTCCTGTCCTCTTCTTCATTGAGGTCTCACAAAGTCATTGGGTAATCTTATGTCCACTTTGTTCTGTCATGAAAGATGTGGGTGTCCTTGTCATGTCGCCATGTTGGCACTGACCACTATCCCTCTGAAAATGTATTGAAATAAACATCACTCACCAGATGATTCAATAAATAATTTAAATTGATTTAAATGTATATTTTGTCTTGTACAGTTCAAAATCATTTCAGTTTCTGGCTTTTCCATTTTCTAGATAAGACTGACTATTGTGTGTACTCAAATCTTGTTCCTGTCCCTGTCCTCCTGGCAGGCGGATGCTGCAGGGTAACACTCAGAGCTGCCGCTGTGTGGAGCTCAGAGGTAACCTATGACCTTAGAGTTTAACCATGGTACCATGTGATACCTTTCATCTTGTCCCAATACTGACTATGTCAGGGTCTGTCTGGGGTTAGGATTCACGTTTCCTAATTGCTTTAGGCACCACACGCGAGCATATAAACTCACACACAGACATACTCACACAAATACGCTCATGTGTATACACAGACACTCACACACTCACGTGCTTCCATACACACCTGTCACCTGGAAAGCATACAGAGGGATTAGTGGGGAAGCCTCTGCTTATTACACTGAAGGAGAGGAATGGGCCTAGATGAACCTCCATCTCACACAGGGGGTCTGCCTAACATGCAGCTCAAATGAGACATCATATTTTCTGGTAAAATTGTGTTTTATAAAGTGAACCTCATTTGATGCTATTGCATTGCTTTTAGTTTACCTCAATATATTCACAGTTTTTGTATTTTTTCTAAATAAAATGTTCACACTAAGAGTGAAAATGACATTTCCCACTCTGCCTTGCTGTTAAAAATGAACAGAAAGAGCAGGCTGGCTCGGTGAGAGTAGATTACACATAAAAACAAACCGATTTTATGCTGCTATTTTGTTTCCTTTTTGACTTTGTGTATATTAATCAACCTATTTATCCAATTGATGGTGGGGGTAGAGAGGCTGAGAAAGAGCAATGTTGTCTGTTGGATGAGTAGCTCTAACTTTGAAGGTTTGTGAAGAGAGAAGGCTTGTGATGGAATGGGCCTGGGAAGGACTGTGACTTCTCCATTGAGAATGAAGGGGCACGCTGAATTAGCTTGATTTGCCTGTGAATGGGAGCTTTCCATTGTTCCTGTCAGGGAGCTGTCAGATCCAATAGAGAAAGTGAAAACCTCCTTTTATCAACCTTTTCCAAGTGAAACTGAACAGGCAATCAATAACTGAATTCAGGCCCTGGGGAAAGTCAAACGGAATGATATGGAGGTGTTATAAAGGGAGTATTTGTCAAATTGCTAAGGGGGAAAAAATAAAATAACTGATGTCATTTGGGCACAGTTTGGTAGTGAGAATAACAGCAAATTGAAGATAACGCATCAATCATCCCAGCAAATGTAATGATTATGTCTGGGATGGAATAACCAAATACTACTGAAAAGAAATACAATTATGGCTATTTTTTTATTTAACCTTTATTTAACTAGGCAAGTCAGTTAAGAACAAATTCTTATTTTACAATGACAACCAACCCTGGCCAAACCCTCCGCTAACCCGGACAACGCTGGGCCAATTGTGCGCCGCCCGGTTGTGATACAGTCCGGGATTGAACCAGGGTCTGTATTGATGCCTCTAGCACTGAGATGCAGCGCCTTAGACCGCCGCGCCACTCGGGAGCCTTAACAGGATAAACTGATTTCATAAACATTTTAGGTTATTGTGATGTTATGTTGATGTTATTAGCTATATATTTTTTTTAAGTCACATGATTTATTGCAAGCCTGCAAACATTAATTTGAAAACTGCAGGATACCTGTTTTGAGAATGTAAAATGTACTATACACATTCAACACAATGATTTACTTTTGAAATCAAACTTGATGAGATTCCATTTAATCTGTTCTAACCAAAATGTAGATGTTTTGGGAAATATTCACAATGAAAAAAGAGCTCACAGCATGTATGGAGACTATTAACAACAGACAGTAACTATTTGTGATTACTTTTTGAAAGACACTCCGTATATCACTGCCTCTGTAATAAGACAGAAGAACTGGGAGTGTCGAACTGTTTTCATTAAAGGAATGACACCATATTATTTTGGGGTTTCATTATATTGACCTTATCGTGCTATTGTCCCGTCCCTGACACCATGATAATGCCTGAATACAGACGGAATTATGCTGAGGATAAAAAGGCCCTATAGTGGCGGGCCAGTTCAATTATCCCTCTAAACACTGACAACATGGAGAGAATAAAACACAAGCCACAGTCCAAGCTGCTCCCAAGACCTCTCTTCTTTGTTATAACAACCATTGTTACAGAACTGAGCAACATTGTTACAGAACTGAGCAACATGAATGCAGAGGAGAATTTGAGGTGCTTACTTTTTCAGTTAGTTACACACACTTGCTTGTAGACCCTTTGTCATTGTGTTTGATTTGTGTTCAAAGATTTTTGTGTAATATATATTTTTTTTWAATGTTAATTTAAAAGACAAAATCATGGTGTACTTCAGCAAATATGATGTCAAAACATCTAAACAAAAACGCAACACTGACTGTGAAACAAACAACTTATTGTGAGAAATAGAACAGATATAGCAGGACAAATATACTGAAATGATCTGTGAGTTGTGTTTATCAAGAACACGTTTCCTACAGAACTGTGAGCTGAGAAAATAGAGAGAAACATTCAGTGTATATTACCATCCGCTGGGTTCAAAAGCTGTTCATATAGACTTCTTAAATACATTCATCAACTCATTTCCCCATATTGCTGCTTCCAATTTTTACGCTGGATGGAGAAAATTAATCGGATCATTTAGCCTCATCAATCAATTTAGTAATTGAGGTCTTAATTGATGGCAGTGATCTACAGTTAATTGAGCACCTCTATTTTAGCCTGTCATTGTTAACGGTACTCAGATACACTACCCAGCAACTGGCCCAAGTCTTTGGGTGAGTTTGGGCAAAAGATACGAGTTTTGTTTCCTGTTCCCATTCTCTGAAATAAACGACCAAAACAAACATCTATATTGTTAAACCCCAAACAAACATTCATATTGTTAAAACAGCCAAAACAAACATTTATATTGTTAAACAGCCAAAACAAACATTTATTTTGTTAAACAGCCAAAACAAAACATTCATATTGTTAAACAGCCAAAACAAACATTTATATTGTTAAACAGTCAAAAAAACAAACATTTATATTGTTAAACCGCCAAAACAAAATCATTTATATTGTTAAACCGCCAAAACAAACATTTATATTGTTAAACCGCCAAAACAACATTTATATTTGTAAACGCCAACAAACATTCATATGTTAAACAGCCAAAACAAACATTTATATTGTTAAACAGCCAAAACAAAACATCATATTGAAACAGCCAAAACAACATTTATATTGTTAAACAGTCCAAAACAAAACATTTATATTGTTAAAACCGCCAAAACAAACATTCATATTGTTAAACCGCCAAAACAAACATTCATATTGTTAAACCGCCAAAACAAACATTTATATTGTTAAACAGCCAAAACAAACATTCATATTGTTAAACAGCCAAAACAAACATTTATATTGTTAAACAGCCAAAACAAACATTCATATTGTTAAACCGCCAAAACAAACATTTATATTGTTAAACAGCCAAAACAAACATTCATATTGTTAAGCAGCCAAAACAAACATTTATATTGTTAAACAGCCAAAACAAACGTTTATATTGTTAAACAGACAAAACAAATGTTTATATTGTTAAACAGACAAAACAAACATTTATATTGTTAAACAGCAAATACATGTAGCCACATTTCAAAATCTAACTCCAAAAGATTTTTCCTCAATAATAGCAAATTCAGAAACTCAATCTAAATTTGGGTGTTTTACACTGTGAAACGACTCTTTTCCTTCCAATGACGAGGGCATGTGAGTTTTTCATCCAAGTAATAGTCAGCCATCCATCTTCTGTGCACTGTGACGCGATAAAACTCTGTGACAAAGAAAGCCTTAGGTCTAATGAGTGTCTCAGTCACCTCAGACTGGGAGCCTGGTGGACAGCCCTGCACCACAGAGCAACTATTCCCATGTATTCCACTTCACTGTCCTCCTTTCTCTCCACCTCAAAACCCTTATACCTTTACACTCTCCCCCAAATCCCTCCTTTCTCAGAGTAACTAGTCCAGTTAAACACTTTAGGCCCTGGGCTAAGAGAGTGGTCGGGAGACCATAAAGGGGGTTAAGTCGCCAAGCTCTCCCAGAATCGAGTCACTATCGCCGGGGCTAGGTAGGGCTGTGACTAGGGCTGTGACTGGGGCTGAGACTGTGGTGCTGGAGGGCAGCACCCTTAATTGGGTTAGAGAATACTTTAATTACGGCAGGTTCCCACATTCCTGCTCCGGAGCGAGGACGTCTCCAAACACAATACGAGCCTGGGCCTGGGTGAAAAAACCCAGCGAACTCCAGGCCCGGAGTGCAGCTGCGAGGCAATTATCATCAAGCACTCCCACATCTGTGTACAAACAATCCCACAGCTGCTGGCATTGATACTGTAGATGCAGAGCAGGAGAGTGAAAGCTCAGGTCGCCCTCCAGGGCCCCAGTATCGTCTGTGAGATGGGTGCCATGCCTCTATTCATCACAGTGAGGTATCTGTGACACCTCAGAGCATTGAACGTGTTTACAATTTCAAATGAACTGTCACACACTGGCAACAGAGTGTGCTCATTGTTGACATAGAGTGTTGTATAAATGTTTATTTCATTATGCAAAACGCCCAGGAGACTTTATAGGACGGCTAAGTGCCGAGGGTATACAGCCCTTGTCAGCCTTAGCGACAGTGTAAACTCCCACCTGCCCCAAATCTGCTATTTGCTGTTGTAACGGACACTTCCTTAAGAGGTGATAGGCCTTGGAGAAAGAAATTTCACATTAACAACAGCAGCATCAGGTAGAGGAGAGGTCCTATAACCGGAGAGGCCTGAAGTTTTGTTCCCCCAAGATTATAGTATATTGTTTTCACACTTTATACATTTTTAGGGGTAGATTGTCAAATCATTTTCCTTTCATAAAAATGTCTTTGTTATCTGAAGTAGGGGTGGTAGTCAAGTGGCTGTTAGTACAGTAGTAGTCTTAGTAGATGTGAGGTCATATTATATATGGGTTGGGTACTAACAGAGTGTTTGTTGATTATTTGATTGGCAGCATACTATGAGAATGGGGGAGTGTGAAGCTGTGAGAATATCTGAATATGTTTAGGTAGTGTGACAAAGTGTGAATTTGGTAAATGTGCTGTAGCATTGTAGAAATGTGTTTGGGTGTGAAAGATTTGAGGAATGGGGTGTATGTGTGATAGGGGAATGTGAGTGTCAGTGAGTGGGCCCGTTTGTGAGAAGAACTCATCACTACCATGACAGAGAGGGGCTAGTGTGGGAGAGGGTAGATGAGTGGGGCTTTACACAGAAGGGTAGAGGGGGTGTAGTAGGGGGTAGATGGGCTGCCCTGCCTGTCAGAGCTGAAGGCTGCTGGAAGACTCAGCGGGAGTCCCGCTTGGCCCCCAGGATGCCCTGTTGCTACGGCAAGGCCCCGGAATGCGACCAGCACACAATGGGTTCTTAGGGATCAGAGGGCACTCCGATTTGATAACCACATTAAAGTCCCAGRAACATCTGTTGGGGTGCAGGAGAAAGGGCCATCACCAGGATCTAACCCCCCGGAACAACAATCATTAACCCCAAACCTTGAGAGAGAAGGGGGACAACGGCCCTCTATTTGTCAGCCGCCCTGCTCCGGGGGCTAATATTTTACCACCAAACAGCGTGAGAAGAGGAGCTGGCAGGGGCTCCATGCAAACGAGAGAGGGATGATGGAGAGAGGAGAGGATGATGGAGGGAGGAGAGGTTTACCATAGTTTACTCACATCATTAGCGGAATGGCATCATCATTTATGGGACCCACACATAAACACCCTCAC
This sequence comes from Salvelinus sp. IW2-2015, assembly GCF_002910315.2. Taxonomy (NCBI): domain Eukaryota; kingdom Metazoa; phylum Chordata; class Actinopteri; order Salmoniformes; family Salmonidae; genus Salvelinus; species Salvelinus sp. IW2-2015. Next base: position 13,230,280 of record NC_036848.1, read on the forward strand.
ACCTCCACATAGACCTCCATCTTGAAAAACGCTAATTAAGTTGTCTCTATTCAACTGCTAGCAAGCATTAATTCAAGTCAAGTTCTATAAGAAATAAAAAATACTCAGTTCATATTTTATATAACTATGGACACAAGGCGGTAAATGAAACTCTGGAACCCTGACACACTACATGGCCAAAAGTATGTGGACATCCCTTCAAATTAGTGGATTCGGCTATTTCAGCCACATCCGTTGCTGACAGGTGTATAAAATCAAGTGCACAGCCATAAAATCTCCATAGACAAACATTGGCAGTAGAATGGCCCGTATTGAAGAGCTCAGTGACTTTAAATGTGGCACCGTCATAGGATGCCACCTTTCCAACAAGTCAGTTCGTCAGATTTCTGCCGTGCTAGAGCTATCCCGGTCAACTGTAAGTGCTGTTATTGTGAAGTGAAAACATCTAGGAGCAACAACGGCTCAGTCTCTGATGTAATTGGTAGACCACACAAGCTCACAGAATGGGCCCGCCAAGTGCTGAAGCGCTTAGCGCGTAAAATCATCTGTCCTCGATTGCAACACTCACTACTGAGTTCCAAATTGCCTCTGGAAGCAACGTCAGCACAAGTCCTGTTTGTCGGGAGCTTCATTAAATTGATTTCCATGGCTGAGCAGCCGCACACAAGCATAAGATCACCATGCACAATAACAAGCATCATCTGGAGTGGTGTAAAGCTTGCTGCAATTGGACTCTGGAGCAGTGGAAATGCGTTTTCTGGAGTGATGAATCATGCTTCACCATCTGGTAGACCAACAGACGAATCTGGGGTTGGTGGATGCCAGGAGAAGGCTACCTGTCCAAATGCATAGTGCCAACTGTAAAGTTTGGTGGAGGAGGAATAATTGTCGGGGCTGTTTGTCATGGTTCGGGCTAAGCCCCTTAGTTCCAGTGAAGGGACATCTTAACACCACAGCATACAATGACATGTTCCAGCATCTAGTGGAAAATCTTCCCAGAAGAGTGGAGGCTGTTATAGCAACAAAGGGGGGACCAACTCCATATTAATGCCCATCAGTGGAGGCTGCTGAGGGCAGAACAGCAAATAATAATGGCTGGAACAGAGCGAATGGAATAGCATCAAACACATGGAAAGCATGTTGATGTATTTGATACCATTCCACCTATTCCGCTCCAGCCATTACCACGAGCCCGTTCTCCCCAATTAAGGTGCTACCAACCTCCTGTGATGCCCATGATTTTGGAATGAGATGTTCGACGAGCAGGTGTCCACATACTTTTGGTCATGTGCTATATTTCCTGTTGGTAATAAGATTTGGCAAGGTCTGGATAAAGACAAGAGGGCCGAGATGGTGAAAGAACAGGTGTCCTGTCACAAAGGGGCTTCTCAGGCTCTAGGATCCTCCTGTGTGATTCGTGGGTCAGCAACAAGCCTCATCATCCGCCTCCACAGGTTTCAAACGAAGGCCATCTCTCTAGGATGAATAATTAGGAAACAAAGGCTCATGGGGGAGGAGAGGAGAGGCAAACCAAGGCTAACAGGCCAGATGCAGAGGAGGTAAGCTTTTAGCCCTGTGGTCCATCCATACACACACACACACACACACACACACACACACACACACACACACATAAAACACAACACACACACACACACACACACACACACACACACACACACACACACACACACACACACACACACACACACACACACACACACACACACACACACACACAAACACACCAGCACACACACACAGCATCCACCTCCTCAATGTATTTCCTGGAGATGAAGGGCCTGCAGGAGGTGCCCCAATGCACAGGCTCCTCAAGTGCRTCCACACAAGTAATCCCATTCACTGCAGCTCATTACATGGGCAATTAAGTGGTGGGTTGGGGCGGTAGGGTGGTAGAGGTGCGGTAGTGGTGGGGCGGTACATTAGTGCAGTGTGCGGGGCGGGGGTACATTACGGAGGCCGGGTGTGGGGGGTATGGGGGGTCGCCTGTCGGTCTAAGGACCCCCCATCCACACACACATGCCTCCCTCCTCCTCGCCATCCCTGCTCTTTCTTCACCTGGGCCGGCTTCATGTGGACACCTGCCTCTCCTAATGAAGATCCATTGCTTCATTTCCATTTCTGGAGTCATATCAGAGACAGTGAAGCAACAAAACAAGCCTGTTTCCTCCCCGCCCAAGCCTGGAGGGCCGGATTGAATGACATGGCTAAGTGCTCTGGCGGAGCAGGGGCAGCTGCGGAGCCTGAAAATGGGATTTGGTCCGGGGGGCTGATCTGAAGTGGGGGGCCTGGAGGATGGAGAGGGATGGATAGGGCCCTGTGTTTGGATTGGCTACAATGGCAGCCGTGTGCTACCTCAGCAGCTCCTTAACAGTAATGAGGCTTTCTGCAGAGCAGGATGAGGAGAGGAGGAGAGGAGAGGAGTGGGGGTGCCACTACACACCTACCTCACACACTGCTCTCACCTCCTTAGCAGACAAGAGCCAAGCTACTCTGACACACACAATAACATGCACACTCGCGTACAAGCTCACACAACACCTCTACAAATCCATTTAGAAAATAAATAAATTATAAAACACATTACTTGAGTGTGGGTGTACAAAAATATGGGGTTTTAGACAATCTCGATATGGTAGCAGCTGTAATCTGAGTTTAAAACATATTTCTCAGGACTATGTATTATAATGAATGGTGTAGTTAGTAGATGAAGTAGTACAAGTATATTAAATGTAGTCAAGTTTAGTCCTACCCGGGCAGGATGGCTGCTTGTGGGAACCTGAGCTTTCAACCCTGTCAACAAGCTCTGAACAACACAAAACAGAGGCCGTCATTACTGTTTGAGACCACATAAAGGAGGGGGGGGGGGGGGGCAAGATCGAGACCAGAATGGGGACAAGGGGTTGAGACCGAGTCAAGACCGAGACCAGAAAAATGTGAGTCCACTGAAGACCATGATTGTAATTTTGTAAAATCACCCCATAATAAGAGTTTGAAATGTCCAGTATTTCTGTGTTCATATTTCAGAACAACATATAGATTCTTCAGAATAGTGAAAAATCCATGCTGGGGTAAAATAGAGCCACTACAAAATTACTACTAACCAAACACATGGGCAACAATGGGCCTTCTACGCCTTCAGAGAAGGGCTAAGGATTTACAAAATAACGATTATAATAATAATGATGAATATAACTTTTTTCAACATTCTTGCTTTCATCTCTTCAGTTTTTGTTGGAAAGGAAATGGTTAACACTGAAGAGAATTTTTTTGTTTTTTTGCTGGTCTTTGGGGAGATAATCTAGGTTGCTAGTTCAGCCATTGGCTGGGTGTCAAGGCTGTGGGTAACTGGTGAAAGGAGACAGGCGCAGGAGAGCTGAGATACGTGGACAAGGTATTTAATACAAGATAACACAAGTATAAAACACTATACTATGGTGCGGGAAAAATCCCGGTACCACGAAATAAACGGGCATAATAACAAAACCCGGCAACAATATACCAGCCGTCAGATACAGCCTTCACAATAAACAAACACGCACACAAACATGGGGGAAACCAGAGGGTTAAATAATGAACTGTCATGAGGGAATTGAAACCAGGTGTGTAGAAAACAAAGACAAAACAAATGGAAAATGAAAAATAAATCGGTGATGGCTGGAAGGCCGGGGACGTCGACCGCCGAACGCCGCTCGAACAAGGAGAGGGACCGACTCCGGCGGAAGTCGTGACACTAGGCCATCAGAAGCTAGATAAAGACATCTGCCATTCAACTGTATTAAGGAAACATTTTGGAGTGACAGTGGAATCAACCAATCACATTATGATTTAACGAGTGGGACCGTTTTTACAGAAACGTATGTTGAAGGCCAACAACTCAATAGCGAGCAATAGTTTTCCAATGGTSTAGCTAGTTAGCTTTTGTTGTTGGCTAGTTTGGAGCGGCTGCAGCAGGTGTTATCAAAGAGGATGTTGTTGCTAATTTGTTAGCTTCTCCCTTTTCAAGAATAACTTTCAACAAGAAGTTGAGTTTCAAATGATCATCATCTGGTGAGTGGAGCCGAGTTTTTTATTGCAGCGCGTTTCCTGTTGTTAGCCATCTCTTTGAAAATAACTTATGTGTGTGAAACATTGTTGCATTTAAAGGGGAACTGACAGCATTTTAGCAACATGAAATCTTATTAAAACCTGTACATATACACCCCCAGGAGGAATATGACACTTATTTAAAGATATCTGACAAGCACCCACTTAGATATGGTAATTTTCACGTTTTTATAAATTCTTAGCATGTTTGGGAATTACGTATAGTAATGCATTTGTGAAACTTCTATAGCAATATAGAGTAGGAAAGTGACCGTGCGTTTGGACAATTAACAATTGAAGTAAATAAAACCGAATAAAAACATCTGTCTTGTCCAGGACCGGAGTCTACGCAGACCAGAGCTACAGTAGACCTTTATACAAACGAGCCATTTGCGACATGGGCCTGTCATCATTTACTTTGAACTAGACTGGGTGTTTACAGGCAGTTGCAACAGTGCAACTTTAGATCATTAGAACGATCATTAGTTGGCCAACAAAATTGCACTGATAAACAATGGGGAATTGTAGCCTCTTCGTCCTTCTGCAGCTTGCCTGCCAATGCATGCTTGTCCCAACCGAGCACACAAGCTAACTGGCTAAAGTTGGCTAGCTTGCTAGCTAGCTACTTCCAGACACAAATGAGAGAACACCTCACTCTGACCATTTTCCTCGCCATAGCAGAGCTGGTTAGGATGTTATCTAGAGCATTCTTGACCAACTATAACTTATTTTTCTTACGTTTACTGACACCGGTCATATTCAGCAGGTGTTGCGTGCTCTGGCACACTCAGACGAGGGTGCTCTGAAATCGGAGTAGATAGCCAGAGTGAATTTGATAAATCAAGCAAGAGACATGCTATAACTGTATAACAGTTTCAAGTTCTTGCTAGCTAACCAAATGACACCTGCATCTCTAGCTGTGTATAGCCACCGGAAAATGATATGAGGGAAAAAAGTCAGTCCCTCACCCACTCCTCCAATGGCATGACATGACATCCTCCTAGCAGCTAGCTAGCTAGCTATCTAGCTAACATTAGGCTCTGTGTTTTTAGCTGGCTACAGAAATAATAGATAGATACTAATAGATACTCTATAAGCCACGTTATGACTGACTTGTGATCAATGCCCTTGCTAGTTTGATTGTATCTACATTGCCAGCCTTAGTTACATTCATCTGTTTTTGTCCAGAATATTGAGTCATTGAAACTGAAAGTGCATCCCGAATGGAGGCAGCAGACAATGTACCTGGTTGTGATTTACAACCTGATAGCAATATGTTTGGGACAACCAAGAAATGTATTGGTGAATTATATTAATCATGCATTGAACTGCAACCATCTATTCTGCCAACAATGCCTTATAGTACGTCATTGAACGTTGAGTCAAATATAACTTATTTTTAAAACCTCTTATAAAGTTGGTTTTGTAGCATGAACTGGGAATTTGATATTTTTTATGATACTACTATTGTCTGTTTGTTTCGTATCTGTCACGAATATTACCGAAGGTGACTCCCCTTCCCGTTCGGGTGGCACTCGGCGGTCGTCGTCGCCGGTCTACTAGCTGCCACCGATCCSTTTTTCCTTTTCGTTTATGTCTGTCTAATTGTTTTCACCTGTTCCTTGTTGGGGTTTTGGGAGGGGTACTATTTAGGTTAGTTTCGCCCGCTAGTGTTTGTGCGGGCTTATTTTGTGTGTTCATGTTTTACGTCGTGAGTGGATTATTGGATTGTGGGATTTTCACTGTCCAGCTTAATTTAAACAGTGGTCTGTGGGTTGTTTCGCGCCTGTGTTTTGGCGTCACCCTTTTGTACCTGTTCCTGTTTTATGCTGTGGACATTAAAGCGTTTTGTCCCCGTAATACTTTTGCTCTCTCTGCGCCTGACTCTACACCCATCATTCACCTGACGTTACAGTATCTGCAAAGTAGTTAAAACGCTTTCAGTTCCACTTTAAACTTTGTGTCACTGCTTAATGTACTTTGTGTGCTAAACATGAAATGTTTTTTGCAATGAAAGTAGTAGTTGTACATTTCGATTGGGAAATGCCTCTTGGTTGTGTTTTTGTATTCTTATGACTGGGAACCTACTGGCTTATTATGTTAGAGTTTATGGACTGCTTATCCTTTAACATCATGCTGTGTGTGACTGCTGTCCTTCCATCGGCCCTATATAGTGGTGTAGTGGTGCCTGCGTAAGTGGGTATGCTCTAATTTGCCAAAAAGCTCCCAAACGGCCCACCCAGCGAAGGAAAGGCAGGTTTTCCTATGGTGTTTCAGATTTTCACTATTTATTTTACATAGACAAAATACAAAAAAAATGGATTGTCTAAGTCCACAACGATGCTTAAAACACATCAATCTGATTGGGTGGGCCTATCAGGGCCCGGCTCCCCCAGTGGGTGGGCCTCTGTCCACCCCATCCATGTCTTCTCCCCTGATGCAAAAAGAGCCGGATGACAATTGCGCATCACAAATAGCCTACTAATCAACTCTTCGTACTAAAATTTTTCAATACCTGGTTCGCATACCCATTGTTGCCTTATTAAMCATTTACTGGTATATATCATAAGTTGAAACGTCTTTCCTACCCTACCAGCTACCGATGTCATTCTTCTGTGAGCTGATCATTGCTTGCTTTGCGATTGTGTAGGCTACTTTGTTCATGATTTCTCTATTGTACTACAAAATGTAAAAATCGTATACCTCCACTATACTAATTTGATACGCATCAGTGGGTATACGGCTTATACCTGCATACTCTATACCTTCCACTATAAACTACTGACCCTTTGTGTTTTACAAAAAGTGGTATTACGATTAGTGTCCTTTCAGATTCACAAACCTGTCACACTGAAGGCCTATAGGTTCACCACTGTACTAACCTGTCACACACTGAAGGCCTATAGGTTCATCACTGTACTAACCTGTCACACACTGAAGGCCTATAGGTTCACCACTGTACTAACCTGTCACACACTGAAG
>NC_036848.1:13241067-13243753 GCF_002910315.2 Salvelinus sp. IW2-2015
GAGTCTGAGGGGTAGGTATAGGTTGGAGGTTAGTTGGTTGTGTTTGGTGTCATTTTGCAGGTCCCTCTGCACTCACCTGGAACACAGCACTTCCCCTCCATTGGTCTTATCAGGTCCCAGAGGAAATACCTGCCACAGGTAAACACGACCCCTCGGCCATCCGCCCGGCCCCAACCCCGGCCCCAACCCTAGCCTGGATGTTGTTCTTTATGCATCACTGAGGAGCCCCACCCACCATTCCTTACCCTTCTCCTACACCTCCACCCCTCATCTCTCTGTCTCAAATGTAATCGTATCTACGTATCAGCAGGTGTAACCGTATATCCTGCTAATCAAGCCGCAGTGTCTTTAGCTCTGTTTTACATTGTCACCGCAATGATTTATGGGAGTCTTGTCTGACAGAAATAATACAAAATTGGAAGTATTTTTTTATAGAAAAGTAGTCCTGCACTAATGTAATGAAAACMAAATAAATTAAAATGTGATTTTTTTTCAAGGATGATGATTATTAAAATACAAAACTGTTCGGTCCTACGTTTAATGGCTTTAGAATGTAATGAATTCTTCATAATCTATCCTGATGTGGATAATAAATGTGGGGGTGGTGATTCATACATTATGTGAATTATTTCCCACAGATTAGTAATACAGGAGTTCTCGCTCTCTCTCAAATAAGACCCAGTTGATAATCACAAAACAACATCACACAGCCTGATCAGCTTACAAACCTCCTACCCCCACCATGTACACTCGCACACAGACACACACAAAGCACACAAAGCACACAAAGCACACATACGCACACACACACACACACTCAGAAACACTACCACTCTGCTCCTCTACATATGACAACCTGTTGTCCAGTCAGAGGGGGAACCGAGTGATGCCATGTCCGTCTCTCATCTCATGAGGGGAGATACACACCAGTGACACGAGAGTGAGACTTCCCCTTTAGAGGTGGAGGGGAGATGGGGAATCACCCCAGAGATATTTCAACAGAAACATCCACAAACACACTCCTGGTGAGTTCATTGTGATAAGCCACAACAGTACACCTGCACATACAGGTAACTGCCAAAATAATGGAAACACTTYAGTAAATGAGGGTTCTGTCGGCCCTGTTATGGTGTGTGGAGCTTTTTGCTGACATGGTTTCTGTCCACTCAAGCCTTTAGAGGACAGGGTAAACACCAGTAAATAGACATCCATTCTAAGTAATCAGCTTCAAACTGTGGTGAATCATTTTATCCTGATGGAAGTGGATGACAAACTGTCATTTGTCAACGTATTGTGACGTGGAATCTACGTGGAAAATACATCAGATTTGAAAAAAGTAATCAACTGTTGTTTTAAGGATGAAATGTCTATCACGGGATTGTGTCATCATGGTAAAAAAAAATCGACATAGACAAACCTTGTATAAAATATGTTGCATTTCTACCTTTAAAACAGCATTCGATTTTCAACGTTATATCCACGATCAGAAAAATGAAAAACAGTCTGCGCAGCTGCTTCTACTGGAGAGTTGATTTATCTACCGCTACCCTTTGGTCTCCCATTCAAGGTTCAAACCAAGCCCAGCCCTGCTTAGCTATGACACGTCACTGACTAATACCAACGTGCTATTATGATAATGATGGCTGAAAGATCTCCACTTAAAAACTAAATAGATTCACTGTTGCTATCGAAGTCATTCCAAAGAGCAAATGAAATGTGCAAAGTAATCAACAGCAATTATTTAAATTCAAACCAGAATTCAACTAAGAATAGACAATACAATAGGCCTAGGGTTTAAAGCTCTGGTTGATTTCAAATGGAATGATATTTAGTTATATTCAATTGTGTTTGGTTGTCAACACAACCAAGATGTATCTTCTGCTTGGATAGTTCCATCTGTGTCACTGACTTAGTGTAACGATTGTCMATTTCGTCCTCCTCATCGGACGAGGAGAGGCGAGAAGGATCGGACCAATATGCAGAGTGGTWKGTGCTCATGATGATTTATTAAAACCGAAACTGAACACTGAAATACAAAACAYTAAACGAAGTGCAGAAAACCGAAACAGTACCGTGTGGTGAAAACACTAACACGGTAGACAAACACCCACAAAACACACGTGAAACCCAGGCTGCCTAAGTATGATTCTCAATCAGGGACAACGAATGACAGCTGCCTCTGATTGAGAATCATACCAGGCCGAACACAAAATCCCAACATAGAAAATCACACATAGACAACCCACCCAACTCACGCCCTGACGCAATAACTAAATAAATACAAAAACAAGGAAAACAGGTCCAGGAAGCGTGACATTAGTCTGGATTTAAAAAAGAATGATGGAGGCACTCTGTTCTTGGGGATCCTTCAATGCTGCAATAACTTTTTTATGGACCAGAAGCAGGCCAGAGCCGTCCGCCAAGACCCAGATTTTGCCAATAATGACGCATCGTTATGTGTTTGGTGTGATTACAATGGGGGAGGACTTAGCAGCCGAAAAAGCACCATCCCAACCGTGAAAGCACGGGGTGGCCAAGCACATCAAATAGTATGTGGCGGTGCCTATGCTCGGCAGGAGGTACTAGGTGCACTTCACAAATAGATGGCAATCATGAGGGAGGAAAAATGATGTGGGATATATTGAGAGCAACATCTCAAGACATCAGTCTGAGAGAAGTTAAAGAA
>NC_036848.1:13243778-13249223 GCF_002910315.2 Salvelinus sp. IW2-2015
ATACAGATGATGATTATTAAAAGCACAACACACAACAGCGAACTTGTTTCGTGTTACCTAACGTTTGAGAGTGGCTTTGTAGAATTGTTAATTGTAATATCTTACGGTATAACAATCTATCCTGAATGTGGATAATAAAATGTAGAGGAGGTCGATGATTTCACTCAATACATTGATGTGTTAAACATGTATAATTGTACCCCAACCTAAGAAAAATACAGTAAATCACCACAAGTTCATCGCGCTACTTGCTTCTTCAAAATGAGAGGTAGATGCTACCGAGTTTGATAAATCCAAACAAACTACATACATACAACACCCACCCTGAATGTTCTAAAGCAGGGTATCGTCCTTACAACACACAACACCTCACTGTACCCCACCATGTACAACAATCGCAAAAGGACACTACATCAACAAGCTACACAAAACACACTACTAAAACGACAGCGACTATAGTCAGCAGTCATAACAACACACACCACACACTCAAGGGAAACACTACCCACATAACTTACAAGTAATCTTGCTGTCCTTCATAACGATATGAGACAAACCTGTTGTCACCACCATCAGAGTGGGAACCTGAGTGAATATAGCACAATGTCCGTGTCACTCATTCTCATGAGGCAGGATAGAAAATACACACCAGTGACACGAAAGAGTGAGGACTTCCACCACTTTAGAAGGCTAGGACGACGATAGGATTTGGGGTAACACACCCCAGGTAGTGGATATATCATTCAACACATAGACAAAACATCACACTAAACAACTCCTGGTGGAGTTTCATTGTGATATACACACACACGATAGCGATATGCTACCCATAGCAATCACATACCAAAGCGAGCTATAACTTGCCATAATATCTAAATGGAGATATAAATAATACTTAACTAAAGTGTAAACAGGGTTCTAGCGATCACTGCCTCTGTTATGGATTCTAGGTGGAGCTTTTGTGAGCTTAAGAAACAAATGGGTTTCTGTTCCACTCGAAGACCCTATTAGAGGACGGGGTAACCACAGACAAATAGAACAAATTCGGCTAATTATACCTAAGTGATAAATTCGAGCTTCACGAATAACTGCCGGATGGGCTGAACTCATTATTGTTATTACTCCACGATAGTGTACAAGTGGAATTGACAAACACATGTACATTTGATCAACATGGTATTTGGAGTCTAGAGTACTGGTGGATACATCTACGTTAGCAAGAAAATACATCCAGACGATTTTTTGAAACAAAGTAGTATATATACACACTGTGTAGCGATTACATCCTTAAAAGGATGTGATAAAATGATCTATCCAACGGGGATTTGTTGTGCATAAACTAGGAAAAAAAAAAATAATCGACATAGAACAAACCTTGTACAATACATGTTACACAAATATGTTGCCATGTTCTACCACCTTATATAACAAGATAAACAGCAATCTTAAACGAATTCCAATTCCAACTTATCTAATAGTTCATCCGTAACCGCAAGCTAGAACAAAAAATGAACCAATGACATGTTCTCGACAGACTGCTGCTAACTGGAGAGTATGATTACATATCTTACCGCTACCCATCTAGGTCCTCCCTGTTCTCACTACAAGGTGCTATAATACCAAGCCCAGCCCTGCTTAGCTATGACACGTCAACTGTAAGAGACTCAAATAACACATAAACTTGATGCGAGCGGCGTATATTATGGAATCAATACTAGAAAACCAGCCATGTAAAGTAATCTCACAACTTAGTAAACTAATAATATAGATCTAGTCACAATCAGAGTCAATGCTATATCAGAGAGTAAGGTCTACAAATCCATAAAGAGCCAAAATATCTATGATTAACAATGTATGCATAAGACTATAAGTTCAACAGCAAATACAATCTATAGGAATTCAAACCGTTGCCATCAAAACTAAAGAAAACACGAAAATGGTTATACACAGGGAGTATTACAATGAGGCCTAACAGGGTACATCTATTATGATATGCCTACTGGATTTGGACATTCAAAAACAATATTGGATAGTATTGTTAATATGTAATGATTTATTCAATTAGCGAGCTATGTGGACTAGTGAGATTTGTCAAAACACAACCAAGACTAGTTACGAGTACCATCCCATGACTTGGTTATTGAGTCTTACACCATGCTATGGTTAACACTGACTTAGTGTAATACACGATTTAACACTAACATTGTCGTACAGTTACCTTGCTACAAATACAGACAACATGTTACACGCGTATATACAAGCTAGACAAACCGACATGTTATCAGAGAGAGGCGACAGCGATAGCGATACAGCGACACTAGATATGCTAGATGAGCAGTTGAGATAATGTGTACACATCATTAACAACACATGTACGATGATGTATATTATTAAAAACCACGGTAAAAACAGAAACCACTATGAAATATACACAGAGATAAACTAGTATACACCGAAGTGCAGGAAGCAAAACCGAGAGAAACATCAGTGTACCAGCGAGTATTGTGGTTGACACAAACTAACACTAACAACGATCGGGTACACAGAGTCAAAAGCAAATACCACAAAACAAAACACACGATGAAACCAGAGCTGCGCTATAGTTAATGATTTGTACGTCACAAATCAGGAGACAACGATCTGAGACACAACGATTGCTCTTCCTGATTCAGGAGATATTCGATAACACCAATTGAGCGAGAGCGAGCGAGAGTGTCCGTATGTACAGTACAGGCCGAACCACACAATATAATTACCCAAGATCATATAAGATAGAAATTCTCAATCAACCAAGAAACTACTCTCACCCTCTCACACAACCTCACAAGCCCCTGAGAACCCGGAGGAGCGAAGGACAAGAGAAGACTATAATTAGATTAATCAGAAATACAAGGTAAGCAGAGAGTAAACAGAGCATTCAGGAATGCTGTTGACACTTGTTATATAGTCTCGTGAGAATTTCAAAAAGTAAAGATGTGAAGCCCACACGTGTTCTTGTGTTATCTTGGGGAACCTTGTTCTGAACATGACTGCATGAGTACTATCATTTGTGGTGTATTCCAAAGAATGTGCGATGACACCAAGAAGCGTACCGCACAAGCAATGCTGATGTGTTTATTTGTAGAGTCACTCGATAAAGTTGTATGCTCATATTGTAACTTGTGTATTACAATGACTGGGAGAAATAAGGGGGAGGCTTGCAGCCGAATTAATAACACCTATTCCTCATAACCTCTGGTGAAGACACTGGGGGTGGCAGCAATCATGTTGTTGGAGCAGGTCTATGGCTTTGTCTTTGGCATGGATTTGTGTATTATCTTGTGTTGTCTCGTCTACTAAAATAATAGATGGCAATCATGAGGGAGGAAAATGATGTGGATATATTGAGGCAACATCTCAAGACATCAGTCAGAGAGAAGTTAAAAGTCTTTGGTTGGAAATACGGGGTCCTTACAAAAGTGGCATTTGACCCAAAAGCATACTTTCCAAGTTGTGGCAAAATGGCTTATGTAACAACAATGTCAGGTATTGGAGTGAGCCAATACAAAAGCCCTGCCTCAATTCTATCAGAAAATGTTGTGGTGCAGAACTGAAAAAGCGCGTGCCAGGAAGAGGCCTACCAGAACCCTGGACTCAGTTTACACCCGCTCCTGTCAGTGTAGGAATGGGTAAAATTCAATCCAAACTTGATTGTGGGAAGCTTTGTGTGAAGACTGCTGATGCCTGAAATGTTTGACCCAAGGTAAACAATTTAAAGGCAATGCTATCAAATACTAATTGAGTGTATGTAAACTTCTGACCCACTGGGAATGTGATGAAAGAAATAACTGCTGAAATAAATAATTATCTCGACTACTATTCTGACATTTCACATTCTTAAAATAAAGTGGTGATCCTAACTGACCTAAGACAGGGAATTTTTACTAGGATTAAATGTCAGGAATTGTGAAAAACTGAGTTTAAATTTATTTGGCTAAGGTGTATGTAAACTTCCAACTTCAACTGTATCTATTATTTGGAATGCTAGAAAGTAAACAAAATTATTTAAGGTATTGTATAGTCATTAAAAACAAAGACGGCTATTCAAATACTTTTTTTTTTAAATGTACAAATCAAATATGCATCCATACGTTTTATGTCATTAGCTTTACCGCATTGAAAATCATTCATTACAAAGATATACAAGGACCTTGAGCATTCCCTCCAGTGGCAAACTGTGATCGGAGAAAGGGTCTATATTGAAGAAAATTATTAGRTTATCACACCCTTTTAGTATGTCATAAATTTGAGGATTCCATTGATAATTRYATGTGTCTAAATAAAAAGTMTAAATAATGTTAATCAATTTAAATGAAGGGACATTTAATTGTGAGCACAATGAACAATCATGTCACTTTAGTAAATTATTTTTAAAGGGTTAATGACCTGATATTTAAGCATTTGTGGCCTCCATTTAAGAACATCCTGAATATTGTTTCATTGGTGTTACTACTCCTACTGGTGGCACAATGTTATTATAATGGTAAAACAAATATAAAAGTATATTTATAGTATATATATAAAAGTAAAAGTAAGTAAATGTTTTTCAAAATGCCATGAACAAATGCCACCGCATTTCAATAATTTCCTGTAATCAGTTGATGCTTGTGTGTGATCTGGATGGTGATTGAACTGGCACTTCCAGCTCTGTGCTGCTGTCGTGAGGTGAGGAGGGTGGGAGAGCTGCTGCTGCCGCTTCCAGAAGGGGGAGTGCTCTCCTGGGACCAACTGGCCCCGTTAGAGAGGGAACATTCCCACAGTCTCAGTCTGCCTCCAGGACAGAGGGGCCAGGCGGGGGCCAGGCCATGGGGCCGAGGCCACCCTCCCCRTCCCTCCGCTGGGCTGGCTCACCTCTCTGGTTCTCACCCCTGGGCCTCCACCCCATTTACCCCCCACCCCATCCCCACTGTCACCTGAGCCACACAGGTAAATGCCTAACTTTATTTGATGGATGCGGTTTCCCACGGCAACCCCCGCGCCAGAGTCTGGAGTGGGGTGGTGATTGCGGGCTGATAACCCCCATGGAGCACCTCTCTCCTGACCGCCAGGACGGGGTGAGAGAAACACAAGACAAAACATCCTGGCCGTGTCACACACCTGTGTGTACGCCTCATCAGCCTGAGACAAAGGGGGCTCCGTCCCTACAATCCAATTCAGAGCTCCTGCACACAGCAAATAACACACGCTTACTGCTTGACATAGATGACACTGTCAGTGATCGTATTTCCTTGGGTTTTCAGATGGATAAATCCTGTGTTTCACTTAAATCTGAGGTTTTCTCTGCCAAGGCTGGGATATTTGCCAAGTGATGTCTCCATGTTGTTTTGATGTGTAAAGGAGTGGAACATCCAACGACTGGCTGACTCAGCACAGTCCTAGCTTAGCTGACCACTGACCCATACCACC
>NC_036848.1:13251292-13255034 GCF_002910315.2 Salvelinus sp. IW2-2015
ACACACACACACACACACACACACACGTCTAGAGCAGCAGGAGGAGGAAGTGCCAGTGAATGTAGGTTAATATCAGGAACACTTGACAACAATAGCGTGTTATGAAAAGCTTGGTCTGTAATAAGGTCTTCGTTGGGACTTTAGAGCCACATCACATCATTACTCATCCTGCTAGCCAACTTGCCTGTCGGCATGGCAACCGGCCCAAGCTGAAGCCAGAGGCAAGACTGGAATCTTAATGCCTGCCTGGTCGGGGAGAGAGAACACACAGAATGTTCTCGTGGAGAGAAAAGTTCACAAGTGGCCACAGTGACCCTTCACTGCCCAAGCCGAGATCTCAGAAATGGGGGTTTGAGATGGTCAAGAGAAAAACTTCAACATAAATGTAATCTTTTCTAACACTCAGCACGCACAGCATCCGTGTAATGCATACATTTACTCCTAAGACACCATCTGGATGTAACCAACCAGTTGCTGCCTTGTGTGACTGTGTATATGTATACACTGCAGTGGTGGTAGGCGGGCAGGAAAGCAGGCAGGCTGTGACAGTGGAGGTATTTGGCGGTGGTGTGTGCTTGGTGGGTGTGTGTGCGGAGTTATCCTGCAGGTCGCGGAGTGTGTTGGGTCAGTGTGGAGCGGTCAGCAGCTGCTGCCTGGCCTGGGTCCCACGATTCCCAGGCTAGGGGAGGTAGTGGAGGGATGGATGGAGGGAGGTGGGGGACTGACAGGGCCCGTAATAAAATCAGGCGTCGTGGTTGGGCTGTGTGCGGCTCATTGTTCCCTGGGCTGGGCCCGCGGCTGCTGTTTACTTTCTCCCATATGCATTATTCAACGGCACAGGAGCTTCCAGAGAAAGGGGCCCCATTCAGGGATCCTCTTGCCCTTGTTTTGTTTTGCTAATTTTCAATTAAAATAAACCAGCTCTCGCCAGGGCCCAGGCTGAGCTGAGCTGAGCTGAGTGGGAGAGAGAGACAGGGGACGGGGGACGGCGAGTCTAACGCTGGGGCGTCTGAGAAGATTAGGCTGATCATACGAATGAGGATAAAATGCTGCTTATCATCTATTGCGGCTGTGGCAGGGATATGTTTTTTTTGCAGTGGGGTTTAAGGCAGACAATGAGACGGGATGTTGTTCGGTTGAGAGCGTATTGGCCTCTTAGATTCTGTTGTTGTTGTCCCGCTAACATGACCCACTTATCATTGTTCAAATGTCTGTTTCCACTTGATCCATGTCAACATACTCAAATATGTTCATAATTCTACATAGATCAACAAGTTTTTTTTTTTTGCATTGATCCGTTAGGCTACAGACGTTCTGATTCAATTTTCCCACTGAGTGAGACACAGGATTTCCATATGTCCAGTGAAAGAATGAACTAATCACAAAGACAAAGCCTTGTCAATAATGAGTCCCAGAGGTCATTAAATGAAGCTAGCCAGGGCAGGCTGGACTAATCAATAAGTCCACTGATAGCTCCTTTTGGTTGTCCTGCATTCACACAGGAGGGGGCTGAGCCAAGGGGGACTGAGGAGGGGACATTGCCGGGGACAGATGCGGTGACAGTGGGGAGTGAGGAGCTGTTAGGAGTGTTAAAGATTCACCACACATCTGCCACTCCAACAGGGAGGGAAGCAGCTACCCAGGGTGGGTCTGCCCCCGCCGACAGCCTGCCTCCCTGCCTGCCTGGCTCCATGACTCCATGCCTACCTGTCTCTGTGTCGGTCTGTCGCTCAGCCTGCCTCTCTGCCTGTCATTCTGTTAGCCGCCCTTCACGACTCCGTCACTCTATCCGCCCCGTTCCCTGTCAGATAACTGATACAACCTGTTACCTAACCATGTTCTCCCTCCAGCAAGTGCCTCTTAAAAATACATTCAAATGTTCTCAAAGATCCCACCACTCTCACAGAAACTAGAGTCTCCTGATGATAATTACAGCTGTTGGCAGCAACCTGTTGCAGCCTGCTCTGCACTGCACTGTCACAGTCTGTGTTGACTGAACTCTTCACCATTAAAGCTGTGTTCTGGCACTAACAGCTAATAACGATCCCAGGCCATCCCAAACAGGGAGGGTTTTTCTTCTTTGACAGTGTCCCTGCTCCCCATTAGTGCTGTTAGTGAGTGGCGGCTGAATGTGAATGTGGAGGGCCTCTTGGCTTGGATGGATAGAGGCTGTTCCCTGCTGGGTGCAGGTGAGCTCCCAATGCCTCCCCTCGCACCTGGCCTCTTTGTTCCCCACTGATGGCTTTATGGCACAAGACGAGGGGATCTATCCGTCTGCCTCTCTGTCTCTCGTAAAGCCGGCGGCCCAGCAGAGCACTGTAGAAGCCCAGTAAAGCCCACACTGCTGCCAGGGCATTGTGGTGACCCAGTCAGCCAGAGAGAGAGAGAGAGAGAGAGAGCCCCACTCAGCACCCGCCTCCCCATACATACACAAAAACATGTACACGCACAAACATATTCACTCGTTCACACACACACACACACACACACACACACACACACCTGTCACCTCTCTGTCGCTTCAATGGCCCTGCCTCTCTGCTGTCATCTTTTACGCCCTTCCACACTCGTCACTCATTCCGCCCCTTCCCTGCAGTAACTGATACAACCTGTTACCTAACCTGTCCTCCCTCCGCAATGCCTCTTAAAAATATACCATGTCAAATGTTCTCAAAATCCCACCACTCCAAAAACTAGAGTCTTCCATGAATATACATGAAGCTGTTGCAGCAACCTGTTGCCACGCTTCTGCACTGCACGCTCACAGTCTTTGTTGACTTGGCTCCCTTTCTACATAACGTTTTGGCACTAACAGCTATAACGATCCAGGCCATCCCAAAACGGGAGGTTTTTCTTCTGTTGACGCATTCCCGCTCCCATAGTTCTGTTAGTGATGGCGCATGAATGGATGTGGAGGCGCCTCTGTACAGTGTGATGGTAGAGCGTTCCCTCTGTGGCAGTGAGCTCCCAATGCTCCCCTCGCACCTGACCTGCTTTGTGTTCCCCACTAGCGTTATGCAACAAGACGAGGGATCTATCCGTTCTGCTCTCTGTCGCTCTCGACAAGCCGGGCGCCACAGTAGCACTGTAGAAGCCCCAGTAAACCCACAGCTGCGCACATGGGTTGACCCATCAGCCAGCAGAGATGAAAGAGAGAGAGAGCCCCACTCAGCACCCGCATCCCATAAACATGGACACACAAATAACAGATCTTGCGTCAACACACACACCACCAACATCATCACCGGTCACACACACACACACTACAACAACACACACACACACATCATCCCCACACACACACACAGCACACACACACACATCACACGACTACACACACACACACACACACACACACACACACACACACACACACACACACACCAAAACACCTGGGATCAACTAGATTACGACCACAGCCAAATTTATTTTTGAGCAAGATGAGTCAGGGGGCCGAACAAATAACTACATTCATTTGTCAAGACTGCAAACTGGACCGCAAACCAAACAGATATACTTGACAAAACACAAAAATTTCAAACTTCCAACAGGTTATATGTTTACAATATCTCTCAGATTATGCTCACTGCTGCACACGACTACACTGTACTGCACGTTGCGAGCTAAAACACACACTACTGCACACTACACACACTACTGCACTGTGGACTAGAAACACAACACTGCGCACACACTACCTGTACGCACTTTGCAGCAAAACACAACACTACGCACACTACAC
>NC_036848.1:13255059-13262692 GCF_002910315.2 Salvelinus sp. IW2-2015
ACACACATTCATCCCCACACACAAACACACACGGGCGACACACACACACACTCGATCACGCGGAGCTAGCAAAACACACACAGCCACACACACACGCACAGCCACTGAGCGACACCATCACGTATCATCACACCACACACACAGACTACCTGAGCGGCAACCAGCTATTTAAGATGGCAGTCAATCTAGAAAGGCTTCTTAGCCACAGATGCAAATAGTGTGTCATTGTATCAGGCAGTCCGTCAGTAGGTAGGGAATAGCACGGTTGCGAGGCAGACAACTCTCAGCAACCTTCGATAATCATTCTCGTCTCACGACTAGTGTCAAGGATTTGAGGCGTCTGCAAGAAACCCCATAATAGCATTACAGCGGTGAGAGCACTCTATTTGCACTGCTTAACACACACACGAGAAACATGCTCAAATACCATCACCTCTGTAGATGTTTGATCACACGTGTGATAAGGCCCTCTCTCAGATAAGTATAGCATGGCACTACTCGCAAGCTGCCATCACATACACTCCACTGTAGCTCTGCACTGTTGCGATGCTATATGCACACTAGCATTACTTCAGTCAGCAAGGCACTACTGACACGCGTGTCACTGGCTCCAGCGTTGTGGAGTCTAAGAAGCACTAGCACACTGTCACTACTACTCACTGTACTGCTTTACTGTCTGGAGCTGACGAAGACACATGCCACTACTGCACACTTACTACACCTCGGTAGCGACTTGTGAAAAGGACGCTCATAGTCAATATTCACATCTAGCTACATGCGCACTCAAGGACCTATGATCTATAGATATGACTCGCACTGTTGTGGAAGACTTAGACCACGAGCACCAAGCACTACTGCACTGCGGTTTACTATTCACCTCGTTGCACTGCTACGGTTGGAGCTATGGCCCTACTTCATAACAGTAGCAGATCACCTAGTTCTGACGACTACTGTACACTTTGTACTGCACTGTTGGAGCAGCAAACTCAGAGATCGCGACCATCTACTTGGGTACATGGATCTTTACTACAATTCTCGTGTACTTACTGGCATCCTATTGGTAGCTGAAACAAGTATTCTGCTACATGTGATATATCATATCTGTATGCTACGATATATTGGTCGTATATGCCCACTACTGACTCAATAAATTGCAAATCTATCTGAGTGAATGATAGCTGATTGTATAATTTCGTTGAGTACCATATCTTACTCTCTGCTTTATAGACTAGTCTAGGGATGGTGGTCTGGGTTTGTTGGTGGTTGATTTCGGCTATAGCTGTGTGGCTATCATTGCACACTGGTTGTTGAGACTGAAAAAAGGGAGACGCAACATAATTTTAGCAGCAAAAGAGCGTGATCGCCCTGTCTCACATGATACTATACTCTCTCTAGCTCTCTAAGATCATGTGTATTCGATCCCTCACGTTTAACTCAGTCCTAGAATGACATCCTGTCTTTCGCACTCTCGTGTCAAAGATGCCTATGCGTCTCACCCTCAGTGATCTCTACCATTATCATAACCTCTCCAATTGGCACCTAACTCTATACTGAGATTCAGTACATTTTTCTGAAGTAGTTCAAAATATCGTATGGATTAATACGATATGTCTCAACGTCTTACATATGCGTAGCAGTAAACGCATGACCGTAGAATCCTCAAGTGTGTCTCGAATTAGGTAAGAATTAAGAATATAGGAAAATAATCTCACAATTTTCACTGCAAGTATGGCTAGCATAAGATACCTTGATGTACGTACCTCCTAAGAACAGTATTGATCTTGATTAGTAATACCTAGCACCCTACTTTCGTACTTTGTGATCATCATCACTGGCGTCGCCTCCGTCTGGTCGTTCGGGAAGATTTCCGCGTTAGAAATTCTCATATGTGCCGCGTGGTAGTAATCGAATTACTTCATTCAGTGACGTTGTGTATTCGTGGGAGATGTTGAGTTTACATCGGGTAATGACATCTGGTAGATGTGTAAAAGAAGTCCGATAATTTTTGTGTCGTGTGTGTTGTCGGTAAAGTTGATTCCAGTTAGAATTATTTCAGGAAGAGGGCGTATTAGCCTCGCGAAAAAGTGCATCCTGGTATTCTCTTGACCTTTAACGCCAGTTCTTTATGCCGTTTACTGTCTTACTGCATAGCTCGTACAGTATAAGCAGTTATTGTTTTAATGACGCACGGAAAGTGAGATAAGCGAGTCACATTGATATAAGATTCGATATGTTTTCATGATGATCTTGTTCACTTGTGGATATGAATACAAGATCTACTGATACGCTTATCAGAAGTTCTATGAGGTCAGTTGCAGGGGCTGACCAAGGTGAGGTTCACGAAGGCAGCTAGTGTGTATGGCAGACGTGGTTAAGGTTCGCTAAGGGTGTTAGTGGGAGGCACTCTCTATGCCCGATTCTTATCCAGCGCACACGCAGATAGACATCCGATTAGTTTTATACTCTCCAGAGCTAGGCAATTCAGCGAGACGGTGGAATAGGCAACGGCATCCTATCAATAGAAGTTAGAACATAGAATATACTACAACTCTATACAACTATCACTTTCAACAACTTGGCAGGCATGCGTTATAGGTGCGCACTCTTGACAGTTGGATACCTAATACTCTCTTTTGACCTCGTGCCCTTTCAGATAGCGCCTATTGTATTAGCTGCTGCTGCACCTGCTCAGAGCTATCCTCTGTACTTAGCTCTAGCCTCCAAGTGGCAGTGTAAGAATTGGTTTACATTGAGGGTACTAGCAAAGGATTATTAGTGGCACTCTAGCTAAGTCGAATTCAAGAACTCAGACGGATTGTACAGGCACGTGCTGCTCATCGGTCAAGTGCCCTCACATGCCCAGCTGTTCTACTGCCACTCACGCCAGCGGCAAGCCTGCTCTCTCATCCGGGCGATGCGACTGTCGCATGTCGGGTGTTAGGATGTAACAGAGTTACGGCGTGCTACAAAAGATTCCTAGTCTCACTACGTGTACATCAGTGGGGATGATTCACTTAGTCCTCCTTCGCAGAGGAGCCAATCTTATAGGCAGGAATCACACGCAGGTGTGATGCTGAGATGACCGACTACCAGTAGTGGCTTTTCGAAATAGCTTTGGCATTGTCATGAGGGCTCGCATGCTCAAATTAGCAGCAGATACATAGGATCATTAACTGTAATTGGAGCTTCGACCTTCTGGTATGTTGCGCATGCAGCCCGTAAGGTCGAGAGGAGAGATAAGATGGAGACATGGGCAGATAGCGTACTGAAGTAGAGGACAGAGAGAGGACATGTAGAAGCGAGATGTCGACGTTGATGATATTCTCATATGTGTGTTGACTCGTGATGGACCGCGTGTGAAGCGTGACTTCGTGGAGGGTGTTGAGCTATCCGCGCTTCGTCTTGCGTCGTGGTTGCTTATGCGGCCATCTCTGTCACATCCCTCTACTGCTGTGAACAGGTGTTCTCCGGGATGGTCACTTGATCACGCTAGCTGGTGTGCTGAGCGTTGCTCTCGCGCTTATCTGGTTGCAGGAAGGCGCGGTGGTGGTGGATGTCATTGTTGGGTGTGATACTATGGCCGCGCTCTCTCTCGTATGATCCCCGATACAGTCATATCGCTCTACTTGCATGTTACTTGCTTCCCTTGTAGCGGACTCAATCGTAATGGAAATACAATCTGTTAACAGGAGTGTATTCATCGAGCTGCCGTTCGCACTGCTGATTGCTCGCTCTTGGTTCAGGCCAGCGCAGTGGTTGCGATGCTTTGGTGGTAGAGAGGAGGAGAGCATAGTCAGTGCTGAGACTCTCGAGTGCATGCAGATGGAACGCTCGTGTAGCATGTAATTGAGTAGAGAATTGAGGAGAGAACTGATGGTGAACTGTTTTTGTAAAAGTTAGTGGGTGCAGATGGTCGCTCGTGGTCGTGTGTACGTGTGTGTTTAGATCGTGGAATGTGGCATGTGATTGTCCGTTGTTTGTGTATCCGTGATTGTCTGTAGAGCCCTCGGCCAACAGTGGATTGGTTCATTGTGTCGTGAGCACGTTGGAATGTGGCAACTCACTTATTTCTTCTGTGTACGTTGATGTGTTGTGTTGCCTGTTTTGATTGCTTGCGGATGGAATTATTACACTGTTGTGTGATTCAAGCGATTTTCCTAGTCACCAATTGCACTGGTGTAAATGAGGTGGTTCTCGCTTTAGTTTTGCTCGAATGTCGCATCTTATCCACGGATTTCTGTTTGGCGGATAGGTCGATTTATAGTGCACAAGTGGGGGACAGTCGACCGACCAATCATACATGCCTGATAACTCAGTAGTCGTGTCCATGTATACGTCAATGTATTCTTCAGAGCTCGGCGGAAATGTGTTGTGTGTGTGATTCCCGTGCTCGGAGTGATCAAGAACCAAATGTCTATGAAGACATTGCATTCCGAAAGTTGTGTCGAGGAAGCAGGGCAGTTGAATGATGTGTCGCTTTGTGTGACTCGTGTGGTGCTTTGCGCTGTTGATTGGTGTTGTTGGTGTGGCCTAGGTAGGAAGGGGAGAGCAAGAGATGAGAGCTGTGATCTGATTTGCCGGAAGGGTACGGGGGGAGGCGACCTTGTACGGCATCGCGAAAGGGGGAAGGGATGCTAGAAGAGTTAGCCAACGGTCGACCTTTTGCAGCGTGTGTGTGTGTGTTGTGTGTGTAGTGTGCAGTGCAATGTGTGTGTGGGAGAACTTTTCAGCACGCCTTTGTGCCTCAAATTTGCTTTTGTTCAAATTCTCTAGCTACAATAGAATGTGGCCTCAGGATATGCGGGTGTCTCGTGTGTTCACTCAGATATGTAGTCCAGTATGGTAGTTCCTTGTCGGAGGTCGTCGATTGGAGCCTAATGGAAGCAGGAGAGTTAGGGGGAATAGAATGATTGTGACTCTAGTCTCAGCAGATTGCATTACCATTTAGCTACTCCATATGATAGCGATTGATCAGCTTAGCAAATTATACTCCTGTTTCTTGCACAAGTACTCATCTAATAGATTGTTAACCTCACATCAATTTGGTATCACTACAAACTCAGCAGTTTGAGATCACTTGTTTGGAATTCTTGTAAGTATGGTGATCTCGTATGTGTGTGCTGAAACGACAGATTTTATATAGATGTTGAGTACTGTGTGTGTGTCGTATGCTGTACAGTGGTGCCCCATGTATACACTGTGCAACTCTGTAGTCACTCGTGTCGTGTGATATCTAGTGTTATGGCGGTCTGTTGTGTTAGCTAATCCAGTTTATAAGTTTAAAAGGCTAATTTAATCATACACTGTACTGCACTGTTGGAGCTAGAAACACAAGCACTACTGCACACTACTACACTGTACTGCACTGTTGGAGCTAGAAACACAAGCACTACTGGACACTACTACACTGTACTGCACTGTTGGAGCTAGAAACACAAGCACTACTGGACACTACTACACTGTACTGCACTGTTGGAGCTAGAAACATTTCGCTACACCGTGATAACATCTGAGAAATATGTGTATATGACCAATAAAAATGTGATGATTTGATGATATGCGTGGGAATACTGTAAAACAAATCACATGGAGCTGATTTGTTGGTGTTTTCACAGTCTTTATGTCCAACAATTTAATGAAAAAAGAATAAAGCAAAAAGGTGTGCTGTTTACTGTCTTCTCTCCGACTCATCTTCCACTCTGATCCCTCACGTTTAATATTTCTGATACTCCTGCCTCCACACCTCGGTCAAAAGCCATGGTCCCCCTAGTGTTTCCCCTAACATCACAGATGAGATTTCAGTCAATGGAATATAGGGATATACGTTGCACATCAACATCTGTAGCATAAAATGATGAAATCCACATCTGATAGAAAAATATGGATTTACATTTAATGCCATGGTAAATAGTAATACTAACTCCAAGCAGAGGTGGTCTTGATGAAACCTGCACCCATTTGACTGACAAACAGCCCGCCCCCTGGCTCAATACAGCAGGTCAATGGCCGCGGGAAGTCAACGATTACACATCTTCAGCGGGTTCGGAGAAAACGGAAGCATCTGGAAGAATCCGTTTTTTTCAGGGGGAAAAGCAGAGAAGAGGCGAAGCCTGAAAATGCTTCCGGTTTCTTCCGACCCCGCTCAGCCGTTTCTTCTACGCCTGCTACATTAGGTTAATGATTGCACGGAAATAAGCAGCACATTAAAGTTCAATTTATATGATTTTCCTGGATATGAAACGTTACTGATACGCTCAAGCAAATGAAGTGGCTGAAAGGAGGTCCACAAGCAGCTTGCAATTTAAGGTTCGCTAAGGCTTTGAGTGGGGGCATCTTCAAAACCAATTACCAGACAAGAAATAGATCCGATTTTTTCTCCAGGCTGGGGGGGTGGGGGGGCCTACAATAAAGACATAATCATCTCCCCTCAACTTTTCCTTTCCAACTTTCAGATTTTAATTTGCCGACTCTGAAGTGGTACCTAATTTACTTTTGCCTCGTCCCTTCAATGCGCCATTGTTGCTGCTGCTGAGACTCAGAGCTTCCTCTCTTAGCTCACCTCGGCGTGAAATTGGTTTAATGAAGCTGAAAGGTATGGGCTCTCACAACACTGCGGATTCCAGCCGTACTGCTTCATCCAACCCTCCACCCCTCTCTCCCTCCCCCCCTCTCTCTCTCCACTCACTCACATTACAGTGACAATTTATAACGCCGTGCACAAAAGATTCCTATCTCACACATTACATCAGTGGATATTACTGTCCCCTTTGAGAGGAGCCAACTCTTAGGCAAACACCAGGGGTGACCACTACAGAGTGGCCAATGGGCTTTGGGCATGCATGAGGCGCTTCAAATTAGCAGCAGATACAAATATTAAAATGGATCAGATGTGTTGCAGCAGCCCTAAGGTGAGAGAGAGATAGAGAGAGAGATAGAGAGACAGAGAGAGACAGAGAGCGAGAGAGGATAGCAGGTATGGAGAGGTGAAACTATTCTTTGAGCACCTCGCTGCTTGCCTGTTTTTCCCACCTCTTCCAATCTGACTCTGTGAAAGGTGTTCTCCTGTTACTTCTCCACCTGGGTGTGGCTTCTAATGGGAATGGGAAGGAAGTCCTGTGGGATTATTGTGTGTGTGCGTTACATTAATATGATCCCCGTAGTCATATCGCTTACTTCTTCTTGGCCCCTTTAAGGACAATCGAATGGAAATACATCCGTAACCAAATATTCTGGCTGCCACTGCTAGTTTCTGGTTGGAGGCCCAGTTTGGAGTTTGGTGAAGAGGAAGAGAAAGTAGGCTGGTTGAGTGCAGTGAAGCTGCAACATAAGGTGTGAGAGAGACTGATGGACATCTGAATTGTGAAAGCTGACGATCAGCTCTTCTCGGGGTAAAATGAGTTCTAAACACTTTCTTGTTGATTGCCAGTTTAGGCCAGTTTAGCGCATAGGATAGTTAAGCACACACACACACACACACACCACACACACACACACACACACACACACACACACACACACACACACCACACACACACACACACACACACACACACACACACACACACACACACACACACACACACACACCACACACACCCACACACCACACACACACACACACACACACACACAC
>NC_036848.1:13264180-13362206 GCF_002910315.2 Salvelinus sp. IW2-2015
ACACACACACACACACACACACACACACACACACACACACACACACACACACTTGGGAAAACTAGTGGTGCTGCTGCTAAACTGTAGTGTTTAGCCCCTGCTGTGATAAAACCTGATCAGCAGTGGAACCGGGCAGGTAAGATTAGCTGTACTGAACCATATATTTTACACCTAATTACTCAATTATCATTAAACACTGTCGTAGCAGACACAATGCCAGAGGAGAAATCACACATATCACAAACGGCTTCATTTCAACACCGCTAGTTCATTCCTGGTTGCCTGCACAGCGTGGTTTACTGTCAGACTACAGGAAAATCATTAAAAAGACTTTACAGAGCAGACTTTTCATAAGAGAACGGGAACTATCTTTTTGATAGTACTGGCTGTTCGAATACATTTTGAAATATAAGACTCAGAATGTATTTCAGCACCTTCAAATGGGGAAATGCTCTAATATGTAGTCACAAATAAGGTTTATTCATAAAAAGATCAAAGATTTTAAAAAGTATAAACACTTTAAGGTATTATATCCATTAAAATATCAAAACATCCAGCTTGCAGTACTTCTACCTTCCACTGGTGGGGGCTAGTAAACAGGTGAGAGGCTACCAGATTCTTCTGTGGTCCCCACTGGCTTTTCCTAGCCTTGTTTGAACAGTGTTGGGAACCAATAGTGATTTTATGGGTTTGTTTAAAGACAAAAGGTTGACAAAGGTTAAGACACAGACAGTCAGGTAGACAAGTAGAGAGGGTAGATTGACGAGGCTGGGTGTTCAGTTACACTGATAAAAGCTGAAAGAATGAGCAAACCCACGAGTCCCCAGACAAATGCACTAATATCAAATTAACAATCAACAGAGCATACAAGTGTGTCTCCGCTCGCACCTCTTTTGTTCCTCTCTAAACATTTAACAAAGATTATCAGTGTGGATAAGACCTGAGACTAACCTATCTGCATCTGACCTTATCATAGGGGTTGATTGGTGAGTATGCTAAAGTCTGGCTGAGGTTCTTCAGAGAGCCTCTTTCTATATAGAGTAGTCAGGACAGAGACACACACACATTCAGAAGAACCCAGAGTGCGTGTCACCTGCATGACCCATGTGGTCAATGGTCATACACCTGGCTGCTGGCTAACTCCCTCCCGCAGTGAGCCCCTGTGGTCCAACACGCTCACCGCATGGCTTAATACACACTTACAAAAACACAGTCGCGCGCACACACACAGAGGGAGCCCCGGAGGCGTTCTAAATCTCCGCTGAGACAACCTACTGTGAGGTAATGAGGAATTAGAGACGAGGAAGGAGGACGAGGAGAGATTTACTGGGGTTTACCTCACGTTACTGTCACACAGGAAGACCCAGAGGCCGTGGAAATACAACCACCACCTCACAACCACTTTATTGCCATCTCATAACCACTACACAACCGCTGCTGATACCATTACCTCCGGTACTGCACCCATAACCACACTCAGAGAGACCCATTCATTCAACAACTATCCTCAWCACGTTTGAGTACCGTCAAAACAAGCGGTGTCACTACACCCAGTCTGCTATACCAACACAAACAGACACAGACACACTAGGCATGCTTCAGAGGGCTTGACACTTTACGTCTCACAGCAACATGCCACTCTAATCATTTTCACTTACATTCATTAGACAGGATCCATTAGATAGCTTAACAGCCTATCAGTAAGATCCCTATGGGCATGTGTATGACATGACCATTCTCTATAGAGGACATAGCTATCTGCAGGGCCATGGGGGAGGAATACGTTGAGATGAACATTGATATACAATGATAATGACGGACAGATTAGGGGCCACCCTCTCCTCCAGTTACGACACTCAGCTGTAACCGAATAGAACAGGTGTAGACTTGCTTACTTGCGAACCCATTCCCAACAGTGCAGAGTTAAAAAGTACAAGAAATATTAGATAAATAAGAAAAAGGAAATAGTAACATACTAAAAAACAATAACAAGGCTATATACAAGGAGTACCGGTAACGAGTTAATGTGCAGGGGTACATGGTAGTTGAGGTAACACAGTGGGTAGGGGTAGAAGTGTACATTAATATACACTGATAATGAGAATCTCTTCCAGCTAGGTTATTTTATGCTCTGTGGATGGGCTTACACCCAGTACAGGTATGTACCATGCAAGTACTTGTACCACGCTAGCTCGGAGCATGTAGTAATGATGGCGTTGCCTACTATTTAACAGTGGGGGTGGCAGCACCAACCGCTTTAAAGAGAGACCACTAGCATCAGCTGACTCATTCTGAGTTGGGTGTTTCTCTAGGTGTGAGAGAACGCATGGTGAGAGTAGGCTAGGAGAGACAAGGACTAGGAAACGGGCTGCTGCGTAAGGTTGTTAAACCTTTGTGATTTACGATTTGTTTTTATTTCTATTCATTTTTAGATCTTTATCTCTTTATTTGTTTCAGTTAGTTTTCAGATTTGATTTACTAGTTTTTATTCAGTTATAGCTTGGTAAAAAAATATTTATATTTGTTTTTATATTATTTAGAGTTTTAGTTTTAGCGTTAGGGACAGAAAGTAGCCTACACTCTTAGAATTATATATATATTTTTTTAGGTTCTAGATAACCAAAAATAACCTGTATGCTGTCCCCATAGGAGAACCCTTTGAATAACCATTTTTGGTTCCAGGTAGAACCCTTTTGGGTTCCATGTAGAACCCTTTCCAAAGAGTTCTACCTGGAACTAAAAAGGGTTCTACCTGAAACCAAAAAGCGGGGCCAATGAGGTCTGCTTATTGCCACCTTCCCCGAACAGAAAAAAATTGCTAGTGCGATGTTTCGCTTTGGGGCACCCCCTCCGCAGGGTGTGAGCAAAAGGCAGACCAGTGGGCCTGCCCTTATCTGAAAAAAATGATGGGGTGTCTCGCTTTCTCTACTGTCTCTGCCCTGGATTTGTTCCCTTTTGTTAGCTAGTGATAGCAAAGATGATCAAGTAACCGCTCTAACAATGAAAACACATGTCCTCAAAAGATGGAAGCCAGGCGGGATGAGACAAGATCAGGTGGGACCATTGTAGCCAATGAGAAGGCAYATAGATACGCGTGTGAAGTAAGTTGTTTTTCAAGTTGCCGAATGCCACGTGCGTCGACTTATATCAGTACATTTGTAACAATCTAAAACACAACTCTATTAAAAACYAAGTTTTAAGTGAGAAGTAGGCATTGYTCTGAAGCCAATAAGGAAAGGAAATTCACATGAGCACCACAATGCCTATTACACCCATACTCTACCAAGGTTTTCCAGCACACAGCTTTGACCTACTACAGTAGCTACAGTATGTTGGTCTATTGTACTTCAAACAATGTGTAGGCAAGTTGCTAAGTATTCAAACCTTCTCAAACCGCCTAATTCATACTTTTCGGGGAGGTGCCACATACAAGGTAAAGTATTGGATTCTTCACACACCACACTAAGACATTATCCCATTCCACTACCTTTTCAAGTTTTGAAACCAAGCTCTGCTTTTATACTTACGAGACCATCAGGCCTGATGGAGTGAGTTGTTATGTTTTGTAGTAATGTGGTGCCTGCCTGTATTTCCTTCATCTTCATCATGGCAATGCATATCATTGAGAAACATTTTTGGGTCAGTAGGTGCCCAACATAACAACAGGTGTTATGCTGGACACAGTCAAGCATACCTATATAATGAGCTAGCCTGTARTCCTGATTTCTGTAACCGTTAGCTTACCTGTGTAATATTGCCATAAACTTAGATCTACTTGTTTGGCAAACATGGTCCTGTTTTATCAATTTCTGTGCTGATCAAAGGGTACTTCATTACCTCTGTCAAATGAATATGTATATTAAAGTTGTGTGTTTTTGTAATAAAGATGGTGTCACAAGATGGCGCCGACAGAGATGGTCGACTCGCTTCGAGATCTTAGAAAACTATGCAGTTTTTCATTTTTTTTATGTATTATTTCTTACATTGTTACCCTAGGAAATTTTAAGTCTTATTACATACAGCCGGGAAGAACTATTGGATATAAACTCAGCAAAAAAAGAAACGTCCTCTCACTGTCAACTGCGTTTATTTTCAGCAAACTTAACATGTGTAAATATTTGTATGAACATAACAAGATTCAACAACTAAGACATAAACTGAACAAGTTCCACAGACATGTGACTAACAGAAATGGAATAATGTGTCCCTGAACAAAGGGGGGGTCAAAATCAAAAGTAACAGTCAGTATCTGGTGTGGTCACCAGCTGCATTATGTACTGCAGTGCATCTCCTCCTCATGGACTGCACCAGATTTGCCAGTTCTTGCTTTGAGATGTTACTCCACTCTTCCACCAAGGCATCTGTAAGTTCCCGGACATATCTGGGGGGAATGGCCCCAGCCCTCACCCTCCGATCCAACAGGTCCCAGGCGTGCTCAATGGGATTGAGATCCGTGCTCTTCGCTGGCTATGGCAGAACACTGACATTCCTGTCTTGCAGGAAATCTCTCACAGAACGAGCAGTATGGCTGGTGGCATTGTCATGCTGGAGGGTCATGCAGTATGAGCCTGCAGGAAGAGTACCACATGAGGGAGGAGGATGTCTTCCCTGTAACGCACAGCGTTGAGATGTAATGTAATGACAACAAGCTCAGTCCGATGATGCTGTGACACACCGCCCCAGACCATGACGAACCCTCCAGCTCCAAATCGATCCTGCTCCAGAGTACAGGCCTCGGTGTAACGCTCATTCCTTCGTCAATAAACCCAAATCCGACCATCACCCCTGGTGAGACAAAACCGCGACTATTCAGTGAAGAGCACTTTTGCCAGTTCTGTCTGGTCCAGCGTCGGTGGGTTTGTGC
This sequence comes from Salvelinus sp. IW2-2015, assembly GCF_002910315.2. Taxonomy (NCBI): domain Eukaryota; kingdom Metazoa; phylum Chordata; class Actinopteri; order Salmoniformes; family Salmonidae; genus Salvelinus; species Salvelinus sp. IW2-2015. The sequence goes on from NC_036848.1 coordinate 13,269,045, forward strand.
CCATAGGCAACGTAGTTGCCGGTGATGTCTGGTGAGGGCCTGCCTTACAACAGGCCTACAAGCCCTCAATCCAGCCTCTCTCAGCCTATTGCATACAGTCTGAGCACTGATGGAGGGATTGTACATTCCTGGTGTAACTCGGGCAGTTGTTGTTGCCATCCTGTACCTGTCCCGCAGATGTGATGTTCGGATGTACCGATCCTGTGCAGGTGTTGTTACACGTGGTCTACCAAGAGAATTCTCATCAGTTATAGTCACAGCTGTGTACATTCCCCCTCAAGCAGACACCAAGACGGCCCTCAAGGAACTTCACTGGACTCTATGTAAACTGGAAACCATATAGCCTGAGGCTGCATTTATTGTAGCTGGGGATTTTAACAAAGCACATTTGAGAACAAGGCTACCTAAATTCTATCAGCATAATGATTGCACCATGTGCAGAGGTAATACACTCGATCACAGCTACTCTAACTTCCCCAATGCATACAAAGCCCTCCCCCGCCCTCCCTTCAGCAAATCCGACTACGACGCCATCTTGCTCCTACCGTCTTATAGGCAGAAACTCAAACAGGATGTACCAGTGACGAGAACCATTCAACGCTGGTCTGAACAATCGCACGCTTCAAGATTGTTTTGATCACGTGGACTGGAATATGTTCCGGTCAGCCTCAGAGAACAACATCGACCTATACGCTGTCTCGGTGAGTGAGTGAGTTTAAAAGAAGTGCATTGGAGATGTTGTACCCACTGCGACTATTAAAACCTACCCTAAACAGAAACCGTGGATGGATGGCGGCATTCGCGCAAAACTGAAAGTGTGAACCACCACATTTAACCATGGAAAYYGGTCTGGGAATATGGCTGCATTTAAACAGTGTAGTTATTCCCTCCGCAAGGCAATCAAACAAGTGAAGTGCCGGTACAAGGACAAGGTGGAGTCACAATTCAACGGCTCAGTCACGAGACGTACAGTGCCTTGCAAAAGTATTCACCCCCCGAGGCGTTTTTCCTATTTTATTTCATTACAACCTGTAATTTAAATWMATTTTTATTTGGATTTCATGTAATGGACATACGTACATAAAATAGTCCAAATTGGTGAAGTCAAATTTAAAAAATGTTTGAAAAAAAGGAAAAGTGGTGCATGCATATGAATTCACCCCCTTTGCTATGAAGCCCCTAAATAAGATCTGGTGCAACCAATTACCTTCAGAAGTCACATAATAAGTTAAATAAAGTCCACCTGTGTGCAATCTAAGTGTCACATGATCTCAATATACCTGTTCTGAAAGGCCCCAGAGTCTGCAACACCACTAAGCAAGTGGCACCATGAAGACCAAGGAGCTCTCCAAACAGGTCAAGCACAAAGTTGTGGAGAAGTACAGATCAGGGTTGGGTGATAAAAAAATATCTGAAACTTTGAACATCCCACCATTAAATCCATTATTAAAAATGAAAAGAACATGGCACCACAACAAACCTGCCAAGAGAGGGCCGCCCACCAAAACTCACAGACCAGGCAAGGAGGGCATTAGTCATAGAGGCAACAAAGAGACCAAAGATAACCCTGAAGGAGCTGCAAAGCTCCACAGCGGAGATTGGAGTATCTGTCCARAGGACCACTTTAAGCCGTACACTCCACAGAGCTAAGCTTTACGGAAGAGTGGCCAGAAAAAAGCCATTGCTTCAAGAAAAWAATAAGCAAACACATTTGGTGTTCACCAAAAGGCATGTGGGAGACTCCCCAAACATATGGAAGAAGGTACTCTGGTCAGATGAGACTAAAATTGAGCTTTAAGGCCATCAAGGAAATGCTATGTTTGGCGCAAACCCAACACCTCTCATCACCCCAAGAATARCATCCCCACAGTGAAGCATGGTGGTGGCAGCAACATGCTGTGGYGATTTTTTTCATCGGCAGGTACTGGGAAACTGGTCAGAATTGAAGTAATGATGGATGGCGCTAAATACAGGGAAATTCTTGAGGGAAACCTGTTTCAGTCTTCCAGAGATTTGAGACTGGGARGGAGGTTCACCTTCCAGCAGGACAATGACCCTAAGCATACTGCTAAAGCAACACTAGAGTGGTTYAAGGGGAAACATTTAAATGTTAAAACYTTTAAAATMTAAATGTCTTGGAATGGCCTAGTCAAAGCCCAGACCTCAATCCAATTGAGAATATGTAGTATGACTTGAAGATTGCTGCTGCAAAAGGTGGCTCTACAAAGTATTGACTTTGGGGGTGTTCAGTTTTTTTGTCATATTTCTTGTTTGTTTCACAATAAAAAATATTTTGCATCTTCAAAGTGGTAGGCATGTTGTGTAAATCAAAAGACAAACCCCCCCCCCCAAAATCAATTTTAATTTCAGGTTGTAAGGCAACAAAATAGGAAAAAGGCCAAGGGGGTGAATACTTTCATAAGCCACTGTATGTGGCAGGGTCTACAGGAAATCACGGACTACAAAAAGAAAACCAGCCACGTCACGCACACCGACGTCACGTTTCCAGACAAATTAAAAGACATTCTTTGCTCGCTTTGAGGATAATACAGTGCCACCGTCGCAGACCACTAACAAGAACCCCGCCCCCCCACTCTCCTTCTCTGTGGCCGACGTCGGTAAAACATTTAAACGTGTTAACCATCGCAAAGCCGCTGGCCCAGACGGCATCCCTAGCCTCGTCCTCAGAGCATGCGTAGACCAGCTGGCTGGCGTGTTAACAGACATATTCAAATGCTCCCTATCCCAGTCTGCTGTCCCCACATGCTTCAAAATGGCTACCATTGTTCCTGTACCCAAGAAGGCAAAGATAACTGAACTTAATGACTACCGCCCCGTAGCACTCACTTCTGTCATCATGAAGTGCTATGAGAGACTAGTCAAGACTCATATCACCTCCACCTTACCTGACACTAGACCCACTTCAGTTTGCATACTGCCCCAACAGGTCCACAGATGACGCAATCGCCATCACACTGCATACTTCCCTATCCCATCTGGACAAGAGGAATACCTATGTAAGAATGCTGTTCATTGACTACAGCTCAGCATTCAACACCATAGTACCCTCCAAGCTCATCATCAAGCTGGAGGCCCTGGGTCTCAACCCCGTTCTGTGTAATTGGGTTCTGGACTTTCTGACGGGCCACCCCCAGGTGGTGAAGGTAGGAAACAACATCTCCCCTTCACTGATCCTCAACACTGGGGCCCCACAAGGGTGTGTGCTCAGCCCACTCCTGTACTCCCTGTTCACCCATGACTGCATGGCCATGCACGCCTCCAACTCAATCATCAAGTTTGCAGACGACACAACAGTAGTGMGCTTGATTACTAACAACAACAAGACAGCCTACAGGGAGGAGGTGAGGGCACTCGGTGTGTGGTGTCAGGAAGTCAACCTCTCACTCAACTTCAATAAAACAAAGGAGATGATCGTGGACTTCAGGAAACAGCAGAGGGAGCACCCCCCTTTCCACATCGAAGGGACAGCAGTCTAGAAGGTGGAAAGTGGTAAGTTCCTCGGRGTACACATCACAGACAAACTGAAATGGTCCACCCACACAGACAGTGTGGTGAAGAAGCGCAACAGCACCTCTTCAACCTCAGGAGGCTGAAGAAATTTGGCTTGTCACCCAAAACCCTGACWAACTTTTACAGATGCACAATCGAGAGCAACCTGTGGGGCTGTATCACAGCCTGGTACGACAACTGCTCCACCCACAACCGTAAGGCTCTCCAGAGGGTGGTGTGGTCTGCACAACGTATCACCGGGGGCAAACTACTTGCCATCCATGACACCTACAGCACCCGATGTCACAGGAAGGCCAAAAGTATAATCAAGGACAACAACCACCTGAGCCACTGCCTGTTCAGACCGCTACCATCCAGAAGGTGAGGTTAGTACAGGTGCGTGAAAGCTGGGACCGAGAGACTGAAAAACAACTTCTTTCTCAAGGCCACCAGACTGCTAAACAGCAATCACTAACTGCTGCCTACATTGAGACCCAACCACTGGCAACTTTAATACATTGATCACTAGTCACTTTAAAACACTGGCACTTTAAATAATGTCACTTTCATGAAACTTACATTACTCATATCACATGTGTATACACTGTAATTTATACCATCTACTGCACCATCTAACTTGCCTATGCCGCTCGGCCATCGTTCATCCATATACTTATATGTACATATTCTCATTCACCCCTTTATGTTTGTGTGTATTAGGTAGTTTTTGGGGAATTGTTAGATTACTTGTTAGATATTACTYCACTGTCGGAACTAGAAGCACAAGCATTTTGCTACACTCTCATTAACATCTGCTAACCATGTGTATGTGACCAWCAATATTTGATTTGATTACAATAAAATACAATTACAATTGGCCAATATCTAAAAATACATACAGCCTAATGATATTTATACACAATACATGACCAAACGCATGTGGACACCTGCTTGTCGAACATCTCATTCTAAAATCATGGGCATTAATACGGAGATGGTCTCCCCCTTTGCTGCTATAACAGCCTCCACTCTTCTGGGAAGGCTTTCCATTAGATGTTGGAACATTGCTGCAGGGACTTGCTTCCATTCAGCCACAAGAGCATTAGTGAGGTAGGGCACTGATGTTGGGCAATTAGGCCTGGCTCGCAGTCGGCGTTCCAATTCATCCCAAAGGTGTTTGATAGGCTTGAGGTCAGGGCTCTGTGTAGGCCAGTCAAGTTCTTCCACACAGATCTAGACAAACCATTTCTCTATGGACCTCGCTTTGTTCACAGAGGCATTGTCATGCTGAAACAGGAAAGAGCCTTCCCAAACTGTTTCAACAAAGTTGGAAGCACAGAATAGTCTAGAATGTAATTGTATGCTGTAGCGTTAAGATTTCCCCTTACTGGAACTAAGGGGTCTAGCCCAAACCATGAAAAACWGTTTGTTTGTGTGTGTGAGGGAGATTGACTGTGAAGGAGTGAAGGTGTTTACATGTGGATGTGAATGAGTGAATGATGTCGAAAGAGTGTGTGTATGTGTGTGTTTGCATGCATGCATAGATGGGTGTAATTGTGAAACTATGTGTGTTTATGAGTAAGTTTAGTATGTTTCATGTTGTGTGTGTGTTTCATGTGCGTGTGTGTGTTTCATGTGCGTGTGTGTGTTTTGCGTGTGTATATACCAATGTCTGCAGGGCGAGCAGTGGAAGGACGACGTTTGCAGAGGTCTGGCACATCTTTCAGTCCCAACCTGCAGACAGAGAGAGAGACAGAGAGACAGAGAGACAGACAGGAGAGGGAGACAGACAGACGAGAGCGAGACAGACAGACAGAGAGAGACAGACAGACAGAGAAAGACAGACAGAGAAGACAGACAGAGAAAGACAGACAGATTGGAGACAGACAGACAGACAGACAGACAGACAGACAGACAGACAGACAGACAGACAGACAGACAGACAGACAGACAGACAGACAGACAGACAGACAGACAGACAGACAGCAGACAGACAGACAGACAGAGAAAGCGAGCGTGAGAGAGAACGCACGAGAGAGAGCAAGAGAGAGAGCACGAGAGAGCGCGAGAGAGAGCACGTGAGAGAGCGGGAGAGAGAGCGAGCGAGCGAGAGAGCGCGAGAGAGTGCGAGAGAGAGACGAGAGAGCACGAGAGAGAGGAGAGCACGAGAGAGAGAGCGAGAGCACGAGAGAGAGAGCGAGAGCGCGAGAGAGCGAGAGAGCGGAGAGCGAGAGAGGAGAGCGCGAGAGAGAGCGCGAGAGAGAGTGCGAGCGAGAGAGAGAGAGAGAGAGCGAGAGAGAGCGAGAGAGGCGAGAGAGAGCAGAGAGAAACGAGAGCACGAGAGAGAGCGAGAGAGCGCGAGAGAGAGCGAGAGGGCGCAAGAGAGAGAGCGAGAGAGCATGAGCGAGAGAGACAGATGTGACATTTTCACTCTTTCTGCCTTCCTTTTGTCCTTTTCTATTTGATATTCTTCATTTCAACTGTGGAACCTACACCCCTATGGCTGTACGGCCAGCATTAGAAAGAGAGGGAGAGTTGGTTAAGAGCGAAAACAAAGGAGTGAAAGGTGGAGGAGAACCCAGGTGAGGTGTTGTGGTGCTGGGGGTTTTCTCAGCTATGTGGTATTCTGAGTAACATGGCAGGCAGATTCTCTCTCTCTCTCTTTTCCCTCTCTCTGTCTGTCACCCACCTCTCTTTTTTTCTCTTTCTTTCTCACCTTCTCGCTCTCTCTTTCTTTCTCTCACCCTAGCCAATTCTATTTGCACAGCCCAATACGTATGTGTATGTTAGTGTGGGAGACTTGAAAGTCTGGTTTGCCCGGTATAAGAGAGCTCACCTGTGGCCTATAGATGGATGGATGGTAGGGGACACCCTTTGTCTGGAGCATCAGTCAGCCTGAGGAGCAGGATTGGGAGAGACAGAGAGAGACAGAGAGGGGGGGGGGGGGGCAGAGAGAGAGAGAGATGGGGGGTGTAAGAGAGTGGACGATGGAAAACGAGTGCGAGAATGAGAGGAAACAAGAGGAGGGGCAGATATAGAAAAAGGGAGATGACAGGGTAGATGAAGGTTTGGGGAGATAATAGAGGGATGTAATGAAGGAAAGTATGAATATAGAGGGAGTAAATGAAAGAGGGAGAGAAGGAAAGAGGGAAAAGAGGGAGGGAGATAGAGCGGTTCAGGGAGTTAACAGGGAGGGGGGCAACTATGCTCCCAGGGCCAAAAGTTCAGTGAGCGAGGAGGGCAGGCAGGCAGGCAGGCAGAGTGGGGCCCAGTGAGGCAGGACAGGTAGGTAATCCAAGCCACCATGTGCCAGAACCTCACGTGTTTCTCTCATTGTCTCAGGAGTTGCTGGCTCAGGTTTCTATAGTCCTGAGCTTCCTGGGAGCTGGCATCCCACCACCACCGCCCCCTGCCCCACAATACACACACACAATCTGACYCACACAGCAAAACACATACACACAGCAAAATAAACACACATACAGCAAAAAGCATACACACACATTGAAATAAACACACGCCTACACACACACGCACGCACATGCACACACACACAGATACCCACACACTGCTCACTCGCACATACAAATATAGCAGCTGCCACATAACCTCACTATAAATGATAACCACAAAATGATGAACACGTTCCACTCTTTTGCTGAACATTCTGACCCGCTCTACAACTCTGTGACACGGAGAGAGACAGACAGTAAACTTTATCATGATTACTAACAGAGACAGTCCTAACAAGCGGAAAGAAAGACCAGCTCAGACACATAGCGCAAGATTACACCGGAGGCCCATTTCTGCTCTCTCTCGCTCCATCTCTTTCTGTCTCTCTCTGTCTCTGATTCTCTCACTCCGCCTCTCTCTCCGCCTCTCTCTCTCACACATACACACACACACACAGTAATTCCTAGAGAGGATCTGTGTCTGATTCCTATATCTGACAGTAAATTATATTCTTTGAGTATCTCCTCTGTTTCTAGGATCAGGTTGCAAATGCGACCAGCTTCCTTTCTGGTTTTCCGTCATTGATTAACCAGATATGTCTTATAGCATTAGATATTTCTACATAGTATAAAATGTGGTTCATTCAATTATTCAAGCACAATTTAATGCAGCCTTTACCGCATTCACAGTAAAGGCTGCATATGTCAGCTCAATCGGAAATGCCCTATACATTTATATTGGGGTATAGGGCAGATCTTCAGCGCTACAGATTGAATCTACCCCCTAGTCTGAATGAGATAATGTGGTTCTAAATACAGGAAGTCTGGCACTTTTTTCGTTCTGCCCTGTGTACCACGTGGGAGACAGGTCTGCTGGATGTTTGTACATTGTGGGTTGATTTGGCTAACTATAAAAACCCAAAACACTCCACACGGTCCCCCCTCTCCCCCTGACTCTCCTCTCTCTCCCCCCAATACCCCAAATCTCTCCCTATCCCTCTCTCTCTTTCCCCCCTCCCCAACCGCTCTCACTCAACCCCCTCTCTGCCCCCCCCCCTCCCACCCCCTCTCTCTCCAATGACCCAACTCTTTCATCTCTCCACTCCCTCCCTTTGTCTCTCTATTTCTTTCTCTCGCTCGCTCTCTCTCTGTTTGTGTGGAGCCAGACATGAGGCCTGTCCAGAGCTGAGTGGTCACTAAGCGCACTAGAGCCTGGGCAACTGTGATGTCACCAGGATTCCACAAGGCTCTAGACAATGGTTGTCTCCGGGCATAACTCAGCCAGAGAGAGAGGTTGAGATGTGTGTGTATGTGCGAGCGTTTGGGGGGGGGGGGGGGGGCTGCTAATCACAAGCCAAACACACTCACTCAACCGCTCACTCTCTCATTTTTTCTCTGTCTCACAGATTCACAGTCTCACAAACGGAAACCAACTCAATTCACTCACTCACATGAAAGCTTGATGATGTCGCCACTCACAAACCCATTTTCTCATCCCTACCTATCTAAAACCACAGACACAGAGCACATCAGACCTTCTCCGTAGGCATCACGGTAAGATACCAGCCATGGGTCAGTCTCTGATTGCTGCAGAGTACCTATGGAGCCCTCATGGGTGAGACACAGAGTTGGGGAGTMAGCTTCTTACTGTGTTCAGTCACAACCCATTTGACAAGACAGAATTGTAAACAACAGAAATGTCTCTTATCTAAAGAAATCTAAACCCAGACGGACCAGTCTCCAGTAGACCAACCCGCTAGTCTAGAGACCGTTCGGTTCCAGTCTAACCACTTGTGAGGACTCCCCTCCTTAAGCCCAGGGGCTCAGCAGAGGTGAGGTGAGGTGTGAATGCTAATACAGCTCCATCAGTGTGCCATCCAGAAAACAATCCATGCTAATGCCTCCACAGACAGGAGTCCAGTTAGCCCAATCAGCCAGGGGAATCATCTAGAGTGGCGAGGTGAGGGCTCCGGGAGCAACGGGGCCCTGATTGCGGGCCGATTTACAGGCTGCATGGATAATGGCTGGCAGGGACATGGTTCTGATGGAGAGGGCTCTGACTGCACTACTGGAGGTGAGGTAGGGCCAAGACAACCTGTACTGTCCAGAGACACAAATGTACTAGCTCTGGGCAAAACACACCTTGTAGGAGTAGTGGTAAAGAAAGTGTGTTGTGGATTTCCTGGGTTGACCCTACCAGTTCACTACTGTTATATGACCTATGCGTGGCCCTGAGGGCTTTCGATGAGTTTGACCCTCTAGTTCAACATCACAAAAGATAACGTAAAACAACCCAGCAAGCTACTTCCTAACCCGGTTGCTAACAACCAGACAAAAGGGACACTGCCTTTGGGGCCTACAGTGGGGTTTGTAAATAGATGTGAAAAGGGTGAGGTCCGCAGGAATGAAGAGGGTTTTCAAATGGTAAGTGTGTATATGAGGGGAGGTGAGAGGGAGGAGGGGAATGGGGGGGGGGGCAGGATCGAGAGGGGAGTTTCTATAGAGCATCCCCTTGATGTTCCTGAGTCCACCTTGCATTAGAGGGGGTGAGGAAGGGCCCGACGAGCAAGAGAGGCCTCTTCAAAATGGCCCTGTGGCCCTTTGTGGGTTTGGTGACCAGCCAAGGGGTGGGCCAGGGGACATCCATGACTGGAGGCCATCTGGAGGTTATCTCCATGGCAACACAAAGACATGTATCTAATGCAGACATCTCACTGGCTGGCTGTCCCCACAGTCAGTTTGGGACAGAAGGAGAGATCCAGTATCTAGTTGAACCCAAACAGGCTAAGTCCCATCGGCGGAGACCAGAGTGATACTACTACTAGAATTCTGTTTGGAGTGGATACGCTCCACAAATCAAATGAAATTGTATGAGTCACATGCGCCGAATACAACAGGTGTAGATCTTACAGTGAAATGCTTACTTACAAGCCCTTTAACCAACAGTGCAGTTTAAAAAAAAATATGGATAAGAATAAGAGATAAAAAAGTAACAAGTAATTAAAGAGGAACAGTAAAAAATAACAATATATACAGGGGGGTGCCGGTACAGAGTCAATGTGCAGGGGCACCGGTTAGTTGAGGTAGTATGTACATGTAGGTAGAGTTAATTAAAGTGACTATGCATAGATGACAACAGAGAGTGGCAGTGGTGTGTTGGGGGGGGGGGGGGCAATGTGAATAGTCTGGGTAGCCATTTGACTAGATGTTCAGGAGTCTTATGGCTTGGGGGTGGAAGCTGTTGAGAAGCCTCTTGGACCTAGACTTGGCGCTCCGGTACCACTTGCCGTGCGGTAGCAGAAAGAACAGTCTATGGCTAGGGTGGCAGGAGTCTTTGACAGTTTTTAGGAGTTTTCTCTGACACGTATAGAGATCGTGGAGGGCCTTTCTCTGCCTGGTATAGAGGTCCTGGATGGGAGGAAGATTGGCCCCAGTGATGTACTGGGCCGTTCGCACTACCCTCTGTAGTGCCTTGCGGTCAGAGGCCGAGCAGTTGCCATGCCAGGCAGTGATGCAACCAGTCAGGATGCTCTCGATGGTGCAGATGTTGAACCTTTTGAGGATCTGAGGACCCATGCCAAATCTTTTCAGTCTCCTGAGGGGGAATAGGTTTTGTCGTGCCCTCTTCACGACTGTCATGGTGTGCTTGGACCATGTTAGTTTGTTGGTGATGTGGACACCAAGGAACTTGAAGCTCTCAACCTGCTCCACTACAGCCCCGTCGATGAGAATGAGGATGTGCTCGGTCCTCCTTTTCCTGTAGTCCACAATCATCTCTTTTGTCTTGATCACGTTGAGGGAGAGGTTGTTGTCCTGGCACCACACGGCCAGGTCTCTGACCTCCCTATAGGCTGTCTCGTTGTTGTCAGTGATCAGGACTACCAATGTTGTGTCATCGGCAAAATTAATGATGGTGTTGGAGTCGTGCCTAGCCGTGCAGTCATGAGTGAACAGGGAGCACAGGAGGGGGCTGAGCACGCACCCCTGAGAGGCCACCGTGTTGAGGATCAGCGTGGCAGATATGTTGTTACCTACCATTACCACCTGGGGGCGGCCCGTCAGGAAGTCCAGGATCCAGTTGCAGAGGGAGGTGTTTAGTCCTAGGGTCCTTAGCTTATTGATGAGCTTTGAGGGCACTATGGTATTGAACGATGAGCTGTAGTCAATGAATAGCATTCTCACATAGGTGTTCTTTTTGTCCAGGTGGGAAAGGGCAGTGTGGAGTGCAATAGAGACTGCATCATCTTTGGATCTGTTGGGGCGGCATGCAAATTGGAGTGGGCCTAGGGTTTCTGGGATGATGGTGTTGATGTGAGCCATTACCAGCCTTTCAAAGCACTTCATGGCTACAGACGTGAGTGCTACGGGTCAGTAGTCACTTAGGCAGGTTACCTTAGTGTTCTTGGGCACAGGCACTATGGTGGTTTGCTTGTAACATGTTGGTATTACAGACTCGGACAGGGAGAGGTTGAAAATGTCAGTGAAGACACTTGCTAGTTGGTCAGCGCATGCTCGCAGTACACGTCCTGGTAATCCGTCTGGCCCTGCGGCATTGTGAATGTTGACCTGTCTAAAGGTCTTACTCACATTGGCTGCGGAGAGCGTGATCACACAGTCTTCTGGTACAGCTAGTGCTCTCACGCATGTTTCAGTGTTATTTGCCTCGAAGCGAGCATAGAAGTAGTTTAGCTCGTCTGGTAGCCTTGTGTCACTGGGCAGCTCTCAGCTGTGCTTCCCTTTGTAGTCTGTAATGGTGTACTGGCCCTGCCACATCCGACGAGCATCAGAGCCGGTGTAGAATGACTCGATCTTAGTCCTGTATTGACGCTTTGCCTGTTTGATGGTTCGTCGGAGGGCATAGCGGGATTTCTTATAAGCTTCCGGGTTAGAGTCCCGCTCCTTGAAAGCGGCAGCTCTACCCTTTAGCTCAGTGCAGATGCTGCCTGTAATCCATGGTTTCTGGATGGGGTATGCACGTACGGTCACTGTGGGGACGACGTCATCGATGCACTTATTGATGAAGCCAACGACAGATGTGGTGTACTCCTCAATGCCATTGGAGGAATCCTGGAACATATTCCAGTCTGTGTTAGCAAAACAGTCCTGTTTCTTAACATCTGCTTCATCTGCCCACTTTTTTATTGATCTAGTCACTGGTGCTTCCTGCTTTAATTTTTGCATGTAAGCAGTAATCAGGAGGATAGAATTATGGTCAGATTTGCCAAATGGAGGACGAGCTTTGTATGCATCTCTGTGTGTGGAGTATATTTGGTCCAGGGTTCTTTTCCCTCTGGTTGCACATTTAACATGTTGATAGAAATTTGGTAAAACGGATTTAAGTTTCCCTGCATTAAAGTCCCCGGCTACTAGGAGCACCGCCTCTGGGTGAGGGTTTTCTTGTTTGCTTATGGCGGAATACAGCTCATTCAATGCTGTCTAAGTGCCAGCCTCTGACTGTGTTGGTATGTAAACAGCGACAAAGGATATAGATGAAAACTCTCTCGGTAGGTAATTTTGTCTGCAGCTTATCATGAGAACTCGACCTCAGGCGAGCAGTAGCTCGAGACTTCCTTAGATATCATGCACCAGCTGTTGTTTACAGGAGGCTGCTGAGGGGAGGACAGCTCATAATAATGGCTGGAACGGAGCAAATGGAATGGCATCAAACACATGGAAACCATTTGTTTGATGTATTGATACCAAGCCACTGATTAGTGGTTGGTTTAGAGTGGTCTCTTCACTCAGGTCTTCTCTATGAAGGGTTAGTGGTTGGTTTAGAGTGGTCTCTTCACTCAGGTCTTCTCTAATGAAGGTTAGTGGTTGGTTTAGAGTGGTCTCTTCACTCAGGTCTTCTCTATGAAGGGTTAGTGGTTGGTTTAGAGTGGTCTCTTCACTCAGGTCTTCTCTATGAAGGGGTTAGTGGTTGGTTTAGAGTGGTCTCTTCACTCAGGTCTTCTCTATGAAGGGTTAGTGGTTGGTTTAGAGTGGTCTCTTCACTCAGGTCTTCTCTGTGAAGGGTTAGTGGTTGGTTTAGAGTGGTAATGCTATGCAGATTCCTCGCTCTCTTTCTATTTCTCTCTCTCGCTCTTTCTCCTTCTCTCTCCTCTCTCTCTTTCTCCTTCTCTCTCCTCTCTCTCTCTTTCTCCTTCTCTCTCTCTCTCTCCCAAACACCACAGGGCCCTCAGCAATCAATCACTGACATGACTGTATTGGGGAAGTTGAAAAAGGAGGATATAGAACAAGTTCCTCAAATAAAATGTCAATGTCAGATGTCAAATTGGATCTCAAATATGAATGAGATTATCTGTCCCACCGTTTCATTCCAAACGTACAGTATATGTTGAAAGTTTGTGAACCGAGCCGAAAGTATTTTGTGTCTATTTTAGGATGTCAGCAACACCTGTTAGTTAGACAGAGAGACAGAATGCTCACGGGCCAGTTTGATAGGGATTTAGGTCAATGATGACTACTGATACATACTATCTACGTATTTTGGCCAGTTTGAAGACACGATTCATGAAAGTAAAAACAACAGTGAGTTTGCAGTTTCAGTTGTTGTATTTTCCCCCAGCCCACATACATCCCAGGAGGACAGAGTGGGGAAGAGAGGGTTACAGAGGGGGAGAGGGGTTGTAGGGAGTTTTGGGGGTGCATGGAGTATTTGGGGCTGACTGGATCTATTTAGCCCCCAGCCATACGCACCCCATCCCTCCACCCCTCCTCCTATTCCTCTACCACCCCTCTCCTCCCCCTGGCTTTGTGCGCCCTGAGTCCACTCCTCCCCCTTTTGTCACCCGGCCATTCCGCTTTGGTTAGCACACACAATGGCCGCTCAGTGCTCAGCCTCCTGACGCTGCATTCTGCCTGAGCACCGGGGAGCGGGCCGAGGGAGGCGTGTGGGAGGCAGAGGGGCTCCTGCAGGGGGGACGGGGGGTGACAGCAGAAGCAAATCCCATGTGACTAAATGCTCCCTCCTCACCTCTCACTACCATCACCATCCAACTTCAGCCCCCATGCCCCATCCACAGTTCCACACATATGGGCCATAAAACAAGTGCCATTGGACCAGAGCACGGCACAGTTCAAAACAAAAAGCCCAACTCAGCTAGTCAAACAAACAGGTGTCTCCCATGGCTGGCTATCTGCATGGGTGTGTATTGTTGTAGTTGTTATAGCCAACTAGCTTCTCAGACAGAACATGTGCCCACCCTCATCTACCTGTGTGTTCTCTTCATCATATATACGCTATTGGGCACACATTCCAAATTGAATATTAGGACCTGGCTTCAAACATTTCTGTCTGAAAATTAATCCCCAACTTTCACCAATGTGAGTGTAAAATTGGTACAATTAAAATGGACTTAGACGTTTTTATAAAATATTTCCCTGGAATATTGTTCTTGTAGGTTTAACTCGATGTGATGTCGTGTCAGTTATTGTTTCCCTATCACAAACACTTGTTCATTTGTGATTTAAACAAATATTTTTCAGCATATGTCATTGGGTAAAAACTACAAACCATATAACTGTTGAATGTTTTAAATTAGCATTTGTAAGTTTGAGAAAAAGTTGCAAAATTAGCATTACAAAGAGTTAGGTGGCTTCTCTGGTATAGGTAGGACAGGGGGATAGAGGTGTGAGTGTGTGAGTGTGTGAGTGTGTGTAAAAAGGGCTAAGGGGGATCAGTTGGAGTTTCAAAGCCCCTGCTTGTTCACCCATATTTCACACCATGGTGACATCTTAAAGCCTAGACGGGCCTGGTTGCTTCGCCCTCTCTTTCACTTTCTGAGGAAAAAAGGGGAATTTGGAGGCCGGGGGGGGNTTTCTCCACTGAGTGTAAAATTGGGACAATTAAAATGGACTTTAGACATATTTATGAAATATGTCCCTTGTATAATGTTCCTGTAGGTTTACCTCAATGATGTCACGTCAAGATACACCACTGTTTCCGTATCACAAGCACTTGTTACATTGTGATTCAAACAAGTGTTTTTGGCATAATGTACCCCTTACCAACTATTCCCCTGAGTGATTATTTATAGCCATTGTTTAAAAACTGCAAACCACATAACTGTTGAATGTTGTAAATGATCATTTGAATAAAAGTTTGTGTGTGTTTGTGCGTGTGTTTGTGCGTGTGTGTGTGTGCATGCGTGTGCATGCGTATGCGCGTGTGTGTGTGTGTGTGTGTCTGTGTGTGTAAAAAGGTCTAAGAGGGGTCAGTTTGAGTTTCAAAGCCCCTGCTTGTTCACCCATATTTCACACCATGGTGACATCTTAAAGCCTAGCCAGGCCTGGTTGCTTCGCCATCTCTTTCACTTTCTGGGGTGAAAAGGGGAATAGGGAAGTGGGGGGTGTTGAAATATATGCAAATAGACCCCAGAGGGGATACGAATTTTATGGGTTTAGAATTTAGTTCAGCCAACCTGAATAATGAAATGTCTGAACAAAAAAAACACCCCCCCCATCTCCCAAACTCTCTACCTCTCATTCCCACCCCCACCTCAGGCCTCGTCTCTCCTCCCTCCTGCCAAGTTCCTCACATACGAGATGCTCAGTACATCCAAACTCTCATTAGGATCTCCTTACTGGCCAGGGAGCGGGAAGGGAGTCACGGGTGGGGAGGAGAGGAAGGGAGGAGGAGGGGAGAGAGGGAGAGAGAGGAGTGGGGGCCAGCGTACCTGATCAGGCAGAACATGTGGCTCCTGATTACGACACTATTTTCTCAGCAGGTCCCCCAGCCTCATCCTGGGCCTGTGAATATAGAGCAGAGGCCCAGCCAATTGCCTTAGCACTGCCTCTCGCTGTCTCTCATTGCCGCTTGCCTAATGGTAGAATTAAGGCCGTACAGAGTGATTTCATCAGCCTTTGTGGTTTTTCTTTCAAAGAGAATATTTTTTTCTCCTTCTTCCAAATAGCTGTATTGTAGTGTGGGGGGTCTGGCGTGCATGGGGAGRGAGCGAGCAGTTCTACACGACTGAACATAACGTTACAACAGGTGGGGAATAGACGCAGAGTGACGCTGCTACGGCGATTTTAGGGAACATCATGGCTTGATACGATCTACATGTGTTGAAGTTGTGAGGCTCAACTCCAAAACAAAAGGTTTATTAAGGAAACAAAACGTATATGATCCATGTGATTAGACTGGTTACCCTGTGGCAGTTTGCTCAACAATACGGAATGTTTCAGTACTATACGGTCCTCTGTTCTACATACCTGTTCTACCTACATATCTGATGAGGTTACTGTAGCATTCACTAAGCTGAGCTGAGCTGCAACACCAGATTGTATAGAGGACAGGCATGTTTAGGGTTAATCGGTTGTTAGCTGTCCCTTCATATAGATTAGTATTGACACAAACCCAGAAAGGTTARGTTATGGGACAGCTTTAAAGACCTGCTGTATAAATCCTCTACACTCCTTCCCTCTCTGTCAAAGGACATTAAATCTTGTCTACATAATGTATATACACAGACCACCACCCATTGTCTTACCCCCTCTACCATCAGTCCTATTAGCCAAGGTACAATCATTGGATACCAAAATGGATGAGCTCCGATCAAGGATATCAATGGGACATTAAAAACTGTAATATCTTATGTTTCACCTGAGTCGTGGCTGAACTATGACATGGATTACATACAGTTGGCGGGGTTTTTGGTCCATTGGCAAAATAGAACAGCTGCCTCCGGTAAGACAAGGGGTGGCGGTCTATGTATATTTGTAAACAACAGCTGGTGCATGCAATCTATTATTAAGGAAGTCTCAAGGTTTTGCTCGCCTCAGGTAGAGTATCTCATGATAAGCTGTAGACCACACTATTTACCAAGAATATGTTCATCTATATTTTTCATAGCTGTCTATTCGTAGCTGTCTACACAAACCATTTCTGGCACTAAGACGGCACCCAACGAGCTGTATAGGGCAATAAGCAAGCAGGAAAATGCTCATCAAGATGCGGCGCTCCTAGTGGCCAGGGATTTCATAACAGGGAAACTTAAATCCGTTTTACCTCATTTCTACCAGCATGTTAAATGTGCAACCAGAGGGAAAAAAACTCTAGACCACCTTTACTCCACACACAGAGATGCGTACAAAGCTCTCCCTTGCCCTCCATTTGGCAAATTTGACCATAACTCTATCCTCCTGAWTCCTGCTTACAAGCAGAAACTAAGGCAGGAAGTACCAGTGACTCACTCAATAAGGAAGTGGTCAGAGAACGCAGATGCTAAGCTACAGGATTGTTTTGCTAACACAGACTGGAATATGTTCCGGGATTCTTCCGATGGCATGAAGGGGTACACCACATCAGTCACTGGTTTCATCAATAAGCGCATTGATGATGTCGTGCCCACAATGACCGTACGTACATACCCCAACCAGAAGCCATGGATTACAGGCAACATCCGCACTGAGCTAAAGGGTAGAGCTGCCGCCTTCAAGGAGTGGGACTCTAACCCAGACGCTTACAAGAAATCCCGCTAGGTCCTGCAACGAACCATCCAACAGGCAAAGCATCAATACAGGACTAAGATCGAGTCATACTACTCCAGCTCCGACGCTCGTCGGATGTGGCAGGGCTGGCAAACTACTACGGACTAAAGGGAAGCACAGCTGAGAGCTGCCCAGTGACACGAGCCTACCAGACGAGCTAAATAACTTCTATGCTCGCTTCGAGGCAAGCAACACTGAAGCATGCATGAGACATTAGCTGTTCTGGACGACTGTGGAATCACACATACTCCGTAGCCGATGTGAGTAAGACCTTTAAGCAGGGCCAGACGGATTACTAGGACGTGTACTCCGAGCACGCAGTGACCAACTGGCAAGTGTCTTCACTGACATTTTCAACATGTTTCAAGCAGACCACCATAGTCCCTGTGCCCAAGAACACTCACGTCTGTAGCCATGAATTGCTTTGAAAGGCTGGTCATGGCTCACATCAAAACCATTATCCCAGAAACCCGAGACCCACTCCAATTTGCAAACCGCCAGAACAGATCCACAGATGATGCAATATCTATTGCACTCCACACTGTCCTTTCCCACCTGGACAAAACAAACACCTATGTCAGAATGCTATTCATTGACTACAGCTCATCGTTCAACAACGTAGTGCCTMAAAAACTCATCACTAAGCTAAGGACCCTGGGACTAAACACCTCCCTCTGCAACTGAATCCTGGACTTCATGACGGGCCGCCCCCAGGTGGTAATGGTAGGTAACAACACATCTGCCCTTCCTGTATTCCCTGTTCACCCATGACTGCATGGCTAAGTACGACTCCAACACCATCATTAAGATTGCCGACGACAACAGTGAGACAGCCTATAGGGATGAGGTCAGAGACCTGGCAGTGTGGTGCCAGGATAACAACCTCTCCATCAACGTGATCAAGACAAAGGAGATGATTGTGGACTACAGGAAAGGAGGGCCGAGCACGCCCCCATTCTCATTGACGGGGCTGTAGTGGAGCAGGTTGAGCTTCAAGTTCCTTGGTGTCCACATCACCAACAAACTATCATGGTCCAAACACACCAAGACAGTCGTCAAGAGGGCACGACAAAACCTATTCCCCCTCAGGAGACTGAAAATATTTGGCATGGGTCCTCTACAGCTGCACCATCGACAGCATCCTGACTGGTTGCATTACCACCTGGTATGGCAACTGCTCGGCCTCCGACCGCGGGAAGTGCGTACGGCCCAGTCCCTCAATGGGGCCAAGCTTCCTGCCATCCATGACCTCCATACAAGGCGGTGTCAGAGGAAGGCCCAAAAATTGCCAAGGACTCCAGCCACCRTAGTCATAGACTGTTCTCTCTGCTACCGCACAGCAAGCAGTATCAGAGTGCCAAGTCTAGGTCAAAAAGGCTTCTTAACCTTTCTGCGCACAGATCCCGATTACGGGATAATTTCCCTAAACAACCGCTGAATTGCAGGGCGCCAAATTCAAAAATATGACAAAAAATATTTATAATCATGCAATCACAAGTGAAATATACCAAAACACAGCTTAGCTTGTTGTTAATCCACCTATCGTGTCAGATTTTGAAAATATGCTTTACAGAGAACGAAATCCAAGCTTTTGTGAGTGTATCAATCAATGCTACAACAGCTAGCCCCAAATTAGCATGGTCACGAAAGTCAGAAAAGCAATAGAATTAATCGCTTACCTTTGATAATCTTCGGATGTTTGCACTCACGAGACTCTCAGTTACACAATAAATGTTATTTTTGTTCGATAAATATTACTTTTATAACAAAAAAACGCAATTTGGGTTGCGCGTTATGTTGAGAAAACTACAGCCTCGTTCCAGTGCTGAAAGGCAGAAGAAAATTCCCAAACGTATCAGATACAAAAATATTACAAAAAAATATTTATAATCATGCAATCACAAGTGAAATATACCAAAACACAGCTTAGCTTGTTGTTAATCCACCTATCGTGTCAGATTTTGAAAATATGCTTTGCAACGAAAGCAATCTAAGCTTTTGTGAGTGTATCAATCAATGCTAGAACAGTTAGCCTTATATTAGCTTGGTTAGCTTCGTCACGAAAGTCAGAAAAGCAATAAAATTAATCGCTTACCTTTGATAATCTTCGGATGTTTGCACTCACGAGACTCCCAGTTACACAACAAATGTTATTTTTGTTCGATAAATATTACTTTTATAACAAAAAAACGCCATTTGGGTTGCGCGTTATGTTGAGAAAACTACAGCCTCGTTCCGTTCGACGAAAATTCCAAAAAGTATCTGTAATGGTCGTAGAAACATGTCAAATGTTATTTATAATCAATCCTCAGGTTGTTTTTAACAAACATAATCGATAATATTTCAACCGGACCGTAACCTATTCAATAAGAGAGAAAAGGAAAATGGAGAGCTCCCCTCTCGCGCGCAGGCACTATTCAAAGGACACCTGACTACTTTTGAAAAATCTRGTTCATTTTTCAAAATAAAAGCCTGAAACTATGTCTAAAGCCTGGTCACAGCCTGAGGAAGCCATTGGAAAAGGAATCTGGTTGATACCCCTTTAAATGGAAGAAAGACTGGCCAGGAAACACAGATTAAAAAATATATATATCACTTCCGGGTTATATTTTCTCAGGTTTTCGCCTGCAGAATCAGTTTTGTTATACTCACAGACAATATTTTGACAGTTTTGGAAACTTTGGTTTTTGACAGTTTTCTATCCTAATCTGTAAATTATATGCATATTCTACGATCTGGACCTGAGAAATAGTCCGTTTACCTTGGGAACGTTATTTAAAAAATATAAAAAATCTGACCCCTAGCGTCAAGATTAACAGCTTCTACCCCCAAGCCATAAGGCTCTTGAACAGCTAATCAAATGGCTACCCGGACTATTGGCATTGTCCCCAACCCCCATTTTTACGCTGCTGCTACTCTCTGTTTATTATCCATGCATAGTCACTTTACCTCTACCTACTGTACATGTACATATTACCTCAATTACCTTGACTAATCGGTGCCGCCGCACATTGACTCTGTACCCGAACCCCCTGTATACAGCCTCGCTACTATTATTGTATTGTTGTTCCTTAATTATCTGTTATATTTCAACTTTTTTCCCTGAAAACTGAACTGTTGGTTAAAGGGCTTGTAAGTAAGCATTTCACTGTAAGGGCTACACCTGTTGTATTCGGCGCATGTGACATATTACATTTGATTTAATAACACTGGCCCATATCAAAAGGCAGCACTTAAAAATGTGCTGTTTAATAGAGTCCCCCTCTAACCCTCAGAAGACCCCAATCCTTTAGCTCTATGGCCTGGATTTATTAAGGTCTGCAGGTGCATGGGCTAAAAAGGAGAGAGTGGAGAGGGTTGAGGGGAGAGAGAGGGGTGAAGGGTGTGAAACTGAATGGTCAGAGGGGAAGAGGGGAGATGAGAGGGAACACACCCCTACACCCCTTCCCTCCTCCTTTACTCTCTCCCTTTAACCCCCCTCGCTCTATACCTCCCTGCTGCCACACGAGAGAGAGAGTGTGAACTGTGAATGGTGCCGCCTGGCGCTACCAACCCTTCCTGGGCGCAGGGTGGGCAGGCGAGCAGGGGGAGGGCAGCCATGCGGCAAGGAGCCCCTTTCTTCCCAGCCACCAGAGGAGCAGTAATGACAGTGGGACTGCAGCTGTGCTCACTGAGGCTTGTGTTGGCCTCTGTACCTCACCACACTCCCAAAACTAACTCCCCTACCCCTGGTCCTGCCTCACAAACACCACTCAACCACCGTGAGCTCCCCTAGCCCCAAACCACCATGATAGGATCATGCTGTCAGATAGAGTTGGGGTCAAATCCATTGGACATGGAATTTCTTCATAGGAGAGTAAGTCTGTTTTTGGATTGTCAGGAATTTAGATGGACTCAACCATAGATTTGGTATGGGAGGGAGAAAGGGAAGTAGACCAAAGCCCTTGTCAAAGCCTGAGTGGGCCTCTAAACCCACCTGTCAGGTAGTAGGGTACTCCAATGTTGCTGCTGACCTGGAGAGGGCTTCTCTGGGTTGGGTGGAGGATTTCCTCTGCTTCTCTTCAAACCTACATCTCCAATGGGGTTTACATGGCTACCTGTGAACAGACTAGATCACACAATATCCTGTTAATTTAATGTAATAAGCACAACATTTTATGCCAAAAATATTTGCAAGCACAAAATATGTAATCCAAAAGGCAGACATCATTGCCTATCCACAGACCCAAAAGACCCAGCTAGCACATAATGTTCTGAGAACCATATGTTTCTTAAAGCTTGGTTGTCCTATGGTCATTTTGCATACAACCTTGCCACAACTTTCTGGGAATGGTGAGGGTTAGTTACCTGGCTTTGGAACATTCATAGCACATTTAACCTCTTAAATGTAATGGCAATATGTAGATTTCCGCCTAAATAGACATACCCAAAAGTAACTGCTATTCATGTGTAATTGCATGATTCTGACATGCAAAAAACTTGGTAAATTTGGAAAGACAACATCTGGGAAAGTGTGAGGAAATGATCAGAAGATAGGAGTTACGTAGTTCAGAATACACAAGATCAAGCACTCACAAAATAAGTTTTTTTTTTTGTTTTTTTTAAGTAATCTTTCATTGACAAGGTATAAGTGAATTATTGATGACTAGAGGTGGAAACACATCAGATGGCTTCCACAACATGTGAACAATATTATTTAAAAAATGGGATTGATAGACCTAACAAATAGAAATGGCCAGATGTTTTAGTAAGTGGTGTCAGGTGTGGTCACTGAACGTTTCCAAGTCTCTGAGCCAGGAAGCAATAGTTCACATCACTCATAAATGGTCCTAGGCCTTGCTGTGTCCCACCCAGGTAAACTGCATATTCCTGGAAAGCATATCTCATTGGCTACAAGACTGTCAAGGTGCATAGTAGCCAATCCCCTGTGAAATGGATGCCTACAGCGTGTAAGCAGGCAACAGCATATATTTTTGATGGGCAAAGTCACTAGGCGATGGCCTAGATTTGTTCCTACCAACCTAAGGATTCATTTGATACACCAAATGTAGCTGGAGCACAAACACAGACCAAATTGAAGCTTACCTTGTAAGATGTTTACTGTTTGATGAAAACGTTGTGTAAAACAAACATTTGGACTCTCAGAGCTGGTGATCAATAACGGTAGGTCACAGGCAGACAAATAAGATATCCTCATGATCTGTGGCGTCCCGGGCTTTTGGTGTGTATCAATGTATTATGTGTTTATTTTGTTTATGCTTCACAACACTAACCGGAATGTAGGTAGCAGACATCTTGAAATGAGGTCATCGCCTCGGCCTGCCCTTATACATCCGTATGCCCATATATGGTAGTAAGACACACGAAAGATCTGAAGGCACCAATCAATAGCCAAGACACCCAGCTTTCCGCAAACACTGTGCTTTTGCAGATAGGGGCTACCTTTCTCATACCAGACTGAATTAAAATTTAAAACATCTAATAGGGTCCCCAAATATGGGGACTTTACACTTAAGAGGTTATAAGTAACTTCACAAAAAAAATAAAAAAAATAAATCTTGGCATTTCATTAATTTAACAGAACGTTTCCTAAAAGTTCTAACATGCTTACATTTAATTTCAATTTTGGTAATGTTCTAGGAACATTCTCCAACTGGTTTGACATGGGATATGTTTACAAATAGTTCAGAGAACGTTAAGAAACAACTTTCTTCTGTGGGAATTTCAGTACTTAAGCAAAACGTTTCCTACAGGTTTCCTCATGGTTCTATTTAAAGTCATGTTCGTAAATTGTTCCAAGAACATTAATAAAACTTTCCATAACAAACACAAGAATACTTTAGTAAAGTTCAGAGAACATTCTTAGAACGTTATTTAAAAACATACATTCCATTCTCAGAATGTGACGAAAACTTGAATAACATCCAAAGTGTAACGATTCTCGTTGGTGGAAGGAGAGGAGGACCAAAATGCAGCGTGGTAACTGTTCGTCATATTTTAATTTCAAACTGAACACTACACAAAATAACAACGATAAGAAAAACGAAACAGTTCTGTAAGGTGAACAGACACTAGACAGAAAATAAACACCCACAACCCATAGTGGGAAAACAGGCTACCTAAATATGATTCTCAATCAGAGACAACAATCGACAGCTGCCTCTGATTGAGAACCATATCAGGCCAGACATAGAAATACAACAACATAGAAAACAGAACATAGACTACCCACCCAAACTCACGCCCTGACCAACCTAACACAAAGACATAAAAAGAAACTAAGGTCAGAACGTGACACAGAGAACGTTGTAATAATGTTATTTAAAAGCATATACATTCAGTTCTCAGCATCAACAAAACTCTCTCTATCCTCTGTCTTGTAAAGTATGTTGGCAGCGCCCACTAATTGGCCACACCTGATCTTAATCTTGCTTGTTTCCTTTGAAATGGGATCTGGTTGGGTCCTGGACTTTCTGAAGGGCCCCACCCAGGTGGTGAAGGTAGGAAACAACATCTCCACTTCGCTGACCCTCAACACTGGGGCCCCACAAGGGTGCGTGCACAGCCCTCTCCTGTACTCCCTGTTCACCCACGACTGTGTGGCCATGCACGCCTTCAACTCAATCATCAAGTTTGCAGGCGACAACAGTAGTGGGCTTGATCACCAACAACGAGGAGACAGCCTACAGGTAGGAGGTGAGGGCACTCGGAGGGTGGTGTCAGGAAAAAAAACTCTCACTCAATGTCAACAAAACAAAGGAGATGATTGTGGACTTCAGGAAAGCACCCCCCTATCCACATCAAAGGGACAGCAGTGGAGAAGGTGGAAATTGGTAAGTTCCTTGGCGTACACATCACAGACAAACTGAAATGGTCCATCCACACAGATAGTGTGGTGAAGAAGGCGCAACAGCAGGAGCGCCTCTTCAACCTCAGGASGCTGATGAAATTTGGCTTGTCACCCAAACTCTGACAAACTTTTACAGATACACAATCGAGAGCATCCTGTCGGGCTGTATCACAGCGCATCACCGGGGGAAAACTACCTGCCCTCCATGACACCTACAGCACCCGATATCACAGGAAGGCCAAAAATATCATCAAGGACAACATCCACCTGAGCCACTGCCTGTTAACACCGCTATCATCCAGAAGGCGAGGTCAGTACAGGTGCATCAAAGCTGGGACCGAGAGATAGAAGCTTTTTTTCAATCTCAAGGCCATCAGACTGCTAAACAGCAATCACTAACTCAGAGAGGCTGCTGCCTACATTGAAACCCAATCACTGGACATTTTAATAAATGGATCACTAGTCACGTTAAACAATGCCACAATGCCACTTTAATTATGTTTACATATCTTACATTACTCATCTCACATGTATGTACTGTATTTTATATAATCTATTGCATCTTGCCATTGCCACTCAGCCATCGTTCATCCATATACTTATATGCACATATTCTCATTCACCCCTTTAGGTTTGTGTGTATTAGGTAGTTGTTGGGGAATTGTTCGATTATTTGTTAGATATTACTACATTGTCGGAACTAGAACCACAAGCATTTCGCTACACTCTCATTAACATCTGCTAACCATGTGTATGTGACCAATACAACTTGATTTGATTGAATAGACTAAAATGAACAGCTTTGTATGCAGAAAAAAACATGACATGCTAGTGCCATACTGGTGGCTCAGTGGACTTATTCCATAGATATAGAACAGAAGATTATTGGTTCAAATCTCACTGATGCTGTGTAACAATAAAAAAMATATGTTTTTTTATGATTGATGTCTAAGGAAATTAATTTGTGTTATTAAAAGTCATATTGAAACGTTAAGTGAAAGTTAAGGAAGTTATTCAAAAACCTCCAAATAACCTATAATTTCTGTTCTCAGAGCGTTAATAAAACCTCCCAGGAAAACTTTCACGGAACCAGAGTAAATCTCCCTGCAACCTAAAAATAAACGTTCACAGAAAAGGCAAAATGTTCACTTCTGGTGAAACCAAAAACATACGTTCTCACAACTTCCAAGGAACCAAATGTGCTAGCTGGGGTGTGAGTCACACACACTTGCGTAGACAGTAGCATAGTGCCACAGAAGAGGTAGCAGTAACTACAGAGGGTAAAAAATTATATTTAGCTGCAAAGTGGAAGGACAGCTGAAGTGGCTTAGTTACTGCAACTCTTGAACTCTGCCAGAAAAACTGTATTAGTCACCTGTTTTAACCGTTACGACACACACACACACTGTCCTATGTCACTAGAGCTTCTCCAAGTGCGGAGGAGAAGAGAACACACCCGAGGGACAGGAATAACAGGCCACTCCAGCAGCAGCAGCAGCAGCAGCACATCGGACACAGTGGCACCACACAAGAGCAAAGGAGTGTCAAAAGGGCCTGACTAACCAACATCTCCTTATCTCCATCTCTAATCCCCTGCCATCTCACCACCACCTTCTCCTGCTCCACAGCTACTGTTTACAGGTCGGACAAGTCAGGGGGAATGCCGGCTTGACTGGCGACTGTCTCTTTCAAAGAAAAGTCCTGGGCTGAGCACAGAAGAGTTATATAAGAGAGGAGTAGGAAAACGATGAGAGCGAGATTCCAATTTACATGACAACTTAATAAAAATGTTTTTTTATTACTCGTTCAGCCCCTAAATCACTCTGCACACCCGCTCTTTCCCTTCTTTAGCCTGTGCTATTAAATCCCCATCTTGACCCCTGACCTGGGGCCTGGGCCATAAAGAGCCCCTCACGGGTCACAGGCCTGATTGTAGCATTTGAATATGAAATGGCCTCCATCCGTCGGGCATGGAAACAGCCCCCCGCTCTGAGACTCCTGAGACACAGGCTGACCCCCAGGAAAGAGTGGCTCCCGCCGTTCAGATCAGCTCAGCAGCCCCGGGCACAGCCACTCTCTATCTCAATTGAATTCAATTCAAGGGGCTTTATTGGCATGGGAAACATATGCTTACATTACCAAAGCAAGTGAAATAGATAGTAAACAAAAGAGAAATAAATAAAATTAAAATTAAAAAAACATTACATTCCAAAAGAACAAAGACATTTCAAATGTCATATTACAAATCAAATCAAATTGTATTGGTCACATACACGTGTTTAGCAGATGTTATTATGAGTGTAGCAAAATGCTTGTGCTTCTAGCTCCGACAGTGCACCAATATCTAACAAGTTACGGTGTTGTAACAATGTTCAAGTAGTTAAAAAATAAAATAAAAAGGAATATAAACATAAATATAGGTTGTATTCACAATGATGTTTGTTCTTCACTGGTTGCCCTTTTCTTGTGCCAACAGGTCATAGATATTGCTGCTGCGATGGCACACTGGCATTTCACCCAATAGATATGGGAGTTTATCAAAGTTGGATTTGTTTTCAAATTCTTTGTGCGTCTGTGTAATCTGAGGGAAATATGTCTCTCTAATATGGTCATACATTTGGCAGGAGGTTAGGAAGTGCAGTTCAGTTTCCACCTAATGTTGTGGGCAGCATGCACATAGCCTGTCTTCTTTTGAGAGCCAGGTCTGCCTACGGCGGCCTTTCTCAATAGCAAGGCTATGCTCACTGAGTCTGTACATAGTCAAAGCTTTCCTTAATTTTGGGTCAGTCATAGTGGTCAGGTATCCGGCCACTGTTTACTCTATGTTTAGGGCCAAGTAGCATTCTAGTTTGATCAGTTTCTATCTTAATTCTTTCCAATGTGTTAAGTAATTATATTTTAGTATTCTCATGATTTGGTTGGGTCTAATTGTGTTGCTGTTCTGTGGCTCTGCGGGGTCTGTTTGTGTTTGTGAACAGAGCCCCAGTACCAGCTTGCTTTGGGGACTCTTCTCCAGGTTCATCTCTCTGTAGGTGATGGCTTTGTTATGGAAGGGTTGGGAATCACCTTTTAGGTGGTTGTAGAATTTAATGGCTCTTACCTGGATTTTGATAAGTAGCGGGTATTGTCCTAATTCTGCTCTGCATGCATTATTTTGTGTTTTACGTTGTACACAGAGGATATTTTATCAGAATTCTGCATGCATAGTCTCAATTTGGTGTTTGTCCCATTTTGTGAATTCTTGGTTGGCGAGCGGGCCCCAGACTTCACAACTATAAAGGGCAATGGGTTCTATAGTTGAGTATTTTTTGCCTAATTGGTATGTCAAATTTGATGTTCCTTTTGATGACATAGAAGGCTCTCTCTCTCCCACTCCCTCTCGGTCCTTGGGAGGATGAGAAGGAGTGAAGGATGAAGAGAGGGGAGGAAAGCGGGGGCGAGAGTGAGGGAGAGGAGAAAGAGAGGGGAGGAAAGGGGGGGCGAGAGTGAGAGAGAGGAGAAAGAGGGGAGGAAAGGGGGTGAGAGCGAGGGAGTGGAGAAAGAGAGGGGAGGAAGGGGGGGAGTGAGGGAGAGGAGGAAGAGAGGGGTTATTTAAATATGAGCCAAGAGGCGATTTGTGTTAGCATGACAAAAGAACCCACCATCTCCCCTGATTGGTGTCACAGCTCAGGCACTAAAGTCATGCAGGCCCCCTGGGTGGGGTGATGTGGGGAGCACTGGCTTATTTATGCATCCGAGATGTGATATTGGGGAGGACAGGGGGCGGGGAAGGACCTGTCATCAAATTTGAAGGGCCGAAGTGTGCACAGCTACTAAATAGAGAAAAGTTTGCATTTCTTGAAGAACTGCCCAAGACTTAAACGCCCCTCACTTTTTCCTAAAATGGAAATAAAGCAGACTACACCTCACTGCTTTGACAGGTGAGAACTCTAGGCCAAGCCCACATTAACAAACGCATGACAGCTTTGAAAAAAGAGGAGCCAAGGCAGGTTTTGGGAAGATCCAACGCCCTCTAACCCTCCAGAGCGACTGAGCTGTGCTTTGACTTTCCTTATCTTCTATCTTCTGCTCTCCATCTTCCTTCATGTCCCATGTCTCCTGCTATCCACAGGTGGAACCTCAGCCCTGGCTGAGGTCCATAACAAGCCTCCCTTCACTTGGTGGATGGTGGCCTCTGGGCTCCAACAGGGCTGTTTGCTACTGCAGGTGAAATCCTGGCACTGCAGGGTCCCTCTCATTCAAAATGGGTCTACCATACCTTTTGTCTCTGACCTCATGACCAGGGACAAGAATTTTCTTTGACCTCAAATTACCTGGCCAGCAAAAAATGATCTGGATCATAGTCATCGCCTAAACCTATGGCCCAGAGTTTTCCTGGTTAGGTTGCATAGTCAAGGAAAACTTATGACCACAACAAGAACAGTACAGAGATAAGTGAAGCTGGATCATACAAGATATCAACCCAGCGGTGCCGCAGTACTTCACAGCTCAATAACTAGAGACCATTTATGTACAATCCATGTCATCATCTGACCCCATGAGACTGACTGTATGCATATTGTCACCAAGATGGAGGAGATGGATAGGGCTCTGGAGCAGATTAACTGGGGCTGATTTAGCTTCGGGAAAGCCACTTGCTTAATGACACGATCCTAGAAACAACTGAGACAAGACCAAAAGGAGAAGATGGAGAGAGTGAGAGAGGTCATAGCCCTCTCCAGACAAATTGTGGGCAGGCTAATCTGGGCAGCCCTGCCTGGCCTCCAGGACACACCTCCAGCCGGCCGGGAGGGAGGGAGGGAGAGAGCACTGACTAACTCACCATGGCAACTAATCAATAAGTGACAGAGTCAGTCAGAACTGAACGTGTCCCACCTCCCCCCACGTTCCCAGGGTAACCAACGCTCCCCTCCCGGCAGGACAAGGCAGGAGGTGTCTCCCATAAACCCCTCACAGATCAGATCAGGGAGGGAACTTTATCCCCCTCCGAACCCCGCTGCACAGGACTTAGTGTGGGGGTCAGGTGTCTGTGGAGGAGGGTGTATGTGTGATATGTGTGTGAGGTGGGGCGGGGGGGGGGGGGGGGGGGGCTTTGTGTGTTTACACTGGGTTTTGAAAGGGGGGGGCTTTGTATGTATGTTTGCACACGTGTTTGTGGGAGGTTGTTGAATGGAGGGGCGGCATGGGTATTGAGTTTGAGACAGGTTACAGCCAGGAGCTTAATGAACACAGATCGTGACAATACGAATACGATCAGGAGCCATCTGATGGGTCTACGGCACCGTGCGCCAATTGTGTGTCTGTCAATCTGTGTTCCTTCTCACTGTCCCCCAACCACCACTAATCAATATCTGTAGCCTAGAGGAGAGTCTGCCCCCCGCGTCGCCTCCCTCCTACCTCCATTAACCCCTGTGCCCCAATCACTGCATTGTCACTGCATTGTCCCTATACAGTACCATTTTCAGATAGTTGTCACTGGACATATGACATATGTACCTCGAGTGTAACTTACACACACTTGGACCCGTTTTCTAGGCTCTCAAGACGGGTCAAGTAGGGTCAAAGGATTACTTCCTGCTCTTGGTGAGTAAGGTGAAACCCCACTACACGCTTRAGTGTTGGTAGACAATGTGAAATAGGACAACAAATGAATATGGCTTACAGAACTGGACCATCTTCAGGGTTGGATTTCACACTGGAGAGGTTGCCCTCAACACCTCTGTTATTATCACTGACGTACATGACACATAACCGTCGGTATGCTATGTCATTTCTCCATACAGGTATCCCTCTCGGCTGTATGTATGTGTCATCCACCAATCACATACAGTCATCTTCCCAAAAGTTCAAGTGAACCTCAACAACAGGGCTTCATGGAACACGAGCCCCAAAAAATCCTTGTAGGGAGAACCCTCTACAAATATCCCCTCGCTAGAACAACAACCATCAGCACCAGTGAATACTACCTTTCTAGCCCTGCGTGGGATCTGTGTGTTTTCTTTGGGGACAAAGGAACTGTAAAACCCGTCTCCTATTCACACGCACCTGCTGTGCTAAAACAAACAGTGCTGGGGATTCAGACACCTTAATGGATGAGCCGACCATTAGGGACTAAGTCTGGGTAAAGCAGGCCGTGGGCGCTGGCTTGTGTTGACGTACGTACGCTAGGCTCAGGGGATAGGGACGGGGATGGGCACAGGCTAGGTGCTGGGTGTTGTCGAGGAAAGGTAACTCTAGTGTGGCACTTAAGGTCACCTGGCTGGCAGCCTGGCCACCTGGCTGGTAGCCTGGCACGCCCCCACACTGCTGAGTCATAGGTGAGGCATGTAAAAACACACATTGGCAGCGGGTAATATGGAGAGGAGATACTCTGGTCAGGCCTGCTTTCATACTATTTCTGAGTGGGCAGGTTTAAAAGGGTATGTTGAGTATAGCATGCCAATTGAAGTTATAAATCTATATTAAATTCCTAAATAAAGTTAGCCGATTTCCCTTTCTGTTTTCTTTCATCTACTTCCTGAATAGAATTGACACTCACCCCAACCCTGAGTGAGTGGATATCAATGTTCACTCTAACCCAGATATCTCTTCATTCTGAGATTCCACACGCCTTATCAGGTGAAGACTAACAATATCAGCGTCTCAATCAAAGCTGTTGCACAACAATCCTCGATTACACAAGATTGCCATTCTACAAGACTGCCAATGGTTTCGCCCTGTTAACTTCTTTAGGGTAGGGGGCAGTATTTTTACGTCTGGATGAAAAGCATGCCCAGAGTAAACGGCCTGCTACAAAGCCATAAAAGCTAGAATATAGATATTATTAGTAGATTTGGATAGAAAACACGCTGAAGTTTCTAAAACTGTTTGAATGATGTCTGTGAGTATAACAGAACTCATATGGCAGGCAAAAACCTGAGAAACAATCCAACAAGGAAGTGGGAAATCTGAGGTTGGACGATTTTCAACTCAGCTCCTATTGAAGATACAGTGGGATATTGGTAATGTTGCACTTCCTAAGGCTTCCACTAGATGTCAACAGTCTTTAGAACCTTGTCTGATGCTTCTACTGTGAAGTGGGGCCGAAGGAGAAGGGAATGAGTAAGGTCTGCCATGAGCTGACCATGCTCTGACCACGCGCGTTCACATGAGAGGGAGCTCTGTTCTATCGGACTTCTGAAGACAATGGAATTCTCCGGTTGGAACATTATTGAAGATTTATGTTAAAAACATCCTAAAGATTGATTCAATACATCGTTTGACATGTTTCTACTGACTGTTAAGGAACTTTTTGACATTTCGTCTGCTTTTAGTGAACGCGCTTCGTGACTTTGGATTTGTTTACCAAACGCGCTAACAAAAGTAACTATTTGGACATAAATATAGATAGAAAATAGATAAATAAACGTTACCGAACAAAACGAACATTTCTTGTGGAAGTGGGAGTCCTGGGAGTGCATTCCGACGAAGATCAGCAAAGGTAAGTGAATATTTATAATGCTATTTATGACTTTTGTTAACTGTATAATATGGCGGATATATTTGTGTCTTGATTGGGCTCTGAGCGCCGACTCAGATAATTGCATGGTTTGCTTTTTCCGTAAAGCTTTTTTGAAATCTGACACAGCGGTTGCATTAAGGAGAAGTGCATCTAAAATTCCATGCATAACAGTTGTATCTTTTAGCAATGTTTATTATGAGTATTCCTGTAAATTCATGTGGCTCTCTGCAAAATCAAATGATGCTTTGGAACTTCTGAACGTAAGGCGCCAATGTAAACTCAGATTTTTGGATATAAATATGAACTTCACCGAACAAAACATACATGTATTGTGTAACATGAAGTCCTATGAGTGTCATCTGATGAAGATCATCAAAGGTTAGTGATTCATTTTATCTATATGTCTGCTTTTAGTGAATCCTCTCTTTGGCTGGAAAAATGGCTGTGTTATTCTGTGAATAGGCACTCACCTAACATAATCATTTGGTTTGCTTTCGTCGTAAAGCCTTTTTGAAATCGGACACTGGCTGGATTTACAACAAGTGTATCTTTAAAATGGTGTTAAATACATGTATTTTTGAGGAATTTTAATTATGGGATTTCTGTTGTTTTGAATTTGGCGCCCTGCAGTTTCACTGGCTGTTGAAGAGGTGGGACGCTACCGTCTCACGTACCCTAGAGAGGTTAATTAAAGAGAATGCCACAGTCAGAAAGTGGTGCAGGCCTAGACAGATAACACAGTGTGTATGTTTAATTGAAAAACAAGTACAATTATTTATTTTTAACTTGAATTCTTTCAAGGAACCCTTCCCTAACACACGTCTTCACATTTATACCTAAAACCTGTCCAACGTCTATAAACCTTTCATTCTAATAATTTACCTTCCTACTGACATCAATGGAAGTCATTTGGTCCTAAGGCTCTGCTCTGATTTGGAAGTGGCGGTGGCTTTGAAGTGTCTCCCACTCTGCATTCTTCGTGGTTGTGCAACGCATGGTGATACAACCATAAGCTGTAATTAACAAGAGACATTATGGAGCACGTCTGTTTGGCGGATCGGTGCTGATATCCTCCCAGGCAGGGGAGTATTGAGTTGGTGAACAAAACAAATTGGATGAGAAAAGAAAGGGAAAATAACATTTCCAGTGTATTGACTGAGGCCTCTCTATCAGTCAGTTAGGGTCAGTGTGAGTGGATGAGGCATGGCTGAAGAGGAAAAGAGCGAGAGGGCGGGATGGATGGCTCTCAGTGGGTCAACACCAAAGCCCTGACCCCAGGAGGATTTGATGCCATTTTCCCACGCAGGGAGCCGACCTGAGAGTAGCTTGTTAACAACATCTGCCCCAGTTCAGGAAGATTAACCCCCACCACACCGCCCCAACCCCCACACCTCCACACATACACACACTGACTGACTTGACACACACAAACACACCCCTCTCTGCTGGCTGTGAGTCTTGACGGTCCCGCACGGGTGTCACCACTCCGGACAGGCCTGCCTCAAGCTGGACATGCAGGGTGCTCCAGGTCAAGCCAACTGAGCTCAGAGGGGAGGGCCTCCTGGAGAGCCCAGCCACAGCAGATCAATACCAATACAGCCTGTGCCTGCTTCTGGTCTTGAATGCAGCCTGACAGACAGACTGAATTGAACATCTCATCGGAGTTTCCGTCTCACTGCAACGGTCACCTACTGTATACGGCACAAAACGAACCAGATTTACTTCTAATTATGTGGGTTCATTTTTGGAAAGAGGTGTGTCCTGATAGGTGTCCACGGAGACCGAGAAGGCGTGAGATGTCTCAACGCCAGTCAGTCTGTCTGGCACAGATTTTGACAACAACTTTTCCACACATCGCAATGACGTAGACAGAACCTTCTAAAACACCCACTCATATTCCATCACACCACCTAGTTCACATACTGGGACACCCATGTAACTTGTTATAACGACAGGAAAAACGCACAGTATATCAATGTAAGTATGACACTGAAGCGCTGCAACACACACATAGGGAAACATATGTAAGTGGAAGGGCATAAAAAAAAATGCTCAGAAAAAAAAGTATGAGACAGAAGCTCTGTGAATACACACACACACACACACACACACACACACACACACACACACACACACACTCGACAATCACACACACACACACACACACACACACCACACACACACACACACACCACACACACACACACACACACACAGCTCAAGCTGAGCATTTAAACACACAATCACAAGCACCACACAGAAGCAGATAGAACCCTCTGGAATCCACAGAATCCGTGTTCTACAGGAGTATAATTAAGTTCCTTTTTGGAGACCGGGTTAAACAAACAGGCCCAGTGAGGTCATAGGCAGATGGAAGTGGGGATATGCCCGCACTCGCTGAGTGGGCACAGTGCTCCACATGACAGGCCCTGAGAGAGGCCCTCTGGGCGCTGCTCAGCGAGAGGGGGGAGAGGAAGGGGTGAAGAGGGTTGTGTGTGGGGGGGTTAGCTACTGAGGGTTTAGCTACTGAGTTACACGGTTTTAGCCATGTTTTAAGTGTCCTCAGGAGAAACAATACAGATCATAGGAAGTGGGATCTAGGAAGTTACATACATAGGAAAACAAAGCTTAAGACTCTGAGACTTTGATAACTGTTGCATCATATTTCCTGTAGGGCCTTGCTCTCCTAATGGAAAAGTACCACAGAACTGAACCCTACCCGATTATCAAACAAACTATGAGGGCTGAGCCTGGAGGCCGCTCCACTCAGGCATCACATACCAACTGACTGATCTAGCACATTTTGACAGATGGCACAGAACCATGACTCTCTCTGACTCTGACCCAGTGCAAACACCTCCGACATGGCCAACCGGGAAGGGAAAAGCTGCTTAATTGCTAAAAAATGACTTGGAGAGGGTGATTAGCTGATAGGCAGCCGCTAGCGTACTAGAGTGACATAAGACCCTGTCAGTGAATGCAGGGAGGTCCGGATAATCTTTCCCTCCACAAAGGTGCATGGGGCTAATCCAGGCCGCTGTGCTGAGCTCTGGATCAAATCCTACAGGGAGTGTGGGAAGGCCAGCGGGGACTGCCAACGTTCTGGCCCTCTTGGTGGCCGGGGTAGCCTATCCCAGGGTGCTTTGCAGCAGTATAGGCATACCTGCTGAGAAGGGTCTGACTGCAACCCGCATCCAGGGAAACCCCAGGGAAGAACCGCTCAGGGAAGAACCGCCCAGGTTAACCAAGCCCCCTCTTGCTTCTCATTCTATTGGCTCCTGGCTACTTCCTCGTTCTATGGGCCGACTGTAGCATTGTAGCTAAGCCTAACCCTTTTCCTAACCTTAACCTCAACCTCATTCTCAAACTGCTACGTCAATTATTCTCACCTGCTACGTTAGTTCTCCTCAACTGCTGCGTTAGTTCTCCTCAACTGCTGCGTTAGTTCTCCTCACCTGCTGCGTTAGCTCTCCTCACCTGCTGCGTTAGTTCTCCTCACCTGCTGCGTTTTATTCTTCTCACCTGCTGCGTTTAGTCCTGCCTCACTGCGGTGTTCTCCTCAACTGCTGCGTTTCTCCTCACCCTGCTAGTTATTTCTCCTCACCTGCTGACGTTAGTTCTCCTCAACTGCTGCGTTATCTCCTCACCTGCTGCGTTAGTTCTCCTCACGCTGCTGCGTTAGTTCTCCTCACCTGCTGGCGTTAGTTCTCCCTCACCTGCTGCGTTAGTTCTCCTCAACTGCCTGCTTTATTCTCTCTCGCTGCGATTACCTGCTGCGTTAGTCTACCTCACCTCTGGCGTTAGTTCTCCTCACCTGCTGCGTTATTTCCTCACTGCTGCGTTTTTCCTCACTGCTGTGTTAGTTCCCTCACCTGCTGCATTAGTTCTCCTCACCTGCTGCGTTATTCTCCTCACTAACTGCTGCGTAGTTCTCCTCAACTGCTGCGTTAGTTCTCCTCACCTGCTACGTCAATTATTCTCACCTGCTACGTTAGTTCTCCTCACTACTGCGTTAGCTCTCCTCACCTGCTGCTTAGTTCTCCTCCTCACCTCTGCGTTATCCCTCACCTGCTGCGTTAGTTCTCCTCAACTGCTGCGTTAGTTCTCCTCACGTGCCTTAGTCTCCTCCCTGCCTTTAGTTTCCTCAACTGCTCGTTAGTTCTCCTCACCTGCTGCGTTAGTCTCCTCCAACTGCTGCGTTAGTCTCCCACCTCCTGCCGTCAGTTCTCCTCACCTCTGCTGTTAGTTCTTCCTCACCTGCTGCGTTAGCTTCTCCTCACCTGCTGCGTTAGTTCTCCTCACCTGCTGCATTAGTTCTCCTCCTTCACCTGCTGCGTTAGTTTTCCTCACGTGCTGGCGTTATTTTCCTCAACTCGCTGCTAGTTCTCCTCACCTGCTGCGTTAGTTCTCCTCACCTCCTGCGTTAGTTCTCCTCACCTGCTCGAGTTAGTTTTCCTCACACTGCTGCTTAGTTCTCCTCACCTGCCTCTTATTCTCCTCACCTGCTGCGTTAGTTCTCCTCACCTGCTGCCTTAGTTCTCCTCACCTGCTGCGTTAGTTCTCCCTCAACACTCTTAGTCGTTCCTCAACTGCTGCGTAGTTCTCCTCACCTGCTGCGTTAGTTCTCCTCAACTACTGCGTTAGTTCTCCTCAACTGCTGCGTTAGTTCTCCTCAACTGCTGGCGTTAGTCTCCTCAACTGCTGCGTTATTCTCCTCACCTCTGCGTATTCCTCCCGCTGCATAGTTTTCCTCACTGCTGTGTTAGTTCTCCTCACCTGCTGCATAGTTTTCCTCAACCTGCTGCGTTAGTTCTCCTCACTGCTCGCTATTCTCGCTCAACCTGGCGTTATTCTCCTCACCTGCCTAACTCAATTATTCTCACCTGCTACGTTAGTTCTCTCAACTACTGCTTAGCTCTCCTCACTGCTGCTTATTCTCCTCATCCTGCCTGCCTGCGTTAGTTCTCCTCCACTCTGGCGTAGTCTCCCTCACCCGCTGCGTATTCTCCTCAACTCGCGTTAGTTTCCTACGCGCTCAATTATTCTCACCTGCTACGTTAGTTCTCCTCACCTGCTGCGTTAGTTTCCTCACGTGCGTTCAGTTCCTCAACTGCTGCGTTATTCCCCTGCCTCTACCTCAACTGCTGCGTTAGTTCTCCTCACCTGCTGCGAGTTAGTTCTCCTCACCTGCTGTTAGTTCTCCTCAATGCTCTGCCCAGTTAGTTTCCTCACCTGCGCTTAGTTCTCCTCACCTGCTGCGTTATTCTCCTCACCTGCTGCGTTAGTTCCCTCACCTCTCTTATATTCTCCTCACCTGCTACGTTAGTTCTCCTCACGCTGCCTTAGTTCTCCTCAACTGCTCTTAGTTCACTGCGCGTTATTCTCCTCACCTGCTGCGTTAGTTCTCCTCACCTGCTGCGTAGTGCTCCTCACCTGCTGCATTAGTTTTCCTCACTGCTCGTTAGTTCTCCTCACCTGCTGCATTATGTTCCTCACCTGCTGCGTTAGTTCCTCACTCTGCCGTAGTTCTCCTCAACTGCTGCGTTAGTTCTCCTCACCTCTACTCAATATTCTCACCTGCACTATCTCCTCAACTAACTGCGTTAGTCTCTCCTCACCTGCTGCGTAGTTCTCCCTCACCTGCTGCGTTATTTCTCCTCACCCTCCTCGTTTGTTCTCCTCACCTGCTGCGTTATTCTCCTCACGTGCTGCTTAGTTCTCCTCACCTGCTCGTTAGTTCTCCTCACTGCTGCGTTAGTTCTCCTCACTGCTTCTCAATTATTCTCACCTGCTACGTTAGTTCTCCTCAACTACGCGTTATCTCCTCACCTGCTGTGTAGTTCTCCTTCACCTGCTGCGTTAGTTCTCCTCACCTGCTGCGTTAGTTCTCCTCACCGCTGCCTATTCTCCTCACTGCTCGTTAGTTCTCCTCACCTGCTGCGATTTCTCTCACCTGCCGCGTATCTCTCACACTGCTGCGTTAGTTCTCCTCACCCCTGCGTTAGTTCTCCTCACCTGCTGCGTATTCCTCCTCACCTGGCTGCGTTAGTTCTCCTCACCTGCGCTTAGTTCCTCCTCACCCCTGCTTATTTTTTCCTCACCTGGCGGTTATTCTCCTCACCGGCTCGTATTTCTCCTCACCTGCTGCAGTCTAGTTCCCTCACTGCTGCGTAAGTTCTCCTCAACCGCTGCGTTAGTTCTCGCTCACCTGCTGCGTTAGTTTCCCTCACCTCGCCTGCTTATTCTCCTCACCTGCGCGTTAGTTCTCCTCACCTGCTCGTAGTTCTCTCCTACCTCCTCACTGCTCGTAGTTCTCCTCACCTGCTGCGTTAGTTCTCCTCACCTGCTGCTTAGTTCTCCTCACCTCGCGTTAGTCTCCTCACTCTTTAGTTCTCCTCACCTCTGCATAGTTTTCCTCACCGTGTTATTCTCCTCACCTGCCTCATTAGTTTCCCACTGACTGCGTTATTCTCCTCAACTGCTGCTAGTCCTCACTGCGTTAGTTCTCCTCACTCCTAGTTCCTACGCTCTTATTCCTCACCTGCTACGTTAGTTCTCCTCAACTACTGCGTTAGCTCCTCACCTCCTGCTTAGTTCCCTCACCTCTGCTTAGTTCTCTCACCTACTGCGTTGTCTCCTCACCTGCGCGTTAGTTCTCCTCACTGCTGCGTTAGTTTCTTCCCTCATCTGCCTCTCACCTGTACTTATTCTCCTCACCTGCTCCACCGCTAGTCTAGGCTTGGTTGGCACGCCTGTCTCAGCCCTCCACTGTTATCCGTTAGTTTCCTCACGTCTGCGTTAGTTTCCTCAACTGTGGCCTTAGTTTCCTCACCCTGCTGCGTTAGTTCTCCTCACCTGCTGCGTTAGTTCTCCTCACCTGCTGAGTTAGTTCTCCTCAACTGCTGCGTTAGTTCTCCTCACCTGCTCGTTAGTTCTCCTCACTGCTGCGTTATTCTCCTCCACCTGCTGCGTTAGATTCTCCTCACCTGCTGCGTTAGTCTCCTCAACTGCTGCGTTAGTTCTCCTCAACTGCTGCCGTTAGTCTCCTCACCTGCTGCGTTAGTTCTCCTCACCTGCTGCGTTAGTTCTCCTCACCTGCTGCATTGTTTCCTCACTGTCTTTTAGTTCTCCTCACCTGCTGCATAGTTTTCCTCACCTGCTTCAGTTCTCCTCAACTCTGCGTTATTCTCCTCAATGCTGCTTAGTTCTCCTCACCTGCTACGTCAATTATTCTCACCTGCACGTTATCTCCTCAACTAGCTGTTAGCTCTCCTCACCGTGCGTTAGTTCTCCTCACCTGCTGCGCGTATTCTCCTCCACCTGCCGTTTTCTCCTCACTGCTGCGAATTCTCCTCACGCTGCGTTTCTCCTCACCTGCCTACTTATTCTCCTCAAACTGCTTGCGATTTCTCCTCAACCTTCCGTCAATTATTCTCACCTGCTACGTTAGTTCTCCCAACTACTGCTTAGCCTCCTCACCTGCGTGTAGTTCTCCTCACTGCTGCGTTAGTTCTCCTCACCTGCGTTATTCTCCTCACCTGCTGCGTTATTCTCCTCACCTGCTCTTAGTTCTCCTCAACCTCTGTTATTCTCCTCACTGCTGCGTTATTCTCCTCACCTGCTGCTTAGTTCTCCTCAACCTGCTCGTTATCTCCTCACCGCTCTCTACAGGCTCCCCTGCGCGATTCACTGATTCTCCTCACCTCTGCGTTAGTTTTCCTCACCTGCTCTATTCTCCTCAACTGCACGTTTAGTCTCCTCACCTGCCTGTTAGTTTTCCTCACCTGCTGCGTTATTCTCCTCAACTGCTGCGTTATTCTCCTCACACTGCTGCATAGTTTCCTCACGCTGTGTTATTCCCTCACCTCTGCATTAGTTTTCCTCACCGCTGCGTTATCTCCCAACTGCTCGCTCTAGTTCTCCTCAACTGCTGCGTTATTCTCCTCACCTGCTACGTCAATTATTCTCACCTGCTACGTTATTCCTCAACTACTGCGTTAGCTCTCCTCACCTGCTGCCTAGTTCTCCTCACCTGCTGCGTATTCTCCTCACCGCTGCGTTAGTTCTCGCTCACCCTGCTGCGTATTCTCCTCACTTGCTGCGTAGTTCTCCTCACCTGCTACGTTAGTTCTCCTCAAACCTCGTATTCCCTCACCTCTCTAGTCTCCTCACCTGCTGCATTAGTTTTCCTCACGTGCTGTGTTAGTTCTCCCCACCTGCTGCATTAGTTTTCCTCACGTGCTGTGTTAGTTCTCCTAACATGCTATGTAAACAAGAACCTTGGGCGGTTCTTCCCTGGAGTTTCCCTGGACGCAGGTCGCAGTCAGACCTTATTGTGTCTGCTTGCTCCATAGCTCTACTGTAAGGACGTTGGACACAGGGAGTGAGCTGGGATGCCAAGAAGCAGGATCTCAGAAAAACTCATAATGGAACTAACTGGAATGGTTTTGCGTAACAGACTGCAATGAAGCCTACGATGGAGGTTTCTGGGTTAGTGATTTAATAGTAAACTCATCATGTAGACCCAGCAGTCATAGTAAACAACTGTGTCCCACCGCTGCTTATCTAGGCATCAAAGACAAGAAAAAAGTTAGTGTTTGTGTGTGAGTATGTGTGTGTTTTAAAGGGATTTATGAATTACAGTTCCTTCGTAAAGTATTCAGACCCCTTGACCTTTTTCCACAATTTGTTAGGTTATAGCCTTGTTCTAAAATTTATGAAATAGTTTTTTCTCCCATCAATCTACAAACAATAAACCATTATGACAAAGCAAAAACAGTTGACATTTTTGCTAATTTATTTAAAAAATCAAATGGAAATATCACATTTACATAAGTATTCAGACCTTATATTCCCGAGTGACGCAGCGGTCTAAGGTACTGCATTGCGGTGCTAGAGGCGTCACTACAGACCCTGGTTCGATTCCAGGCTGTATCACAACCGGCCTTGATTGGGAGTCCCATAGGGCAGCGTATAATTGGCCCAGCATCATCCGGGTTAGTGTTTAGCAGTGGTAGGCCGTCATTGTAAATAATAATTTGTTCTTAACTGACTTGCTTAGTAAAAAAATTGTTAAAAAAATAATATACCAAAATAAGTGACTCAGTACTTTGTTGAAGCATCTTTGGCAGCAATTACAGCAATTACAATTACAGCAATTACAGTTTTCTTGGGTATGAAAAACAAGCTTGACACACCGGTATTTGGGGAGTTTCTCCCATTCTTCTCAACAGATCCTCTCAAGCTCTGTCAGTTTGGATGGGGAGTGTTGCTGCACAGCTTTTTTCAGGTCTCTCCAGATATGTTCGATTGGGTTCAAGTCCGGGATCTGGCTGGGCCACTCAAGCGCTTTCAGAGACTTGTCCATAAGCCACTCCTGCGTTGTCTTGGCTGTGTGCTTTGGGTTGTTGTCCTGTTGAAATGTGAACCTTTGCCCCAGTCTGAGGTACTGAGAGCTCTGGAGCAGGTTTTCATCAAGGATCTCTTTACTTTGCTCCATTCATTTTCCATCGATCCTGACTACTCCCCCAGTCCCTGCTCCTGAAAAACATCCCCACAGCATGATGCTGCCACCACCATGCTTCACCGTGGGGATGGTGCCAGGTTTCCTCCAGACATGACACTTGGCATTCAGGGCAAAGACTAATCTTGGTTTCATCAGAGTCTTTAGGTGACTTTCGGCAAACTCCAAGCAGGCTGTCATGTGCCATTTACTGAGGAGTGGCTTCAGTCTGGCCACTTTACCATGAAGGCCTGATTGGTGGAGTGCTGCAGAGATGCTTGTCCTTCTGGAAGGTTCTCCCATCGCCACAGGAATTCTGGAGCTCTGTCAGAGGGACCATCAGGTTCTTGGTCACCTCCCTGACCAAGGCCCCTCAGTTTGGCCGGGCGGCCAGCTCCAGGAAGAGTGTTGGTTGTACCAAACTTCTTCCATTTAAGAATGATGGAGGCCACTGTGTTAGTGGGGACCTTCAATGCTGCAGAAATGTTTTGGTACCCTTCCCCAGATCTGTGCCTCAACACAATCCTGTCTCTGAGCTCTAAAGACAATTCCTTCGACCTCATGGCTTGGTTTTTGCTCTGACATGCACTGTCAACTGTGGTACCATATAGACAGGTGTGTGCCTATCCAAATCATGTCCAATCAATTGAATTTACCACAGTTGGACTCCAATCAAGTTGTAGAAACATCTCAAGGATGATCAATGTAAACAGGATGCACCTGAGCTCAATTACGAGGTCTGAATACCTATGTTAATAAGGTATCTTTATTTTGAATACATTTGCAAAAAAAAAAACCTGTTTGCACTTTGTCGATATGTGGTATTGTGTGTAGATTGCTGAGGATTTTTACTTATTTAATCCATTTTAGATTAAGGCTGTAATATAAAATGTGTGAAAGGTCAAGAGGTCCAAATACTTTGTGAAGGCACTGTACATCCAAATAGACAAGAAGGAATTGAGTCTCTCTTTCTTCCTAATAGCAGCAAAAATGTTGCAGAAATCTGAAGGAAACCTTAAGGAAACGGTTTCAAATTCAAGAGTTTTGTTCTGTTTGTCAAGTCACATTCAAAACAAGGATATGACTAATGCAAGTATATTAAGAGCCACATTCAGAAAACAATGATTCAATTATTTAATCTAATAATTTTCTGCTTTTTAATATTCTGACAAAACATGCCTCATAAAATAATTGTCTGGAAATTAATGATTTAAAAAAAACTGAATGAATCTAGTTACTATAGGCCTACTTTGTCAATAAAAGGTGTATAGGCCTATGAATTCCCAAATAAATTGGAATTCTTTCTTGTTCATTAATTTAGTCAAAGTATAAACTAAGTCTTTATGATATGCCAAGTCCTGCAGTCTCTAGTTTTATCTTATCTTGATTATTGTCCAGTCATATGGTCAAGTGCTGCAAAGAAGGAGCTAGTAGAACTGCAGCTGGCCCAGAACAGAGCGGCATGTTTTGCTTTTCATTGTAATCAGAGGGATAATATCAATACTATTAAAAACTAAAAACAACGTTTTAGGTGAGAATAGGCATTGGTCTGAAGCCGAAAGGAAATTCACGAGCACCACAATGCCTATTCTACAATGCTCTATGAAGGGTTTCCAGCACACAGCTTTGACCTACTGCAGTAGCTATGTTGGTATTGTACTTGAAACTATATGTACGTACGTTGCTTTGAATTCAAACCTTCTCAAAACAGTCTAATTCATACTTTTAGAGGTGCTTCCACAATAATGGGATTTGTACCACATACAAAGTAAAGTATTCGATTATTCCCACACCACACCAAGACATTATCCCATTCCACTACCTTTTCAAGTTTTTAATTTTTTATTAAATGAAAGCAAGCTTTGCTTTTATACTTACAAGACCATCAGGCTTAATCGAGCCATTTTGTCTTGTAATAATGTGGTACATGCATGTATTCCCTAATCCTTTATTTGAACAAAACAGGTCATAAGAAAATCTCCACAATAAGATTCTTTATTGGTCAGTAGGTGTCCAACATAAAAGGTAGTGGTGTGTTGGACACAGTAGCTCAGAAAAAGCCTGTCTGCATTCCTGATTTCTGTAACTGTTATAGCTTACCTGTGTAATATTGACTCAGAACCCCTGGTTTCAAACGTTGTCCTGTTTTATCAAATTGCTGTG
Source organism: Salvelinus sp. IW2-2015 (assembly GCF_002910315.2). NCBI lineage: Eukaryota > Metazoa > Chordata > Actinopteri > Salmoniformes > Salmonidae > Salvelinus > Salvelinus sp. IW2-2015. The sequence goes on from NC_036848.1 coordinate 13,312,520, forward strand.
CTGATCAGTGGGTAGCTCATTGCTTCTGTCAATATAGTAGGTCACTTACAGTTGTAGCTACTTGAATTAATTGTTGCAATAAAGATGGTAACGCCACAATAATGCACATTTACAATAGGACTATATCTAAACATATACTGAACAAAAATATAAACGCAACATGCAAAAATTTCAAAGATTTTAACTTTGTTACTGTTCATATAAGGACATCAGTTAATTTAAATTAATTAATTAGGGCCTAATCTATAGATTTCACATGACTGGGAATACAGATATGCATCGGTTGGTTACATATACATAAAAAGAAAGTAGCCGCGGGATCGGAAAACCAGTCAGTATCTGGTGTGACCACCATTTGCCTCATGCAGCGCAACACATCTCCTTTGCATAGAGTTGATCAGGCTGTTTATTGTGGCCTGTGGAATGTGTTCCCACTCTTCTTCAATGGCTGTGTGAAGTTGCTAGATATTGGCGGGAACTGAAACAGGCTGTTGTACACGTCGATCCAGAGCATTCCAAACATGCTCAGTGGGTGACATGTCTGGTGAGTATGCAGGCCATGGAAGAACAGGGATATTTTCAGCTTCCAGGAATTGTGTGCAGATCCTTGCGACATGGGGCCGTGCATTATCATGCTGAAACATGAGGTGATGGCGGCGGATGAATGGCATGACAATGGGACTCAAGATCTCGTCACAGTATCTCACAGCATTCAAATTGCCATTGATAAAATGCAATTGTGTTCATTGTCCATAGCTTATGCCTGCCCATACCATAACCCCACCATGGGGCACTCTGTTCACAACATTGACATCAGCAAATCTTTTGCCCACACAACGCCATATACGGTGTCTAGCACTACAAAGCTGATTTTAAAAAATCAACAAGATTTCTTTTGAATCAGCTGTGTAGTGTTACGGCAAAAATGTTAATGTGCACAGAGGACAGAATTCGGGAAACGCTGAATTGGGCTGTTTGAGAAGGTTTGAATCATAGCACGCTGACCGTGTCGCGTGCGCGAGCGTTGCAAAATAAATGTAGAAATCTATGTTATTCAATTATTGTGCCTACACTGTTCACGCGCGCCAACGAGCATCTGCGTTGCCAGGGGCTAAAATAGAAATCAGTTCTATTTCTGACGCAGATCGCGCTACAAGTCCTGCCTCTCACATCTCCTCATAGGTTTATTGAAGCAGGTACCCACGTGCCATCTCCTCATTGGTTATACCCACGTGGGTGACTGAAAGACGAACGAGGTCAGTGGCGGTAATGCACCTAATTTATGAAAGTTGCCAATCGCAATATAAAGTCAAGAGAAGAAAAAGCCTGTCAGGAAGAGAGATGACTAGAAACGATTCGGGTGACCATTTTATGTGTGGATTAATTGGCGGAGTAGAGGACCTTGTGCATTTCAGGTAAAATAACTCAATGTTTATACCCAAGGACAAATTACATAGCAACAGCAAGCTACCTAAATAGGACAAATTACCTAGCAAGTGCAAGCTAACTAGCTATAAATGTTTAATGCTTTTCAACCTGTCCCAAAATTAATATAATTGGTTCCGAGTTTGTTTTGATACTTTAACCTGCGTGTCGTGATTGTGTTTGGTGTTTGGGCACAAAATAAATGTATGCACAATGGCGCACGCACACAGCCAGTTTGGGTTCCGTGTAAGCAACCTACCTACACACAGTTTGAAGTACAACACCAACATAGCTACTGTAGTATGTCAAACCTTGGTAGAGCATGGGTGGAATAGGAATTGTGGTGCTCATGTGAATTTCCTTTCTTTTTCAGCTTTAGACCAACGCATATTCTCACTTAAAACAGTTTGTTTTTAATTTCCATGGTTTTTACACCGGAAGGTGATTATGCAACATTATACATTGTAATTAAGCGCTAAGGTACGAGGGGGTTTGGTATATGCCCAATGCACGCCTAATGCCTGGATACAGTGCTATTGGCCATATACCACGAAACCCTGAAGTGCCTTATTGCTATTATAAAACAGATTACCAACGTAATTACATGTATATAGAAGTAAAAATAAATGTTTTGTCATACCCTGTGGTATACAGTCTGATATACCATGGCTTTCAGCCAATCATCATCATTCAGGGCACAACAACACAGTTTATAATACAGCGTAAAACAGCAAAAAATGTAAAGTAAACAATGACAGACAATGTAGTTCATATTTATTTATTATTAACAGCTGATTTCCCAGATGGAAGGAAAAAAAGACACCCAGTTATGGATATGGAGAAAACTGTAGAAAAAAATCCCTGATCTCTCTTAAGACAATTGAGCAAGCTCCTGGAAAATACACAAATAAAATCAACAAGTACCCATGAACTATTTACATGAAAATGTACCTTCAAGTTCACTGAAGGCCTAGTACTACATTACCCGTAATTCACCTTTGTTTATCACCAAATAACATTTACAACCAAATGTACACTCATCAGATAGTCAACTTTAACTACAATTCAGGGATGGCCACAATTGCTCGTGACAAGCTACAGGTTTATGCAGGCTTTTTATTCATGGTCTCAATAAACAGCTGAGTAGTAGTATCAGGTGTGGTAGCACTGGGCTTGAATAAAAAAGCCTGCATAACTCTGTGGCTCGTCAAGAGCAATTTGAAATCTCCTGCTACAAACACTAAGGGGAAACACCTGCAAAATACAAAAGTAAATTAGACAAGTGCAAAACTGAACATAAAGTACCAGTCAAAAGTTTGGACACACCTACTCATTCAAGGGTTTTTATTTATTTTACTATTTTCTACAGTGTAGAATAATAGTGAAGACATCAAAACTATGAAATACCACATATGGAATCATGTAGTGACCAAAAAGTGTTAAACAAATCCAAATATATTTTAGATTTGAGATTCTTCAAAAGAGCCTCCCTTTGCTTTGATGACAGCTTTGCACACTCTTGGCGTTCTCTCAAACAGCTTCATGAGGTAGTCACCTGGAATGCATTTCAATAAACAGGTGTGCCTTGTTAAAAGTTAATTTGTGGATAATCTTTCCTTCTTAATGCATTTGAGCCAATCAATCAGTTGTGCTGTGACAAGGTAGGGGTGGCATACAGAATATGGTCTTTTACCAAATAGGGCTAAGTTCATATCATGGCAAGAACAGCTCAAATAAGCAAAGAGAAACGATCATTACTTTAAAGACAAAGGTCAGTCTATACTGAACATTTCAAGAACTTTGATAGTTTCTTCATGTGCAGTCGTAAAAACGATCAAGCGCTATGATGAAAAACTGCCACTCAGGAGGACCGCCACAGGAAAGGAAGACCCAGAGTTACCTCTGCTGCAGAGGATAAGTTCATTCGAGTTACCAGACTCATAAATTGCAGCCCAAATAAATGCTTCAGAGTACAACTAACAGATACATCTCAACACCAACTGTTCAGAGGAGACTGCGTGAATCGGGCCTTCATTGTCAAATTGCTGCAAAAGAAACCACTACTAAAGGACACCAATAAGATTAAGACTTACTTGGGCCACGAAACACAAGCAATGGACATTAGACCGGTGGAAATCTGTCCTTTGGTCTGATGAGTCCGAATGAGATTTTTGGTTCCAACCATTGTGTCTTTGTGAGACGCAGAGTATGTGAACGGATGATATCTGCATGTGTGGAGGTGGTGTGATGGTGCTTTGCTGGTGTCACGGTCAGTGATATATTTAGAATTCAAGCCACACTTAACCAGCATGGCTACCACAGCATTCTGCAGCAATACACCATCCCATCTGGTTTGCGCTTAGTGGGACTATAATTTGTTTTCAACAGGACAATGACCCAACACACCTCCAGGCTGTGTAAGAGCCATTTGACCAAGAAGGAGAGTGATGGAGAGCTGCATCAGATGACCTGGCCTCCACAATAACCCGAGCTCTATCCCAATTGAGATGGTTTGGGATGAGTTCGACTGCAGAGTGAAGGAAAAGCAGCCAACAAGTGCTCAGCATGTGGGAACTCTTTCAAAGACTGTTGGAAAAGCATTCCAGGTGAAGCTGGTTGAGAGAATGCCAAGAGTGTGCAAAGCTGTCATCAAGGCAAAGGGGGGCTACTTTCAAGAGTCTCAAATATAAAACATTTATTTGTTTAACCCTTTTTGGGTTGCGACATGATTCCATGTGTTATTTCATAGTTTTGATGTCTTCACTATTATACAATGCAGAAAATAGTAAATAGAAAGGCCCTTGAATGAGTAGGTGTACAAACTTTTGACTGGTACTGTATATATTTACAATCTATAATTGGATAGGTGCTCAAAACTTCAGGTTCAAATGTTCTAAGTAATACTGTACACAACTGTCCAACTCCAGTAAAAGAGCACACGTCATAAATGGAAGTATAAATAAGAAAACATGTGGGAGAACTTTAAGTATTGATAAGCAGCATAAACTTCTTGAATTCAACCACTGGGTTCAAATATACATTTAGATGTGTGAACAGTCATCCATAATAACCACAATCAGTAAAGCTGGTCTCTTCTCCGTTCTAGCAAGACGCACACAAATTGTATACACCACATTCACTGCCACTCCACTAAACCAAAGGCTCTTTTAAGAGCCACCTAATAAATGAAAATGTGTGTGTCGGTAGGGGGCTGTCAAAACTATAAACTCAATTGTCAAAATGTATCCTCTGGGAGGAAAACCCACAATCTTAAAATATACAGGACGTACCTCTAGTCATTACACTACGAACCCAGTTCTTAAAACACTGATTTGACAGACCATTTATATGGACAGTCTTGAAGAGTTCGTTCAAAAACAATTTTGTTCGTTAATTTGCTCTTGCTTGGTCAAAACACCATGCTAAAACAGTTGATTTGTGGAAAACAGACTCATTAATCACGTAGCTCGCCAAGTTAGCAAGCATGTAATTATTTTGACTGCGCACAGCATGGCACACAATTTAAGCAAACAGAGGGGGTTCGATTAATCTGTCCTTGGGTACACTGGACTATGGCACATCACATCATCGGGGAGGGAAGGCAGATAAAGCGTTATCAAAAGCAATCACTTTTGCATGTCAAAATACAGAACTACATGTGCTTCAAGTCAAATCAAGCTTTATACAGCACATTTCAGACATGAAAAAAAACTAATAAAAAACAAATAAAAGCTAAAAGATTTACTACACAAACATAAGATAAAACAAAACGACACACACTGATCAATTAAAAAGCACCCTAAGGAACAGCAAAGCTAAAAGATGTTTGTATATCTTTTTTAAATATGTTCACAATTTTGCCGCCCCCCCTCAGTTTCTCTGGCAGTCTATTCCCGTGTGGCTCAGTTGGTAGAGCATGGCGCTTGCAACGCCAGGGTTGTGGGTTCATTCCCCACGGGGGACCAGGATGAATATGTATGAACTTTCCAATTTGTAAGTCGCTCTGGATAAGAGCGTCTGCTAAATGACTTAAATGTAAATGTAAATGTATTCCAGAGGCTGGGGGCATAATAACTAAAGGCTGCCTCTCCATGCCTCTTGGTCCTAGGATTTGGGACAATTAAAAAGCTAGTGCCAGAGGACCTGAGGGACCTACTGGCTACATAAATAAAAATAAGTGAACCTTTATTTAATCTAGGAAAGTCCGTTACGAACAAGTTCTTATTTACAATGACGGCCTACCCCGGCCAAACGCTAACGACGCTGGGCCAATTGTGCTCCGCCCTATGGAACTCCCAATCATGGCCGGTTGTGATACAGCCTGGAATCGAACCAGAGGCTGTAGTGCCACCGCTAGCACTGAGACGCAGTGCCTTAGACTGCTGCGCCACTCGGGAGCCCACAGAACTTAAAAGCATGTCTGACCTGTATTGGGGTGTACAATCGTGGATTAACTTTACAATAAATTTAAAATATAATAACTTTCAGGCATCCAGTGCAGAGACTTTAAAACCGATGTAATGCGTGTTCTCCATCTGGTCTTGGTCAGTACCCGTGCTTAATTACATCACTTTGCTGAGCCGCCTTCGGGCAGAGTGGGCACCTGGCTCAAGTCCAGGAGCCAGGCCCGGTTCCAAATCGATTAATCAAACGCCCTCAATGATTCTGATGTTGTCTTACCTGGGTGCACCATGTGCAGGACCCACACCCCCTGACTACTTTTTACTTGATGGCAACTTCAGATTTTCTGGGAACACACTGAAAAGTAACATGACACGGTTAAATCAGTCAGCACAAATGTGGATTATAATGACAAGGCAGGAGAGGGAGCTGGAATGTATTGTACATGTTTGAAACAGCTATGCTGCACACTCACAGCGCACCACTGAGGCTCATGTTCACGTGCTTTGGGGGTTCAACCATTGTTTGGCCGGGTGGCTTTACTTGGCCCTTCGCGCTCTAGTGACTCCATGTGGCGGGCCAGGCGCCTGCAGGCTGACCTCGGTCGTCAGTTGAACGGTGTTTCCTCTGACACATTGGTGCGGCTGGCTTCCGGGTTAAGCGGGCGGGTGTTAAGGAGTGTGGTTAGGCGGATCATGTTTCTGGGGGCGCATGACTCGACCTTCGCCTCCCAAGCCCGTTGGGGAGTTAGACAAGAGCGAAATTGGGGCTACATTATTTTTTTAATCTAGGCCCTACAAAAACGTATTCAGTCCGAAAAGTTGGCAAGTCTAATTGTCACTTTATGTACTCCGTTGTCTAGTTCTTATACGATGCCTAGATACTTAGCTGGCACAACCAGCTATTGAGTGTAAGGGGGCAATTACTTTTTCACACAGGGACATTGGGTGTTACATAACTTTGTTTATGAAATAAGTATGTAATGGTTGTGTTATTGGTTCACTCAGGTTCCCTTTTTCTGATATTAAGTTTTGGTTGAAGATTTGATACCGTTCTTGTAAAAAATATGCAAAAGTAGAGAAAATTAGAAAAGGGGCAAATACTTTTTCATAGCACTGTAGCTATATGCCCCAGGGGCAACAGTTTTGATAAATGTATAATTGATCGCTCTCACGTGCTCATTTTTGTCCTTTAAGAACATGTGCTATCTTTTTGCAGCATTTGACAATGCTATTATCTTTTTTTTGAAGGCTAATCTGAGTTCTAACGCCCGGTGGTCATTTGCTCTGCAACACGGCTGCTTGCACCATGCTACCAGTCATTAGAAGTGTATGCGAACAAACCTAGGCAGCTGTATATAGCTAACTAAATGGAATTTAATATGAGGTTAATCAATAAAATGCAAGCAGCTATTTTGATTAGCTAGGTAGCTAACTAGTTAATGTTACCTAGCTAACTAGTTAATGTTACCTAGCTAACGTTAGCTTGCAAAGTCCAGCTAGCCTCTCTAGCTAGCTAACACCAGTCAGCTGAAAGCTAGCTAGATAACAGGCAAATAAAAAGGTAGCTAGCCAATCAGTGTTTTTGTTTTGATTAGCTAGCTAACTAGTTATCTAATGTTACACCAATCAGATGAGAGCTTATGATGGCTAAGTAGCTAACCAACAAACAAGGAACGCTAGATGGCTATATTTTGCCAAGTATGACATTTATAAAGCCCTTTTTACATCAGCAGATGTCCCAAAGTGCTTATACAGAAACCCAGCCTAAAATCCCAAACAGAAAGCAATGCAGATATAGAAGCAAGGTGGCTAGGAAAACTCCCTAGAAAGGCAGGAACCTAGGAAGAAACCTAGAGAGGAACCAGGCTCAGAGGGGTGGCCAGTCCTCTTCGGGCTGTGCCATGTGAAGACTAAGAGTACATGGAAATTAAGGCTAGATCGTTCAAGATGTTCATAGATGACCAGCAGTGTCATCTAGCTAAGGTTTTACATAAGGCTAAAGTCATCGTGTAAACTGCTCATCTAGACACAAGTGTAATCAGATCACAAACATGATAGAGAACATCCTTGGCTGCTATGATAGCCAGTTAATGTTAACTAGCTAGGTAACGTTAGCCAACTTAAAACTAATGTTAGATAACGTGTATGGCAAGTTCATGCACCACAATATATCCTACTTTCTTACAAAAAACATAGCTAGTTAATGTTAAGTTTACAACCACCAAACTTTGGGAAACTGCCACGCTGTTCACGTTCATTTGCATTGCACAGACCAAGCGACAGTTAGACAAGGTAGCCAGATTTTAGACAAGAAAAACACGAGTTAGCTACACTACATTTCCTCAACTAAGAACAATCAAGAACACAAACCACAGCCGAGAAAACAAATTGCTTTGTTAAGAAACAGTAAGCTAGTTATGAACCGCATATACAGAGCTGTGAAAAAGTATTTGCCCTCTTTCTGATTCTCCATTTTTGATACTGAATGTTATCAGATCTTCAAGAACCTAATATTAGTTAAGGGAACCTGAGTTTACAAATACTTTATTAAAAAAGTTATGCAACACCCAATTCCCCTGTGAGAAAAAGTAATTGCCCCCTGACACTCAACTGGTTGTGCCACATTTAGCTGCAATCAAACGCTTCCTGTAGTTGTTGATCAGTCGCCCATATCGCTTTGGAGGAATGTTGGCCCACTCTTGCATGCAGAACTGCTTTAACTCAGTGACATTTGTGAATTTTCAAGCATGCACTGCTCTTTAAGTCCTGCCACATCTCAATTGGGATTAGGTCTGAACTTTGACTAGGTCATTCCAAAACTTCAAATTTGTTCCTTAACCATTTCCATGTAGACTTGATGTTTTGGATCATTGTCTTGCTGCATGACCCGGCAGCGTTTCAGCTCACAGACAGATGGCCTGACATTCTCCTGTAGAATTCTGATGCAGAATTGATGGTTCCTTCTATTAAGGCAAGTCTTCCAGGTCCTGAGACAGAAAAGCATCCTCAAACCATCACACTACCACCACCATGCTTGACCGTTGGTATTAAGTTCTTACTGTGGAATGCAGTGTTTGGTTTTCGCCGGGCATAATGGGACCCGTGTCATCCCCAAAAATTGTCTGACGACCCTAATTTTATTTAACTAGGCAAGTCGGTTAAGAGATTTTTACCTTGTCAGGTCGGGGATTCGATCTAGCAACCTTTCGGGAAACTAGCCCAACGCTCTAACCACTAGGATACCTGCCGCCCTAATGCTAACGACCTTGTAAAAAATCTGCTCTGTGGTTCTCGGTAACGGACGAATGGCTCATGAGGCAGGGAGTGTGTTCATAACCTCCAATCAAATTGATTTGCGAATGTTCCTCAATATTGGTGTCATATTGGCAGGGACACGTGAATTTAACAGCTTCAACCAAGGACTATAATAGACACGACTATAATGCATGCCAGTCTCTTGGCCAAGAGCTTCTTGTTTTTATAAGAAACATTGTTGGAAATGGCTAATTGTTTGCAGTCAACTTACACACACGCTACAAAGGTATTTTCACAGGTCCAGAACAAATTATTATACAGAGCCATGATTGCGTGGAACTCCCATCTCATATAGCGCAAGTGGACAGAAACCTGGTTTCAAAAACAAAGTAAGACCTCACTGCAAAACGCTTCTCCCCATGTGACCTACTTTTTGTGTGTATGTATAACGGATAGATGCATACACACACCGTTTTAATGTTTGTAAATTGTAAAGTATTTTACCTGTGATGTCTTTTTGCTTGTGTCTGACCTTAGTAAGACTGGACATCTGGAGGACTAGCTGTCGCTATTTACGTCGGCTAATGGGATCCTAATAAAATAAACAAAAATAAATCAAATATGTGTCTTCACACTCATTCACCCCGTAGAACATGTTGGTGATAAACTGTGCACAATAAAGGAGTGGATTTACAGGTAGGCCTACCTAGATTCACTTTGCCATCTGATATGACTATGTATAAAGGATCCAAAGTCAATATTGGAAAGACTTTGCTGAACTCCACACTGTGAAAAGGAGCGTTATAAACGATTAGATTATGAGTCGACGCAGCCTTATAGTTCACCATAATTTATGGCAGAACCATTCAGAGAACACATTCCATAGAATCAACCAGACTACAGTAAATATACCCAATCGACAAACATTCCATTTCGAAATACACTATATTGAGTAGCTTAAGTTATGTCATGGTAAGAAACGAAAGTTAAGCTATTGGTTAAAGCAGCCCAATGGGCCTACAAGCAAAGCAGCAAGTTAAATTCAGATTAGTATTTTAAACAATTTCGCTTTTCAGAAAGAAATCTTTTAAAGTCAGCAATGAAATGAAATGTTAGACCTACACTTTGTATAGGCCCATTGTCTTTGACATTAACATATTTTAGGTGCTGCCGTATTTCTCCATGTCCCAGCTATTCCCAACAAAATGGCATAAGTGAGTAACCAGTCAGATACCCGTGTATTTAGTTAAGCCTAAATAGTAATGGGGAAAATTGTTCACCGCAACCAAAGTTAGGAGGGGGAAAAAAGCCTATATTTCGATAATTGGAAGATATTATGCTGATCATTAAACATAATTATTCAAAACAATATTGGGCTATGCAACACTTCAAAATCTAAATGAACGTATATTTTATTTACTCAAATTAGTGTTTGCAGTAGGTCTATTTTAGGTGGAAGAGGTGATGAAAACTTGAGTTATACAAGACCGTCTTCATCCGTCATGTTTGAGTTCTCATTAGTCACACTTCGTTAGACCCATCGCCTAAGATAAATCACTTTGCTTTTCAATGTTACACTCATTTCATTCTGTGAAGCGGCATCTCCTATGATACCTGACAGATTTCACCCATCAAACTCACGTCACATCCCCTATCGACAAGTACTCATCAGGTGGCTCATACCCCACACAATCACCAAAACACACATGGACTCAGTAATCTTGTTTCGTACAAATTTATTCATCATTTAAGAATAGAGGATGGTCTTAAAATAAGTAGAAACGTCAGTTTTAAATAAAACTTCCTCTTGGCCCATGATATGGGTTAACCTGACTAAAAACCACAGAAAATGTCAAAAAAATGGAACATAACATAAAAAAAAAAAATACTATAAATAAAAACTTGCACTTGCGACCCGCAGTCTTACATTTCATTAAAACCTAGGTCATGAAGAAAAAGACTACAAAGATTTGGACACAGCCGACACTGACATTCTACAAATTAAGTGTAAACACGTATGAACCAACTCTCAATCCAGCTTTTCTGAAATACAACGCCTCTTCACGAGGCCAGATGCCTTTTTCAGAGAAAATATGATGGCATTATTAAAATATAGAAGTCCAATTCTTCTACAGAAGCTGATTGCTTATAAATCATGATAAAAGCCTATTTGCAATGCAATTTACTCTGGTGGACTGAACATTCAGTTTCAGGCCAGGATATGTAGTTTTAAAATGCTTTAAAATGGACAACTCATTGAGATAAAAAAATCAAATGTATTATTGTTTTTTTTAACTACTGAACGGCGATTATTTTAGCAATCAAAATGTTCAAGTATACGAAGTACTTAAGTTTATAGTCATTTTTTCAAATGTGGGTTAGGGGTAGCGTTCCGTTCACGCCAGTCCCCGCGGTCTGATAGTGCGGATGTACACTGTGTAACCGACTGGTCTGCAGGGACGCGTGATCCGCGCTGTCGCCACCGGGAGGCAGGTACATGCTGATCATATCCCTCAGGTCCCCCAAACACGCTCTCTGGGAGTGAGAAGTAATCGCCGGAGGTGGTGAGCTCGGCTCGGTCTTGCACACGGAGGCCATGGAACCCAAGCCCATGGCGCTGGAGGTTTGCTGCGTGTATGCGGGGGACATGCTGTACGTGGATGCTGCGTTCATGTAGGTCTGCGCCGAGGACATCATGGGGTACTGGAGCCCTGCCATCTCATACCGGTGCATTTGCTGAATCTGTGGGCTGTTGATGCTGTGATGCTGAGGGTAGGCCAACTGGTCCTGCATGAGGGAGTACGCACTGTTTGTCCAGCCATTCATGTGAGCATAACTGTCCATCCGCTGTCCCACCGAGACGCCGTTGTTGACAGCGTTGGCACCTGGCGCCAGAAGTCCTCCAGGCAAAGAATACTTGTCTTTCTTGAGCAGGGTCTTGGTCTTCCTGCGGGGACGGTATTTGTAATCCGGATGCTCCTTCATGTGCATGGCGCGCAGACGCTTGGCCTCGTCGATGAAGGGTCTCTTCTCCGCGTCGGTCAAAAGTTTCCAGTCTGCACCGAGTCGCTTACTAATCTCAGAGTTGTGCATTTTAGGGTTCTCTTGTGCCATCTTTCTCCGCTGTCCACGGGACCACACCATGAAAGCATTCATAGGCCGCTTCACCCGGTCCTGGTCGTTGGCACTGTTGTTCTTGTTGCCCGCCGCTGAGCCCGAATTGGACTGCGGGAGTGGGCTCTTGATCTCGCTTTCCATCATGTTATACATTCGAACGGCTTTGAAATGTTCACTCTCAGGCGTGGATAAAGTTGAACAAAATACCATCAAAGACAAGAGAGATAGAAATAGTACTGACCAGTCTCATGTGAGGGGGAAAAAGTTGTCAAAAGAAGCTCAGGCAATGTTAGTTTGTCAGGTGCTTCCAATTTCTCAGTGCTCTGAAACAGAACTCTGCAAACTTGTCCGCCAACCTCAGCTGTTATTAGTTCCCGGGTCATGTGATTTGGATTGACAGCGAAACAATGCGTTGCTCCCGACCAATCACAGCACGGCTTCGTCTACCGAATTGAGTTGGACAGTGCTCTGTTTGGGGTTGGAGTTGTAGAAGGAAAGGGATAGATTCAATTTTATACATAAAGAACACCTTATAAAACAGTTAAATTAGATTAAAAACTAGGTGGTTCGAGCCCTGAATGCTGATTGGCTGACAGCCGTGGTATATCATACCGTCTACCATGGGTATGACAAAACATTTATTTTATTGTCTAATTATGTTGGTAACAAGTTTATAATAGCAATAAGGCACCTCTGGGTTTGTTGCGTCATGCATAAGAACAACCCGTAGCCGTGGTATATTGGCCATATACCACACCTTTTCTGGCCTTATTGCTTAATTATAGTTAATCTGAAGTAATTCAAACAAACTATACATGTATATATGTATATTGAGATGTTAAAATGTAAGTTACATCACATGCAGGAAACATTTTAGAAAATGGCTAAAATCTTACTGAAACAAACTGAATCATAGCCTATATAGGGTTTTTAAATTAAACGAATAGGTTTGATGGAACGGATCACGTCGACAATTCAAGTCAACTTGATCATCAAATATATTATCCTAATAGTTAAATATATAGGTTTGAGTTTGTAGGTGCTATAGACATGACCGATCATTAAAAAAATAAACCATGCATAAAACTCTAGCAACTCATGTCATTACAGACGTAACTTCATAATTTGTAAGGGGTCTTGGTAAAGAAAAAGGTGGAAATCAAATAACCCCATTCAAGTGGTGACTGGAGGCGTGGTTCCAATGCCTGTATAGATAGACCTATGAGTGCAAGGCAAATATAGAGGCAGAAAAGTGGTATTATTCTCTCCATTCATTAATGAATACTCGCCCCTCCTTAAATATCAAGATGATATCTTAGAATTGGAGATTGGCATCTATATATAACTTGAGGTTAGCGTGCTCCTTCATACAGAAGGGTTTCTGTTAATACTATTTCAATTGCAGCCAATGTCAGACAACAAAACAATTTGTTAATATGTTGAAAATGTGTGTGCTTGTCATTTTCAAATGGGAATTTATCATGAATTGAATTAGAATGTATTTATTATATTAACATATTGACAAAAAGTCTGATTCATCAAAACAACATGACACTGAAGATGTTTTAAATGTAAATGTGGGTTACTTAAAATAAACTGCACAGTAAGTGTGCGTAATTGGCACAATATTGGATTAAATGTTTTGTTTACCATGTCCATCGATGTTTGCAAATGCGGATTCACTTTCTATTTCTCGACTAATTTTGGTTAATCTCCGTGGCCAATTCTCAAAACAGCCAACATTGGGAATGGTACAGCGGCGAAAGATAAAACCTTGATACATCAACGACCTCTTGTGGAGAGAAGACTGCTTACAGCCTACCTCTCAAGACTTTGTTTTGAAGGAAGGGTTGATTGGTGCTCTGAGAAAGTGAATATATATTTACGCTACTTCGTCGTGAAATTCGACAGCTCTCGTGCGTAAAACGTTTTCACTCTGCAGTGCTAATGGTTATTAACATGGTCACCGCAAAGACCCAAAACACACGGTTCCTGTTTAGCAGTTGAAACAGAAGTGAGATTTTCTCCCAGCCCTCGGGAAAACTTGACACCTGCTAATGACTACACGCGCTTCGTCCATCAAAAACGTCCTAAATTAACACCTCCGCCACTCAATATTGAGCACCACAGGTCTGGGAGCGATTAAGGATTTTAAATATTAACGAAAAGGAATTCTGCACACTAATGACTTCACTATTAAATCTAAAGAAGTTCCAAATGTCTATGTTTTATTTCAGGAACCCATCTAATTTATTGAAATCATGGGTAAGCATATTTATGCATGTGAATTGGATTTCAAAATCGAAAGGGGAGATTATTTGATATCAAAACTTTAAATAGCCTATTGTCACCTCTTTTCAACAGAATAGCATACGATTTACAACAAAATAATTATCAAGGCTTGAAAATACACAGGCTTGACATTAAATAATATAATCTATAGTCCATGTACCCATAACAAACTGATGTAATGAACAAGCCTACTTTTAAAAAAACCTTTATTTAACTAGGCAAGTCAGTTAAGAACACATTCTTATTTTCAATGACGGCCTAGGAACAGTGGGTTAACTGCCTTGTTCAGGGGCAGAACAACAGATTTGTACCTTGTCAGCTCGGGGATTCAATCTAACAACCTTTCGGTTACTAGTCCAACGCTCTAACCACTAGGCTACCTGCCGCCACAACCAATCTGATGATGTTGAAATATAGGGGGATATTACATTTTATTTAAAAGCCAAGTGCAGTCAAAAACGTGATTTCCCCATGTTTTATATATGTTTCCACACTATGAGGTTGTAATAATACTGTGAAATTGTAAAAAATTATGATAATACCCTTTTATTGTAAGAGCTGTTTGCAAAGACCACCTGAAATTTCAGCCTGTTTTGTTGAGATGGAGTTTTGGCCTGCTTGGTGACTTCCCTAGGTGGTAGATGAGTTAATAGACCAATAAGAAAGAGAGTTCCAAGCCTCTGTCAATAACAGCTAGTTTTCAGTTTTCCCCTCCCCACTCAGGCCACTCCCAGACAGTCCTAGCAAAATTACTGAGAAATTGCTGTTTGCTAAGAAGCAATTGTAGTTTATTTTTCACAATTTTCATTAAAAACCATCACAGTGTAAGGTACTTCATTGTTACCCAGAAATGATTTGATATTGAGATACAAACGGCTGCATTGGACCTTTAATAAATCTAACGAATGGAATTCACTTTCAAAACATGTCTGTCAGAGAAAGAGTAGCCTACATTCAATTTAGTTGAATACACAGTATTAATGTAAATCAATACCATAGAAACGCAGTTCAACACTTGCTATCCAGCTCATAGAACAACATATTGATTTACCTAGACGTTAATCAATTGAAAAGCTTTGTTGATTGATCAGCCATCAACAGAGCACAGGTCTTGTCGCTAACCTCTAATTAGTGCTTGGGTTAACCCATCTAATTCAGAAAACAGTTATTTGTTTATCTGTGAAGATTCACAAACTTATCCGCTTGTAATCCTTATGGAAATCGACCAGACAGCGGGAAAAGGAAAACTCGAAGTAACCCGGGGTTCGGTAATGAGGGCCTCTGTGCACCTCATTTCCTAATTAACGAAAGCGGAGGGCGAGGAGGACCACCAGCAAAGCCTGCCAGTGTTCGGCCTCAGCGAGCTCCATGCCCCTCGGGCCCCATGGCCTGCAGTCACGGCTTGCAGAAACACACTGTTGAAAGTGTTTGGAGGAAATGTGTGAATGTTCAGGTATGCAGAGTAATGTGCAACCAGCATGCAAACAATGCCAGTTGAGTTACCATATCTGATATTAGTGTATTTCTGAACAAGCCCTTCATTTTAATTTGATTCACTTGTCACCAAGGGATGCAGCAATTGAGTGACAAATGAAAATACAATATTTTTAATCAAGTCTTATAAAATATAAACCAAGACACACTAAGCCTCTTTCGATAAACTGCATCAGCCCCCACAGAAGGCCTCTCAGCAACAATTGGCCAAGAGCTCCCATTCATTGACAGGAACAAGCTTGGGCAACCCTTCAAGTAATTTTTCTTTTATAGTCCAATGTATAATTTTTTTTTAAATAAAAATGATTGAATAAAAACGTATTCCTCAAATGAAAGACTATTACATTTACGACCCATCATGTTGAATAATCTCTATTTCACTCCTGATCTGAATCGTATTAATGAGCAGTAAATAAACAATATGGAAATGACAGAAAGGCCCGCTATCGCATATCCGCACAATATGATAAGAGGATATAG
Source organism: Salvelinus sp. IW2-2015 (assembly GCF_002910315.2). Taxonomy (NCBI): domain Eukaryota; kingdom Metazoa; phylum Chordata; class Actinopteri; order Salmoniformes; family Salmonidae; genus Salvelinus; species Salvelinus sp. IW2-2015. The sequence goes on from NC_036848.1 coordinate 13,328,986, forward strand.
CCTACTAAAAAGTATATCATGAACAACGTTATTTGCGCAGGGCTTTAGGCGAATTAAAATTCATTCTAATTCGGTCTAATTGACACAAAAGTTGCATTAATTCCCCCATTGAAAGGGCATGCAGTTAGTCTGCACAATGTCCCTATGCAAGCTTACTGAATAGGGCTTTTGGTCAGAGAAATTGAATTCAGGACGGACAATGTGCTGGAAGGCGCATGGTAAACTGAATATTCTATAATATCCCCCACTGAAAGAAATCTATTAGAATCTAGTGTATTTGTTTTATAATTTGAATAAAGACTATATACTGATTTAAATCCCCCAATATGAATAGAGAGAGTTATCTGTGGTATTTAACTAGCCTTATCAATAGACTGATTAATAAATAACAGTGGTTTGGTTGCTGGCTATAGGCTTTGTTGGCATACATTAAAAGAGAACGTGTGCGGTTAGAAATGCGAAACGGATCCCCGCCGTTCTTTATTTAATCCAAGGGGGAAAACTATCATTTTGGCCTGGGAAAATATGCATATCCCCTCAAACAGACTATAAACCATTGCGTTAGATGTCCATTTAAACCCCACGGCCTCTGGAATCAATAACTTTTTTGTTTCAGCTCAGTGACTGCGGACAAGGCCTTTGAGAAACAGTAATTAACAAAGAATGGGTTTTCAATTACAGCCACAATAGAGACTGTCTCATTAAGATTTGCATGATTTTTGGACCAGGAATGCAAATGAAGATGCAATTTACACACGGTCTGCTGTTCCCATTGTGTCAGTGTAAATGGTTGCGTCTTCCCTCGTTTTACCACAGGTAAAATAATATGCACGGGTCACTTCAAGGAAGGGCAGTAGAGCGGGTTACTACCCTCATTTGTTGTAAAAGTCGTAACATTTGAACGAACTCATGCTCCTGTAGATATTTAATGTTATTAACCGCATGCCTTGCTGCATATATATTTTAATGTGTTTAATGTCTGTATGTAATGCAAGGTCATTACTGACTGTGGAATCATTTTAGCTTCTAATCACATTTCACCAGAGATTACATAATGTGCTAATTACATTGACAAAATGACCATAGCTTTGAATCACCCAAATTAATGATTTTGCAAAGTTAAATAACGATGAATATATAATAAAAATACATGTTCTATGTCTATGAATAAAACTAAAGGGCATACATTGTTGTTAATTCATTTATAAAATATTGTTAATTTATATTCATTATTCTTATTCATATTTTTGTACAGTATATTTTCAATCGGCAGTCTATAGACTGTTATTAAAAGACCATAACGTGCCTTGCGTAATAGCCTATGGAACACCAAAGGTTAAGTGTCGCTAGTGACAGACTATAAGATACTAAAATGTTGCGGTTTATTGCTAACGATGAACAACATCATCACTTGCGAATTATTGACTGTTTAGTAATCCTAACGATATATATCACACTAGTTCGCATCATGCAGCAACTTGTACATCCCTGTAGCACATTAAGTAGTTAGACAGTGCACTATTAGCAGTGATTCATTTGTTCACGGTTAATTTAACATTTATCCATTATGTTAGCACCATTTCGAAAAAACCGTCTATGACAAGGAGTGTAAGCCATCTATAAATACATATTTAGGAAATATGTTAGCTCCATAAAAGAAAAACAAAATAATTTGATTTCAAAATAAAACACAAGGAATCGCCTTGCACCCCCCGCCACACCCCCACCCCCCCCCCCCCCCCCCACCCCCCCCCCCCCCCCACCCCCCCACCCCCCCTCTCTCTATGAACACATGGCAGAGAACAGACTATGTAACAACTCCTAAACATTTGGAAAATTCCACGCTAATGGTGGAAGAGAGGCTTGTATGTATAGCATCACTGCTCTCAATGCATCCTCATAGTGGGTGTAAAGGAGGGCTGGGGAAGTGGGTTTCATGACAAGCTGAGTGATTGTGACCCAGAGGATGATGCAGTGGCAGTGGATGTGTCCTTCACCGCTAACTGTCTCTGCACCCACACTTAAACTCATGGTTCCTTCATAGCAATCCTTGAGCGACGTTGCTATTGCCATGTAGTCTGGCCTAATGAATCGAGAGAGATGGGGAATGGAGAAGGGGGGTCTATTCAACTCACCGTGTGTTGGGTTGTGTGACTGCTAGAGCATCATTTCTTCCTCTAGGACCGACCATGTTGTTGAAAGCCATGTCCGTGAGTCAGTCAGTCATTAAGACAGAGGGCCTGTCCTTCATACCTTCAAAGAGAAGAAAAACAACCATTCAGAACAGAACTCATTTCCCTTTTTCACAGGCAGCCAACGAGCTTTAGTGGTGTGTCGTCTGTCCACCAGGGCTAATGAAAAGGTCTTGCCACTGCTTCAGATGAGTCATTTGGTGTGTTGTCATTGCACCGATGAGGCTCAGCTCAGCTCTGAGACGTTATATTACTTCCGCACTCACCACCACCACCCAACTGGCCACCTTGTTGGGCCCGCTGGAATGTAAGGGTCTCAATTGAGCTGAGAAGCAAAGACAACATGCAACATGTTATTTCCCCCCTGTAGCTGTTTGTGAGGAATGCCTGAAACTGAGCTTTCCCCCCCAGCAGCCCAAGCATGTCGTTGCTCATTGTGTTCCAGTGTGAGGAGGGCCGGCCCACGGCTGCTGACACACACAGTCCCCGGTGTAATCTCTTTAACCCGTCACTGTCATCAGCAGACAAGGCGTGACCACCCAGCACTCTCTCTGCTCCATCTCACTTAGCCAAGAGAGTGTCCTGAGGCTCGCCACCTTGGGATGTATTGCTCTTGCTTGGTGTCGTACTCGTGGTCGCATCCCTAAACACTTTTTCTCACGCACACCCACCGACTCGCCTACTCACCGACACACATCCACACACTCACTGAGAAGACAGCAGCTCACCTTACAGGCAGAAGACGCAGTCACTTTTGAGCTACAACTCTCAGGCCCAGTGGAGGCTGCCTAGGGGAGGACGGTTCATAATAATGTCTGGAACGGTGTAAGGGAACGGCATCAAAACACGTGTTTGATGTATTTGATTCCATTCCACTGATTCCGCTCCAGCCATTACCACGAGCCCGTCCTCCCCAATTAAGGTGCCACCAACCTCCTGGGCACAGGCCTAAATTTAGTCAGGCTGTAGCAATAGCTGCTTCCTCTCTAGAATAGGTTATTTTAAATGACTATTGCGAACACTAAAACATAGTGGGTTGTTTACTTGTCTTTTTAGAATAAATAACACACACTTAATGTGTGAATATGTTGAATAGACTTAGTCAAGGCAATGGTAGGCAATCATTTTGTGATGCCTTAAGTAAAATATGCATTTTATATAAGGGTTATTGACCAATGTACCTCAAAGCTTTAATGAACGTATGTCACATAAAAAGGGCATTAGAAAAGAAGCATTTTAAATGAATAGACGCTTTCAATTTGCTCCCTGGATCACATTTTAAAACAATAATCCCTTACTTTTAGTATGGACAATTAAAAAAACATCCATAACAGCACATTTGGTATATGGTGCGTTAAATTAAAAAAAGAATACTGAAATATCCTGAATTATTAGATCATGACCATTCAAAGCAAATTTTGATTCAGTTTTAATTAAGCAGAAAATGTCATATGTTTTTTTCTACTGAGCCACTGAGTCAAGCTGGCTGTTATAACAATTCATTGTTTTAAAATGAGGATGTAACATGACTACTTCTATGTTTGCGTGAGAGCAGATTCGGTTGCTGAGAACTTCCTCAACTGAAAAGGCCCTCGTATTAAAATGTGTTGTAATCTCTATCATCTCAATTGACCCTATGGGCCAATCACCTCCATCCATCTCCTTTTTGTATGAACTGTAGCCCTGTATATGTGGTGGTCTGTAACCTCCTGGATTGCTAGTCAATGGTTCATACTTGCACCTTCGGTTTTTTGAGAGGTTCTTGGAGGAAACTTTTAATGGTTCAATGTAGCAAAGGGTTCCTTGGAGGAATCCTGGAGTGGAGGCGAGGCTTAGTAGGGGCGTGGCTTTAAGATAGATATTAACATAAATGTAATTCCTGTTCATCTGTCCTGCTGTGTATGTTCATGTTGAACACTGACAGTTTTGGAGCTTAAATTCTGGTTTGAACCTTTACACAGGGGTTCGTCGAATACCCTTTCAGAGGGTTCTTGAAAGACCATTTCCAGAGAGGTTTTCTCAAGGAGCCTCCGGTGTGGCAACCCAAAAGGGTCTTCAAGACACCTTCACTTCTAAGAGTGTACAGTATGCTTAATGTTACACTTAATGTTATAGGCTGCTGAGGTTATAACACAATACCCTGTCTGTCTGCAGGCCGATGATGCCACCCTGTTTAGTGACGTTGTCGCTTGTAAATCACCTTTTATGAACCACCTCTGTCTACTCTACGTTATCGTTTTAAAGACTGTTATTGCCTACTGCATGGCTAATTACAGCACTCATTATTTCTCGTGTATCTTTTGAATCATTGCCATGTTCTACAGTTCCCCAAAAACAATAGAAACGTTCTCCTTTTTTTGTTTGGGAGAAAGTGCTGAAGCATCATTTTCTTTCTTTGCGCCATGCCCTAGCAAGCGGCTGGCTTTTGTTTTAGCCATAATTGAGATCCCACTAATCTGGCACCTTTTTAAAAAATTAAGCAGTCTCTTTGTCGAGCCTTCATTAGTTTAAGATAGTATTGTGAGAATGCGCAATTAATTTTCGGAGTGTATCTTGAATTAATTAAAAACATCCAATTTTGTAATATGATTAATACCATGAAGTTATCTGTATTTTCCCTAAAAATGTATATATAATAGGAATACTTTTGTGCATTAATTGCAGAAACGGAGGCTTTTACAGTAGCCAAAGCTGGCTGAGGTAATTACAAAATGTAATTTATTATATGTTTAAGAGAGAAACAAACAAGTATAAATTGATAGATTAATCATGAGCGTCATTAAACCTAATCTGCGAGTGATTTGGAGGAAAATGACAAATCTCTGTTGCGCACCAAGCTCTTGATAATGGAGATAGTGGCCATACATTTAGTCTCAGTCACGGTCTCATTAAAAGAGGCATAATTTAATTAAGAGTTAGCCATCGCCCTCCAAATATATTAATTACCTTGAGCGTGACGAGATGCGTTTGGGTGATTACTGGTGGTTTCATTACAGACAGTGTTCTAAATTCAGCCCAAACTAAGGTGGGGAAGTAGGAGTGTTGACAGGTTAATGGATGGCCTGGCCTGAGTCTGAAAGGAGGGTGCTGCTGGTGGCACCTTCCCTGAGGTAACGAGGGGTGAGCTGAGCTCACTTTGAGAGGTGAGACAGAGGACTGTGCTGCCGGTTGGATCTCCAGAGGTAGCAAGACATCAACTCACTCACTGCCTTACCAGGGTCTATAAACACACAGCGCATTGGAAAGTATTCAGACCCCTTTACTTTTTCAAAATGTTGTTACATTACAGCCTTATTCTAAAATGTATTAAATAGTTTTTCATCAATCTACACACAATACCCCATAATGACAAGCAAAAATAGGTTTTTAGAAATTTGGGCAAATTTATGAAAAACTGGAAAAAACACATTTACATAAGTATTCAGAACCTTTACTCCTTACTTTGTTGAAGCACCATCGGCAGCGATAACATCCTCAAGTCTACTTGAGGAGCTTCCCCATTCTTCTCTGCAGATCCTCTCAAACTCTGTCAGGTTGGATGGGGAGTGTCGCTACACAGCCGTTTTCAGGTCTCTCCAGAGATGTTCGATCGGGTTCAAGTCAGGGCTCTGGATGGGTCACTCAAGAACATTCAGAGACTTGTCCTGAAGCCATTCCTGTGTTGTCTTGGCTGTGTGCTTAGGGTTGTTGTCCTGTTGGAAGGTGAACCTTCTGAGGTCCTGAGCACTCTGGAGCAGGTTTTCATCAAGGGTCTCAAGGGTCTCTCTCGATCCTGACTAGTCTCCCAGTCCCTGCCACAGACCAGAGAATCTTGTTTCTCATAATCTGAGAGTCCTTTAGGTGCCTTTTGGCAAATTCCAAGCGGGCTGTCATGTGCCTTTTACTGAGGAGTGGCTTCCGTCTGGCCACTCTACCATAAAGGCCTGATTGGTGGAGTGTTGCAGAGATGATTGTCCTTCTCCCATCACCACCTAGGAATTCTGGAGCTCTATCAGAGTGACCATCGGGTTCCTTGTCACCTCCCTGACCAAGGCCCTTCTCCCCCAATTGCTCACTTTTGCTGGGCGGCCAGCTCTAGGAAGAATCTTGGTGGTTCCAAACTTCTTCCATTTAAGAATGATGGAGGCCACTGTGTTCTTGGGGACCTTCAATGCTGCAGTAATGTTTTAGTACCCTTCCCCAGATCTGTGCCTCGACACAATCCTGTCTCGGAGCTCTACGGACAATTCCTTCGATCTCATGGCTTGGTTTTTGCTCTGACATGCACTGTCAACTGTGGAACCTTACATAGACAGTTGTGTGCCTTTCCAAATCATGTTCAATCAATTGAATTTAGCACAGTTGGACTCCAATCAAGTTGTATAAACATCACAAAGATGATCAATGGAAACAGGATGCACCTGAGCTCAATTTCGAGTCTCATAGCAAAGGATCTGAATACTTACGTAACTAAGGTATTTCTGTTTTAAATGTTTAATACATTGCCAAAAATGTCTAAAAACCCGTTTTTGCATTGACATTATGGGGTATTGTGTGTAGATTGGGAAAACAATTAATTTGATCCATTTTAGAACAAGCCTGTAACGTAACCAAATGTGTGAAAAGCAATTGAACATGGGCAAAGTCTACATAAGCAGTAAGGAAAGTCTGGAATGAGGACAAATCTTTTTGGGGAGTTTTAACACGGAACATTAGAAAATACAGCTACCCCCTCAAAAACACACTTCCCACCACATGACTATTACATCAGGACTGACACCATTCTGGAAAATAAACAGACCACAGGAGGCTGGTGGCACCTTCATTGGGGAGGACATTCTCGTGGTAATGGCTGGAGTGGAATCGTTGGAATTGCATAAAATATATCAAACACATGGTTTCTATGGGGTCGGTCCCATTCCATTTGCGCCGTTCCAGATATTATTATGAGCCGTCCTCCCCTCAGCATCCTCCACTGAAACAGACAGGATCAAATCACACTTACAGGACATTAGGCTCTGTATATTACTGACAGAGAACATTGAATGGGGGAAACAGGCTTTTAGGAGTACTATCAATATCTAGGAATAGACTTACTAACGTATCTATGGTCCAGTACTGGGTGCTATAATCCTGATGGTTTGTCATGGTGTGCTTTGTGACACTACGTTCAGAGCCAATGTCTTTCACTTGTACAGGGGATTGAATAAAGAGGATCTCAGTCAGAAGGACACATACACTATATGACCAAAGGTAGACCTGCTCGTCGAACATCTCATTCCAAAATCATGGGCATTAATATGGAGTTGGTCCCCCCCTTTGCAGCTATAGCAGCCTCCACTCTTCTGGTAAGGCTTTCCACTAGATGTTGGAACATTGCTGCGGGGACTTCAGCCATAAGAGCATTAGTGAGGTTGGGAACTGATGTTGGGCAATTAGGCCTGGCTCGCAGTCGGCGTTCCAATTAATCCCGAAGGTGTTCGGTGTGGTTGAGGTCAGGCGTCTATGCAGGCCAGTCAAGTTCTTCCAGACCGATCTCGACAAACTATTTCTGTATGGACCTCGCTTTGTGCACGGGGGCATTGTCATGCGTAAACAGGAAAGAGCCTTCCCCAAACTGATGCCACAAAGATGGAAGCACAGAATAGTCTAGAATGTCATTGTATGGTGTAGTGCTAAGATTGCCCTTCACTGTAACTAAGGGGCCTACCCCAAACCATGAAAAATATCCCCAGACCTTTAGTCCTCCTCCATTAAACTTTACAGTTGGCTCTATGCATTGGGGCAGGTAGTGTTCTCCTACCATCCGGCAAACCCAAATATGTCAGTCGGACTGCCAGATCCATGCTTCAAGATTGTTTTGATCTCGCGGACTGGGATATGTTTCGGGTTGCCTCTGAGAATAACATTGAGGTATACACAGACACAGTGACTGAGTTCATCAGGAAGTGTATACCCAAACCAAAAAACGTGGTTAGATGGCAGCATTTGCAGAAAACTGAAATCGCAAACCACCGCATTTAACCACGGCATGGTAACTGGGAATATGGTTGAATACAAACAGTGTAGTTATTCCCACCGTAAGGCAATCAAAAAGGCAAAACGTCAGTACAGAGGCAAAGTGGAGTCGCAATTCAATGGCTCAGACATGAGATGTATGTGGCAGGGTCTACAGACAATCACGGACTACAAAGGGAAAACCAGCCAAGTTGCAGACACTGACGTCTTCTTGCTCCTCAACAAGCTAAACACTTTCTTCGCCCGCTTTGAGGATAACACAGTGCAACCGACGCGGCCCGCTTCCAAGGACTGTGGGATCTCGTTCTCCGTGCCCGACGTGAGTAGGACATTTAAGCGTGTTAACACTCGCAAGGCTGCCAGCCCAGATGGCATCGCTAGCCGCGTCCTCAGAGCATGTGCACACCAGTTGGCTGGAGTGTTTACGGACATATTCAATCTCTCCCTATCCCAGTCTGCTGTCCCCACTTGCTTCAAGATGTCCACCATTGTTCTTGTACCCAAGAAGGCAAAGATAACTGAACTAAATGACTATCGCCCCTTAGCACTCACTTCTGTCATCATGAAGTGCTTTGAGAGGATAGTTAAGGATCCTATCACCTCCACCTTACCTTACACCCTTGACTCACTTCAATTTGCATACCGCCCCAATAGATCTACAGACGATGCAATCACCATCACACTGCACACTGCCCTATCCCATCTGGACAAGAGGAATACCTATGTAAGAATGACGTGCATTGACTATAGCTCAGCCTTCAACACCATAGTACCCTCCAAGCTCATCATTAAGCTTGGGGCCGTGGGTCTGAACCCCGCCCTGTGCAACTGGGTCCTGGACTTTCCTGAAAGTAGGAAACAACACCTCCACTACACTGATCCTCAACACAGGGGCCCAACAAGGGTGCGTGCTCAGCCCCCTCCTGTACTCATTGTTCACCATGACTGCATGGCCACGCACGCCTCCAACTCAATCATCAAGTTTGCAGATGACACAACAGTATTACGCCTGATTACCAACAATGACGAGACAGCCTACAGGGAGGAGGTGAGGGCCCCGGCGGGGTGGTGCCGGGAAAATAACCTCTCCCTCAACACATACAAAATGAAGGAGCTGATCGTGGTCTTTCGGAGACTGCAGTGGAGAGTTCCTCGGTGTACACATCACTGACAATCTAAAATGGTCCACCCACATAGACAGTGTGATGAAGAAGGAACAACAGCGCCTCTTCAATCTCAGGCTGAAGAAGACCCTCACAAACTTTAAAGATGCATAATTGAGAGCATCCAGTTGGGCTGTGTCACCGGCTGGTATGGAAATTGAACCGCCCAAAACCGCACGCTCTCCAGAGGGTGGTGCGGTCTGCCCAAGGCATCATAGGGGGCACACTGCCTGCCCTCCAGGACACCTACAGCACCCAATGTCACAGGAAGGCCAAAAAGATCATCAAGGACATCAACCATCCGAGCCAAGGCCTGTTCACCCTGCTATCATCTAGAAGGCTAGGTCAGTACATGTGCATCTAAGCTGGGACCGATAGACAGCTTCTATCTCAAGACCATCAGACTGTTAAATAGCCATCAGTAGCCAGCTACCACCCAGTTACTCAACCCTGCATGTTAAAGGCTGCTGCCCTATGTACATAGACGTGAAATAACTGGTCACTTTAATAATGGAACACTAGTCACTTTAATAATGTTTACATACTGTTTTACTCATTTCATATGTATATACTGTATTCTACTGTAGTAGAATACAGTATAGTATACAATAGTATAGTAGTCAATGCAACTCTGATATATTTATATATTTATTTTACGTTAAGATTAGTCTGTATTGTTGTGAATTGGTAGATACTACTGCACTGTTGGAGCTAGGAACACAATCATTTTGCTATACCAGCAAAAATATCTACTAAATATGTTATGTGACCAATACAATTTTATTTAATTTTAGATGGTAAAGGGTGTTTCATCACTCCAGAGAACGCGAGTCCATTAGCGGTGAGCTTTACACCACTCCAGCCGATGCTTTACATTGCGCATGGTGATCTTAGGCTTGTGTGTGGCTGCTCGGCCATGGAAACCCATTTCATAAAGCTCCCGACGAACAGTTCTTGTGTTGACATTGCTTCCAGAGGTAGTTTGGAACTCGGTAGGGAGAGTTACAACTGAGGACAGATCATTTTTACGCGCTATGCGCTTTAGTACTCGGCGGTCCTGTTCTGTGAGTGTGTGTGGCCTAACACTTTGCAGCTGAGCCGTTGTTGCTTCCACTGCACAATAACAGCACTTACAGTTGACTGGGGCAGCTATAGCAGGAAAGAAATTTGACGAACTGACTTGAAAGGTAGCATTCTATGACGGTGCCACATTGAAAGTCACTGAGCTTTTCAGTAAGGCCATTCTACTGCCAGTGTTTGTCTATGGAGATTGCTCTGCTGTTTGCTTGATCTGATACACCTGTCAGAAATGGGTGTGGCTGAAAAGCCGAATCCACTAATTGGAAGAGATGTCCACATACTGTATCAGTCAAAAGTTTGGACACACCTACTCATTCAAGGGTTTTTCTTTATTTGTACTATTTTCTACATTGTAGAATAATAATGAAGACATCAAAACTATGAAATAACACCTATGGAATCATGTAGTAACCAAAAAAGTATAAACAAATCAAAATATATTTGAGATTTGAGATTCTTCAAAGTAGCCACCCTTTGCCTTGATGACAGCTTTGCATGCTCTTGGCATTCTCTCAACCAGCTTCAAGAGGTAGTCACCTGGAATGCATTTCAATTAACAGGTGTGCCTTGTTAAAAGTTAATTTGTGGAATTTCTTTCCTTCTTAATGCGTTTGAGCCAATCAGTTGTTTTGTAACAAGGTAGGGGTGGTATACAGAAGATAGCATCATTTGGTAAAAGACCAAGTCCCTATTATGCAAGAACAGCTCAAATGTTAATTTTTTTATTTCACCTTTATTTAACCAGGTAGGCCAGTTGAGAGCAAGTTCTCATTTGCAACTGCGACCTGGCCAAGATAAAGCAAAGCAGTGAGACAAAAACAACAACACAAAGTTACACATAAACAAACGTACAGTCAATAACACAATAGAAAAATCTATGTACAGTGTAAGCAAATGTAGAAGATTAGGGAGGTAAGGCAATAACTAGGCCATAGAGGCAAAATAATTACGATTTAGCATTACCATATGAGTGATAGATGTGCAGATGATGATGTGCAAGTAGAGATACTGGGGTGCAAAAGAGCAAAAAGATAAATAACAATATGGGGATGAGGTAGTTGGGTGTGCTATTTACAGATTGGCTGTGTACAAGTACAGTGATCGGTAAGCTGCTAGAGAGGGAGATATAAGTCTCCAGCTTCAGTGATTTTTGCAATTAGTTCCAGTCATTGGCAGCAGAGAACTGGAAGGAAAAGCGGCCAAAGGAAGAATTGGCTTTGGGGGTGACCAGTGAAATGTACCTGCTGGAGCGCGTGCTACGGTTGGGTGTTGCTATGGTGACCAGTGAGCTGAGATAAGGCGGGGCTTTACCTAGCAAAGACTTATAGATGACCTGGATCCAGTTGTTTTGGCAACGAATATGAACTGAGGGCCAGCCAACGAGAGCATACAGGTCGCAGTGGTGGGTAGTATATGGGACTTTGGTGACAAAACGGATGGCACTGTGATAGACTACATCCTGTTTGCTGAGTAGAGTGTTGGATGCTATTTTGTAAATGACATCGCCAAAGTCAAGGATCGGCAGGATAGTCAGTTGTACAAGGGTATGTTTGGCAGCATGAGTGAAGGAGGCTTTGTTGCAAAATAGGAAGCCGATTCTAGATTTGATTTTGGATTGGAGATGAGTCTGGAAGGAGAGTTTACAGTCTAACCAGACATCTAGGTATTTGTAGTTGTCCACATATTCTAAGTCAGAACCGTCCAGAGTAGTGATGCTAGTCGGGCGGGTGGGTGCGGGCAGCAGTCGGTTGAAGAGCATGCATTTAGTTTTATTAGCATTTAAACGCAGTTGGAGGCCACGGAAGGAGTGTTGTATGGCATTGAAGCTCATTTGGAGGTTTGTTAACACAGTGTCCATAGAAGGGTCAGATGTATACAGAATGGTGTCGTCTGTGTAGAGGTGGATCAGAAAACCACCAGCAGCAAGAGCGACATCATTGATATATACAGAGAAAAGAGTCGGCCAAGGAATTGAACCCTGTGGCACCCCCACAGAGACTGCCAGAGGTCCGTACAACAGGCCCTCCGATTTGACACACTGAACTCTATCTGAGAAGTAGTTGGTGAACCAGGCGAAGCAGTCATAAATAAGCAAAGATAAATGACAGTCCATCATTACTTTAAGACATGAAGGTCAGTCAATCCAGAACATTTCAAGAACTTTGAAAGTTTCTTTAAATGCAGTCGCAAAAAACCATCAAGCACTGTGATGAAACTGGCTCTCATGAGTACCGCCACAGGAAAGGAAGACCCAGAGTTAGCTATGCTGCTGAGGATAGGTTCGTTAGAGTTACCAGCCTCAGAAATTGCAGCCAAAATAAATGTAACATACACATCTCAACATCAACTGTTCAGAGGAGACTACGTGAATCAGGCCTTCATGGTCGAATTGCTGCAAAGAAACCCCTACTAAAGGACATCAATAATAAGAAGAGACTTGTTTGGGCCAAGAAACATGAGAAATGGACATTAGACCGGTGGATTTTTGGTTCCAACCGCCGTGTCATTGTGAGCCGCAGAGTAGGTGAACGGATGATCTCTGCATGTGTGGTTCCCACCGTGAAGCATGGAGGAGGAGGTGTGATGGTGTGGGGGTGCTTTGCTGGTGACATTGTCTGTGATTTATTTAGAATTCAAGGAACACTTAACCAACATGGCTCCACAGCATTCTGCAGCGATACACCATCCCATCTGGCTTGTGATTCGTGGGACTATCATTTGTTTTTCAACAGGACAATGACCCAACAAACCTCCAGTCTGTGTAAGGGCTATTTGACCAAGAAGGATAGTGATCAAATCAAAATCAAATCAATCAAATTTATTTATATAGCCCTTCGTACATCAGCTGATATCTCAAAGTGCTGTACAGAAACCCAGCCTAAAACCCCAAACAGCAAGCAATGCAGGTGTAAAAGCATGGTGGCTAGGAAAAACTCCCTAGAAAGGCCAAAACCTAGGAAGAAACCTAGAGAGGAACAAGGCTATGAGGGGTGTCCAGTCCTCTTCTGGCTGTGCCGGGTGGAGATTATAACAGAACATGGCCAAGATGTTCAAATGTTCATAAATGACCAGCATGGTCAAATAATAATAATCACAGTAGTTATCGAGGGTGCAGCAAGTCAGCACCTCAGGAGTAAATGTCAGTTGGCTTTTCATAGCCGATCATTAAGAGTATCTCTACCGCTCCTGCGGTCTCTAGAGAGTTGAAAACAGCAGGTCTGGGACAGGTAGCACGTCCGGTGAACAGGTCAGGGTTCCATAGCCGCAGGCAGAACAGTTGAAACTGGAGCAGCAGCAAGGCCAGGTGGACTGGGGACAGCAAGGAGTCATGATGGAGTGCTGTCTCAGATGACCTAGCCTCCTCAATCACCCGACCTCAACCCAATTGAGATGTGTCACGGCCGTCAAATGAAGAGGACCAAAGCGCAGCGTGGTGAGCGTACATATTCCTTTTATTAGGATGACACAATCAAAACAATAAACAATACAAAAACAACCGTGAAGCTTAAGGCTATGTGCCACAAACAAAGTTAACTTCCCACACCGAAAGGAGGGAAAAGGGCTACCTAAGTATGGTTCCCAATCAGAGACAACGATAGACAGCTGTCCCTGATTGAGAACCATACCCGGCCAAAACATAGAAATACAAAATCATAGAAAACAAAAACATAGAATTCCCACCCCAAATCACACTAGAAAATAGTAAAACATAGAAAAACCCTTGAATGAGTAGGTGTGTCCAAACTTTTGACTGGTACTGTATATATTTTGTATATATACATGTAGTTTACTTTGTGCATATGACGGTACTGAGTTGAATCGTAATGCTCACAGACAAACACAGTCCCACAACAGGGGTGAGATCAGTGCAGCTGAAGAGGACAGCTCAATGCCCCGGAGACTGACGTGTCAATGGAAGATACAAGCTGCTGCTGAGCGGAAAGGAGATGAGATGTCTCACAGACTCACTGCACTCCTCACTGACAGTAACACAGTGACACTAAGCTACCTCCAACTGGAGCTCATTCACTCTCATTGATCTTTTCCTCTTGTCTTTCATTCCCTCACTCACTCACTCACTCACTCACTCACTCACTCACTCACTCACTCACTCACTCACTCACGCAAACACAGATGCATGTGCTTGTACAAACACATGATCAGCCGCGTAAACACATGGAGGCATTCAAGCGTATGAAGGGAGTAGTGAATCGTGCCATGCATTACATAAACTGTTACGAGCTTTGTCTTTGGAATTGTCTTTGAAGTTTAATTGAGATTTTATTACATCCCTGTGCACTAGGTTAACATGTCAGTACATTACAGTCAACAAGCTGTATTGGGTCTGTCAAACCGTCACATTTATTTTGAAAACCACCAAATTGCCATTAGTTTGAGTTTGAGCTCTGATCTAAAGCGACATACCTGCTTTGAAAGTCACTTTAATCACATTATCTCTTCTGTTGGCCCTGTCCACCTTGTGTAATTTTTACTAACTTGCCGCTCAATAGACACACAATATACAATCATGGCATCCGGACCAATAGGTGAAACCTTTACAGAAAATGCGATATCTGTATCATCTGTAGTCATTTAATATTTTTGCCAGACTGGACATGAAAACGTTTCCATGATTTATCTTAAAGTGATTGCATTCCTACCCAACAACTTTGTAAATGAAAACCCTATGACTCAGATGGACCGCAAACTTATTGCCGTTAGATTTTCTGCTGTCTTGGAGCTGCATAGAGCTACAGAGAACAAAACTCTGAGAACAGAACATACCATACGACACATACCATCTCTCTCTACACCACCCTCCCACTTTTCTCCCTCACAATTCCCAACCACCACCAAATCACACTCAGACACTCACCCATCTCTGACTGGCCTCCGGGGCTCCTGCTCTCCGATCCCTGTGTGAGGTGTCACACGTTCAGTGGCTCCCAGACGACAGGTCCAATGGGATGGGGCCTTGGGATGAGGAAGGGCTCGCGGCGAGGACTGACGAGTGGGTGGAATGCCCAGCCCCATGCAGACGCAACCGGCTGGGCTAAGACAGGGACGAGAGGGGCGGCTGCTCCTGCCTCCTCGATCCCACCTGCAGCAGAGCAAGAGAGGGAGAACCAGGCAGGCGCCTGTGGTGTCTCTGTGCACGCTACAGCCGAGCCCTCCCTGCTCTGGGACCCATCTCATTCAGCCAAGATTGCTTCATACAAAAGTTGACAATGCACCAGTGAAAGCCATTGTTGATATTCAACATTTTTTAAATAGCTGAGCAGAATAGACAACATGGCAGGCCGTAAAACTTGGCAAGGGAAACTGACCTGGAGCTTCCCAGTTTGAAAAGGGCTACAGTGTAGCGGGAGAGAAGAGAGAGGAGTCTCTGTGTCAAAAAGGAGTGCTGGTGTGAAAAGAGGACAAAAACAAAACGTCTCCTATCCCAGGGGAATGGACTACAATGCTTGTTGTGTGGCGTTGAAAGGACAATACAATACACCTCACCGGGTCAGAACCATATTAGTATTCAACAGATCGTATTAATACAAATATAACAATGCAGTCAGTGTTATCAGATTCACTGTAATACAGGATGTTGTATTTCTGGACTTCATAATATCCTCAGAAGTCATCTGAGCAGGTTAACTTAATACAAGCATATTAGTGATTATTGGAGTTAAAACTACAAAACCATTTTCGGTATTTACACCAATGCCATTAGAGGCTGATCTAGCCCTAATGTCCATAGAGATAGTGACAGTGAGGGCCATCCATCCACTTCTGGGATGTTGTTCTGATGATCCCCCTTGACGCGTCCTGACAGCTAATGGTGTTCTGTTTCCGTCATTGTCACCGTGACAACCCTGCAGATTGATATAGACATTTAAGAAGCCTTTAACTTCCCATCTGTCAGAGCATGAGGGCCCAATGAAGCTCTGAGAAGGAGCTATGCTAACATGCTATGAAGGGAGGCAGCAATCAATAAGGCAGTCAATGTTATACTCGGTAATGATATATGTTTGTGTGATTGTGTGACAATTCCTGACATTTAATCCTAGTAAAAATTCCCTGTCCTAGGTCAGTTGGGATCACCACTTTATTTTAAAAATGTGAAATGTCAGAATAATAGTCGAGAGAATGATTTATTTCAGCTGTTATTTATTTCATCACATTCCCAGTGGGTCAGAAGTTTACATACACTCAATTAGTATCTGGTAGCATTGCCTTTAAATTGTTTAACTTGGGTCAAACATTTCAGGTAGCCTTCCAAAAGCTTCCCACAATATGTTGAGTGAATTTTGGCCCATTCCTCCTGACAGAGCTGGTGTAACTGAGTCAGGTTTGTAGGCCTCCTTGCTTGCACACGCTTTTTCAGTTCTGCCCACAAATGTTATATAGGATTGAGGTCAGGGCTTTGTGATGGCCACTCCAATACCTTGACTTTGTTGGCCTTAAGCCATTTTGACACAACTTTGGAAGTATGCTTGGGGTCATTGTCCATTTGGAAGACCCATTTGCGACCAAGCTTTAACTTCCTGACTGATGTCTTGAGATGTTGCTTCAATATATCCACATCATTTTCCATCCTCATGATGCCATCTATTTTGTGAAGTGTACCAGTCCCTCCTGCAGCAAAGCACCCCCACAACATGATGCTGCCACCCCCGTGCTTCACGGTTGGGATGGTGTTCTTCGGCTTGCAAGCCTCCCCCTTTTCTTCCAAACATAATGATGGTCATTATGGCCAAACAGTTCTATTTTTGTTCCATCAGACCAGAGAACATATCTCCAAAAAGTACGATCTTTGTCCCCATGTGCAGTTGCAAACCGTAGTCTGGCATTTTTATGGCGGTTTTGGAGCAGTGGCTTCTTCCTTGCTGAGCGACCTTTCAGGTTATGTCGATATAGGACTTGTTTTACTGTGAATATAGATACTTTTGTGCCTGTTTCCTCCAGGATCTTCACAAGGTCCTTTGCTGTTGTTCTGGGATTGATTTGAACTTTTCGCACCAAAGTACGTTCATCTCGAGGAGACAGAACACGTCTCCTCCCATGGCGGCATGACGACTGCATGGTCCCATGGTGTTTATACTTACGTACTATTGTTTGTACAGATGAAAGTGATACCTTCAGGCATTTGGAAATTGCTCCCAAGGATGAACCAGACTTGTGGAGGTCTACAATTTTCTTTCTGAGGTCTTGGCTGATTTCTTTTGATTTTCCCATGATGTCAAGCAAAGAGGCACTGAGTTTGAAGGTATGCCTTGAAATACATCCACAGGTACACCTCCAATTGACTCAAATTATGTCAATTAGCCTATCAGAAGCTTCTAAAGCCATCACACAATTTTCTCGAATTTTCCAAGCTGCTTAAAGGCACAGTCAACTTGGTGTATGTAAACTTCTGACCCACTGGAATTGTGATACAGTGAATTATAAGTTAAATTATCTGTCTGTAAACAATTGTTGGAAAAATGACTTGTGTCATGCACAAAGTAGATGTCCTAACCGACTTACCAAAACTAAAGTTTGTTAACAAGAAATTTGTGGAGTGGTGGAAAAACTAGTTTTAATGACTCCAACCTAAATGTATGTAAACTTCCGACTTCAACTGTACATAACTGCAAATTAGTGTTATGTTATTCTCCTCATATTTGAAAAGGTGGTGTTAACATGTGAACTTAAAATTGTACAATTTAATAAAATGTAATGCATAATACAAATTGTAAGTGAAATAGCTGTGAAAAAAGCTATTTCACTGCAAATGTTAGTTGTATTTTTTTTTGTAAAGGTGAGACAGGTCCCGGTGTTCAGTTTCATGCATCCCCGTGTCTGGGAGACCAAGTCAAGAAGAGGATGCTCAAGCCCACAGTTTACAGTATCTGTGATTGATGAACATTTTGTTAAGGCACCCAACAATAAACTTCAGTCTAATAGGCTATAGGCAAAATGACTCCTTATGCTATTTATAATGCCATTTGTCAACTCCCTACACTTATCCATGGAACAACCTAGTAAATATCTTCAATATTGCAACCAAACCATAGTGACATGAACTCATTTTAAGTGGACGTTCCATGTAACCAAATCTGTGTGTGGTGCTCCTGTATCATCTCTCTCTAACAAGGAGAAGGAACATAGTCAGACTTGTTCTGCCATTGTCTTCCCAGACATACAGGCTGATCTGTATCTGTGTGTGTGTGTGTGTGTGTGTGTGTGTGTGTGTGTGTTGTGTGTGTGTGTGTGTGTGTGTGTGTGTTGTGTGTGTGTGTGTGTGTGTGTGTGTGTGTGTGTGGTGTGTGTGTGTGTGTGTGTGTGTGTGTGTGTGTGTGTGTGCGTGCGTGCGTGCGTGCATGTGTGCGTGTGTGTGGAAGCTTTATCAACAACACAGAACAGGACCGGTCTGGCCCATTGACATTAGGGAGGGTGAGGTGGAGAAGTATAATTATATTGATCAGGGAGAAATTACAGCTCTGAGAGCAGAGGTTGGGCCTGTATAATCTTTTCAGGTGTGTCAGTGTCAGGGCCAGCTTCAGGCATAAGCGGTCGATAAGGGCCCCCAGCCGCTAGGGGGCCCTAAGCAAGGAACTCAGTCGGGGTCTCAATTTACTATTGAGAGAATATGAATAGTAGAATACACCAGGTACAATTTAGAAATGTGGTTATGCATCAGCAGCTTTTCTCTTGTTATGTCAGTCACTCAATTAGATGACAATTATTCATGTCAATTTTTAGATTGGTAGTTAGTCTAGCAAGCTATCTAAACTTCTAGTAATCATGGTGAATACTAACCGGGCACACAGGGCATGTGCCCAGGGACCTTGAACTCCTGTGGCCCCCTATGGATTTTGTTGGTCAATCTCACTCAGATATCATATTAACATGGTGTGTCATGGCAAAATGTGTAGAATTGCATTACATTTGTTATAAAATTGCAAAAGTTTCTCTCCGCCCCATGACAAAAGTAGAATTGCAGCAATTTAACTTTAAAACGTAAATTTTTATCTCCATTGTCAAGAAGGGGGTCACTAAAATGTTTTGCCGTGAGGTGGAGTGCCCCCCAATCAAATCTCGCTTAGGTCCTCCAAAAGGCTAGGGCCGGCCATGGTCAGCGTCCCTGCCGGGAGAGAGAGAGACAGAAAAAGAGAGAGAGGGAGAGAGTGAGCGAGGGAGAGAGAGCAAGGCCAACATCCTGCAGCGTCTTTACTGGAAGTCCCACATCAGTGCCACCCGTCACATAATGTTAACTGCCATCAAAGTAATCATTTTACTCTAGCATTACACCCCCTCCCTCCTCCATCCTCCCTCCTCCCTCTCCCGCTGGGCTGGATGGCGAAGGCTGGTGGGAAAACGACATTCAATCTGCTGGCCGCCCCATTCAGTCCAAATTGGCAAATGACAGCTCTCCGCCTCTCGGATTTCGGGAAGTGAAAGGTACCACCGCCACCGTCTGCCTGAGCCATGGGTAACAGAGGAGTTGATGGAGGGGGCGGTAGGGCCGAAGGGTGGGGGTGAGGCGGGTGAGGATAAAACTTTCCTGTCTCCTCCCCATGTCTGCTACTTAGTTCTGGTGTGCAGGTAGAGAGGACAGAAAAGGGGAGCAGAATGCCTGCTCAGCAGATCAAAGGAGCTTTCCTGTAAAAAGCTTACACACCAAACATTCCCACTGTAGTCTGAGCTTTACACAAAGCATTTGACCTTACAGCAGACCAGAGCAGGGAAGGGAAGAAAAAAAATATATTATTTAGATAAACACACGCTTACACAACACAGGCCTGTGTGGCCAGCTTTTCACATGCGGGCAAAACAAGCCTTTTCATGGCTGCAGTTCAGAGGAGATATCAGTTCTTGGTCATTCAAAACAACATATTATCCTTCAGCTCAGCTACAGCTAACCAGTTTATATCTTCATATAAACCCACTCGTTCATCCCAAAGACTTAGATGTAGAAGAATATCAAATGAACATCCGATGTACAATGTAGAGAACACAGCAAACGCCTGGCAGGCATATGCAAGCAGACACAGCATACATGCACTTTGCACACACACACACCAAACACATGCACTAACAAAAGACACACTGAGAGACAGAACCAGAACATATTGTGTTGGACAATAACTGGCCCCTGTCTGAATGGTACTCTTACTGCTAATTAAGTGCTAATGGCAGTCCCCCTGCAGAGAATACTCATTCATGCTCCATTCTTCTCCTGAGTGTGTACTTCACTACTTCATTCTTCGCCTTGGTGAGTGTGTACTTCACTACTTCAACACGGCCTGATGAGCAGAGGCAGGAGGCAGATTTGTCTTCACCTTGGCCCAGATGGGTTAAGAAGGTGGTCAATTTTGTGGTTTGGGAGTGCTGGGTGAAGAAGAGGGAGCTTCACGTCCCCCTTGCTCCTAACATAACCCCCCACAAAACTGGAGAGGACTGAAGGTGTTGAGAGAGACAGCCCATTGACACCTCTAGAGTGGAGTCTCAGTCAACAACATGTATCTACACTCAGTGGCAAGTTTATTAGGTACAGTCATCTGGTACCGGGTCAGGAACCCCCTTTGCTTCCAAAACAGCCTGAATTATTTGGGCATGGAAACGTTTCTCAATTGGTATCAAGGGACCTAACATTTGCCAGGAAAACCTTTCCCACACCATTACACCACCGCCACCAGCCTGTACCTTTGACACCAGGCAGGATGGGGCCACGGACTCATGCTGCTCACGCCAAATCCTGACTGGTTCGACGAACGTGGATTCGTCGCACCAGGCGATGTTTTTCCACTCAATTGTGCAGTGTTCTTGTTTTTAACTGATACAAGTGGAAACCGGTGTGGTCGTCTGCTGCAATAGCCTATTCATGACAAGGACCAACGAGTTGTGCATTCCAAGATGCTGATCTGCACCCTACTGTTGTACTGCGCCGTTATTTGCCTGCTTGTGGCCCGCCTGTTAGCTTTCATGATTCTTGCCATTCTCCTTCGACCTCTCATCAACGAGCTGTTTTCGCCCACAGGACTGCCACTGACTGGATGTTTTTTGTTTCTTGCACCATTCTGTGAAAAGCTCAGGAGGCCGGTCATTTCTGAGATACTGGAACCGGAGCACCTGGCATCGACAATCATAGCACACTCAAATTCGCTTAGGTCACTCATTTTAACGTTCAATTGAACAGTAACTGAATGCCTCGATGCCTGTCTGCCTGCTTTATATAGCAAGCCACGGCTACTGAGTGTATAGTATAATAAGTGTATGCTGCTGTATGTGATGACAGAATAAAGGACAAGGCCAGTCTTTAGATAATCAACGCAAACTGTTCCAACTCATACAAAATACTAACATGTTTAATGGCTGTAAATCGCTACACCTCACCTACTACAACATTTCTTTGATCAAGGACATTTGAAATTGTGAAGGTCCAAAACCTATTCCTCATATGTTAAATAAAAGCATACACAACCTTATCACCTTGTAAACAAATTCAACCTTGTCACCTTGTAAACAAACTGCAAATGTGTGCATATTTGAACAATGTTCATGCACCTTCAAAATAAATAAATAACTATACATATTGAGTATTGCATTTATTCTAAACCAATAAAATTGCTTCTTGGAAACTGCTGATGTCTCATAGGAAATGACTCCAGTGTGATATAGTTTCTAAGCATATGCACATCAAAATAAATACATACATAACGTATTTGGAGGCAGACAGCGTGTGGGGGAATCAGATTCAAAGTGTTAAAGAATGAGTGAGTGCGCAAGTGCGTGCATGTGTGTAAACATAGATTAAGGACGGTATTGGAATTACCTGAGTGAGATAATGGCAGTGCATTAGATTAACTTTCATTCCTTAAATGCAACACATTTAGGTAATCTTGTCCCCCAAAAACACGTCAATGGCGTGAAAGACCTCCCTTTCGCTATCAGGGGCCTCTGGTCCCCCACACTGATGCAGCTGGCAAGGCGCTACCGGCGACTGTCAGAACGCAGCAGCAGATCTAGTTATAAAATAATTGAATTTTCATATCAGAGGGGACCAGAGTCCCAGCAGACAATAGGAGTGCTGAGTCCTCTCTGATATTGGCTCAGGCCCTTTGCCACGCGCATGAAATCAGTATGTTAATGTTCCTGGGATTTCTTTTTTTGAAGGGCACTTGTGCTCTCTGCAATGTACTACTGATGCGGTTTCAAAAAAATTGCAACTATTGTATAAGTAGTTTCCCAGCAACACCCCCCACACACACACCCACTCCCACGTGCACTCCTCAACAACCTCCCAACAAGCAAGGCTCCAGACATCCTTGCACCCCCATCCTAATTCATCTATTTCCAATATTAATGATTTATTTTTCTAAATAGAATGACAGCTTGCTTTCTTTCTCTGCAGCAGGCGGTGAATCCACAGAGCTTTAATTACTTTGGTAACTTCGCTGACCCTGTGGGCGTACGGCTCCACTGGAGAAAATGGTCCTCTAACAAAGGCCTTCCACTGCCACAGACGCCTCTGTTCATTTCAAATGGGAGAATTTATCAAACTCTGGATTTGATAAGATTTTAGTTAATATTTCACGTATTTTTTTAACCTACAACTCCCTCCTTGCATCTGCCCTGTGACCCCAATCTTATGACCACCTCCTGAAAGGAATAGGTGCACACAGGATAACTAAATAAACTCACTATTAGAATGTGGGATTGTGTGGGTGTGTGTGTGAAAGAGAGAGAGAGAGAGAGAGAGAGAGAGAAGAGAGAGAGAGAGAGAAGAGAGAGAGAGAGAGAGAGAGAGAGAGCGAGAGCGAGAGCGACAGAGTGCACAATGTGTGTTTGTGTGTGTGCGTGCGTGTGTGTGTGTGTTTGCCCTCTTGTGTGTTTAAGTGCATGCCTGTATGGGTAGAGGCAACAGAGTCCCTCCAGAGGCCAGTAGCAGGCCAGAGGTCATCCTAGTGGTAGACCCTCAGAAGCCCCCTCATATCCAGGCCACGGCCCCCACAACATGATGACAGACAGAGCAGGGTCCGGGGCCACAAAGACCAGATCAACAGGGATAAATGATGCACTTGATCACTTCACAGACCTTTGGCCCACAGAGACCAGGTTCAAGCTGCAGACGAAGGAAGCAATTCAGAGTCTATCGCAGAACTATCAGTACCCATTTCTGACCACAGGTCAAGCCAGGATCTGACTTACTTTGATGCTTTTCAAGCTGACCGCAAAGCTGTCTCAATAACCGTAAAACGATACGTTGATCGGCTCTATCACTAACTTTCAAGATGAACACAAAAAAAGTACTTTGTTTTAAGATAGTGCACTTTTTCATTTCATACAGCTTTCTTTGTTGATAATGATTCCAGTAGTGCTTCTTCTTGTTCACCAGCAGAGTCAGACCCCTATTGGTTCACAGGGTGCCCGCCATCTGTCTTATTAAAGTTGCTAATATGGTGTAATCCCCACTATCTCTCTCCCTTTCTCACTGGCGCATCTCTGTTTTGGCCCTGGCGCTGGTGAGAACTAGGGGTAGGCAGGCGCGATTGGTCTTTCGTTGACTGTCTGATAATTGAATGAGCGATTATCCCTCCCATTAACAGACAATGATACAGAAAGCACTGTCATATGTCCGGAATATTAATGAGTGGCTGCAGCGGCCCAGATAAGACCAGGCGCCATGCCTCTGCTGTAATAGGGGTTAAAACTATTTGCCAGGAGTGCCACAGCCCCATCTTGCTCACCCGCCCACAGAGTGAGCCCGTCCGTGTCTCCCTGCCTCTACACTATGCTAATACCTGGTCCCCACTAACTAGGCCTCCATCACACCCCACGGCCTGCCCTTGTGCTTCGGCCTGACCTTGCTGCTCCCGGGGCCATGAACACCATTGTGTTGCGGAGCTCACTGAAGGCCACTCTGAGGCATGATGACATGCTGATGACATGAAGCAGCCTGTGTTTGGGATTTATGGGATTTTACATAACTGGGATTTATGGGATTTCTACCAGGGGATGAGGGGGAGGGAGGGTTGACGCTGAATATCTGCCTCTTAACTTGTCCAATTACTGTCTACATAATGTTAGTGATGAAAGAGCAAACATTACTGTTTGAAAATAACAAGTCATACCAAGTAAAACAAATGGAAAAACAGATATCACCGTTGGTTTATGAATTTCAGCGCAAATTCAATATCCACACCTATGCACGCACTTCCACTCTCTTGCCTTTTCCAGTTAGTTTAGTGTGTCAGGGATGGGCAACTGGCGGCCAGTGGGAATCTGATGAGTTCCAATTATTTGTGGCCCCCTCCACCATCAAAGTTGCACATCCCTGTTCTAGTGTCTAATCTGTGTTTTTCCACTAGCAAACGACATGTTATGATCAGTGAGAGAGAGTTGGCAGTCTAGGTCCTCAGTGCATCGCCGAGCCATCAGGGATAACCTCCGAGCCACTCATGTCCAAAGTCACCATTTAAAAGGCTGGAGAGTGCCAGGTGAAACATTTAGGGCATAGCTCTACATGAATCGCCATGCCAATCAATATCTAACATCTATTAGCATTGGAAAGCAATATTTCCTCTTTTTACCTTGCAATAATTGTGCTTAATGCTGTGAAGTACCTTATCATAGGTCTGAAAGCAAAAGAAAGGCTGGTTCCCATGGAGACTGTAAAAGCCGTTGGTTTCCTTTTCATCTGGATAATGAACTTCTCTCCTCTTTATGTCACTCTTCCCCTCCATTCTCAGCCTCTCCAGTTCAATTCAAATCCACACATCCTTGAAATCCTACATTTCTTCCAAATAATTTGGCCCTTTACAAAAATTGCCTACAGACA
Source organism: Salvelinus sp. IW2-2015 (assembly GCF_002910315.2). Taxonomy (NCBI): domain Eukaryota; kingdom Metazoa; phylum Chordata; class Actinopteri; order Salmoniformes; family Salmonidae; genus Salvelinus; species Salvelinus sp. IW2-2015. The sequence goes on from NC_036848.1 coordinate 13,354,233, forward strand.
AAGAGAGAACCTTGAAGCTCAACAAATACCATATCATAGGATATTGACTCTAGAAATTAAAACATAAACTCAAGTGTATTCACATAAATAATACTCAAAATTAGTTTTGGTTAAACATTTTAAAAAATAAAATAAAAGAGGGTAGGTACCCTACACTGTTCATTCTATGCTAGTAGGCTAACAAACAATCATATTAGGCAAAACGCTGACCTCCAAGACTGACCTCTGTTCAGCAATGCAATGGTTTTCTTATCTTCTCCAATGCTCATGGCTTGTGTAATTTCTCTGACACTTTCCCTACACCAAGTTATAAGTACATTTGTTGTGGGACTAACTGATTAACATGAAACATTTATGAATCCAAAAGTATGAAACAAAACTAAATTCACTGGTGAAATGATTGAACAAATTGTGTTAACAAGGCCAACGAAAATAGGTGAGTTCAATTGACTTCGAACACTGCTGTTTTGGCGCATTTTTTCAGTAGGACTCAATTGAGGAGATTAATTAAGATAGGCCTAACTGTATTTTCTCATTTCTAGAGAATACAGACATTATATTCGGCACTTGCCAAATGCATTAATTATTTTCTCAGGCCCCCTCGTTCATAGCTCGATATCCTGTCTGTTTTACAAAAACATTTCTGACCATTCTAAACATATAATTTGGATGCTACCACTGTCGATGGAGTTCAAATGATAGCCTCTATGGCAGATTCCCTAGCAGAACTCAATAATTTTATTGCCTCCGTAGGCCTGACCCACTGGACGCACACTGGTTGAATCAACGTTGTTTCCACGTCCTTTCAATGAAATTACGTTGAACCAACGTGAAATAGACGTTGAATTGACGTATGTGCCTAGTGGAGAAATATGAACCTGTTATTAATAGTAATAGTAGATATTTGAAAAAGTATTATTATATTTAAAAAAGACATGCACCTTTCAGTTGACATAGGCCTATCAGTTCCTGCTTCTTCTGTGGACCTATCAACTCAACTTTAGGTTTCATATGCCAAACTCCTTGGGATGTCCCACCCCCATTGAAGATTACATTTAAAATAGGTAGTCTCACACGAAGAGAGTGGGAAAGACATTTTTAATGTATCTAACAAACATGATGGAGAATATTATCTGCTTCGCCTGGAGAAGTCGATTTACTGCGGAAAGCGTCTTCTTCCTTTCACACTTGGTATAATAGTCTATGATTAGAAACGTATTATCTGTTATTTTTTCCATAGTCTGGTGTCTACAATACTGTGACCATGAGCATTCAACACAGATTTTCCTCTCACCTGTGCAGCGCCGGATGGCCTTGGAGGGTAATGATCCCATCACAAGAAAAGGATCCGCGCGAACCTCCACTCCACCCGCGCGGATCCTTCTCTTGTGATGGGATCATTACTTAGCGGATGAAAAATAATACATGCAATTGAATATATAATTAAATGCAGCGTTTTATCTCATGCAATACTTTAAAACACTGCATGTCAGCAAGCCTAATGTCAAAACAAAAATATTCGAATTAAAAAAGGAACAAAAATATGGGGCCGAATGAAAACATGCAGAAAAAATATTTTCTGTGTTTATTTAAGTATATATATTTCAATTAAATCAGTATATTTTACGTTTTTGGTGGAAGGTATATATAACAGGCAGGTGATACGTTTTTATGGAGCCCATCAAGCTTTTGAAATGTATAACCCCATATCCTGCAAAATAGCCGAGATGTTTAGAGATGATTAGGCTTTAAACATGAAATAACTCAATCATTTTTTTCTATAAGTTCTATAAAAATATGTTTAGCGTAATATTTTCAAAGTTGTAGGCTATAACAATGCATGGTTTCCATATGCATGTGGATGTATGCTAATATTTACATAAGACTTTAATTTACATTTATCAAAATATGCTATTCGCAAATTACAAAGCTTATTGTACACGTCCATTGCAGCCTTCATAAATGTATAAAAATGTCAGAGAACTTATTGCATTAATAAATGTTCTGCATGTGCGTAGTCCTTACAAAATATAAAGGGACAATATTTACAGATATTTACAAAATAGAGGTTTCAAAGAAGTATGTTTGCATTTTATTTAATTTTATACCAACTTCTAGCATTGAAATATCGTTTGTGGTAAATTAATTACAGAGACTAGGCTGTATAAACTTGCTTTATGATAAACGTGATACTTTCTCCATTAAGCCTCCTCATGTAGCAAGCTATACAGAGCTTTTTTTTACTTGGCTGTTTACACTATACCAATGAAAATGTATAAATTCCTCATGTTTTGTTAATATAGGAAATATTGAGACCCTTCATATTTTCCGCAAAGAAATTAATTGGTTTGGTCCTGACTGAAAAAAATATTGTTGAAGACCCTCATTGTAAAACGTTCCCTCTTTTATCTCTTTTATTTCTGGTTAAGATTATTATCAACTCATCATCACCCCGAACAATATCAGCCTATATCCCAATAAGAGTGATAAGCTCATACGTAAATAGCTGATATGGTTTCACGATGCTCATGCTTTAGTAAAGAAACCAATGGGGACACCTACTGACCAAACTGAGAACATCCTACATGCAACAACACGCTGCTGTAAAGAGGTGCAGTGATATAGTATATAGCACTATTGGTAATGACATTTTATGTGGTTGGTTTACACAATATTATATATCCTAACCACAGAGTTGATCATATATTTTGATAGGCCTAAGACTTATTTTGTTTTAAAAAAAGGCCTTGAAATTAAATGTATATTTTTTTTGAAAAAGATATATTGATTAGTACTAAACCATTTAGGCCTAGGTAACATTTTGTATTCCATTGCTCCATTTCTATTCCATCTTCAAAGGCACCAATGCACACCACTAATCCGCCTTGTCACACTCAGCCCACAGAGAGGCGCTAGTGCTCATGGCATTCCAAATCTCTGACCCAGAGGACAAATGTTCAGATACATATCCATGTAAAACATATTCTTCCTGGGGCTTGCATTCCCATCACTGGATGACTGCAGCAACTGGTCTCTTTGAGCATAAAATGTGTATTTCAATATGCCTGTTGATGCAGCCTTTTGGAAAGGAGAGCATCGACTAGCAATGCCCGACAGAAAGATGGAGAATACACCTGCTGTGTACTGCGGAGAACATAACATTATCTACTTTATGGAGAGCTGGTCTTCCCCTCTGTCAGATCTCAATGTCAGATTATTTATGGATGATTACACTGGACAATCAAGACAGAGCCTTGGCTGGAAAGTGGAAACACAAGCTCTTTTCCATGGTGTGTTGGTGGGACCAGCTTTGTTTTCTAGGAACGGCCCAGGCAGGGAAAAACCCAAACAGTACAGTACCATGACCAGCTCACTTCCTGGTCCTGTTTCTCTGTGCTGCCCAGTTCTGTCCTCCCACTTCCTCAGGTCTCCCCTGTCTGATTAATGGAGGACCTACACCCGGTAACGCCTCATGTTTCGGTGAGACACGCAACCGCTCATCACTTTCCCACACACCCCCTCTACCATAACCCCATTCAAGTCTGCAAGACACTGCAGCATGGAGTTCAATTTGATACACACACACAAACTGAGATTGTGGTTAATCAACCGATGTCATGGATGGTTATTGACATTGCACAATAGGGATATTGTTATTACTTGGTAATAGTTGGTGCAACAATAACATGATAACCAGTAAGCAAACTAAGAAAATGTAGATATATAAAACATATATTTAATGTCATTATAATGTTATAGACCTATAGAACCAAGTGTTTTCCTATCACACACCTTGAACCTAGGTTCAAGTTCCTCAGTCTGTACCTTGAACCTAGGTTATAATGCCCTTTATATACATTACTAGTAGCTTAAACATGACAGCAGTATAGTACTTTAAGTACCCTTAGGAACAGACCTCTGACTTACAATCTACTTTACAGAGACATCTGTTTTGCCATGGACAGAGTGTCAACAACAACAACAACCAAAATCTGTGTGAAAATAGCCATGTTGTGTGCAGCTCTAAGTCCCAATTGGATAATGTAGGAAAATCCCCCCTTTATCCGTAGTGTGGGTTGTTGGATGGAGTTGATACTCCAGCCCACACACCCATTCAGTCTCTCTACTCCCCCACACCACCCCTCCCCTGGTTTCCTCACAGCAGAGACAGACAGAGAGACAGCTGTGGAGGCTCTGCGCTGAAGGACAAAAACAGCTGGGAGAGGGATAAAGCTCCAATATCTACCAGAATGAGTCTCCTGGTACATGCACTGTTTCTGTTCAACTGTTTCAGATTGCCTCACAATATCTGAGCCTGTTGCTAAATATGATGTCACCTCCACTCTTACTGGAAGCCAGCGAAAACCCTTCGATCATATGTCTAAATAATGTTTTCTAGGATTTTGACCTTCTCTCTTGATGATCACAATAACCCACTGTTTTTAACACCTGTCATATCCATTCACAAATCCTCTCTCTGAGTACGTGCTGCCATAATAACACAAACATTTAGATTACAGATTGCATACATTCGTTTCTCCTTCTGCTCTTCAGAGTTCTGTAGCTATTGTACAAAACAGGCTTCGTTCCTGTAGTTCCTCAGTCTGTGGTAACAGTAGGAAACTACAGTCTGGCTCAGACAGAGATAAAGAGACTGTTTTGTTTCCCTGGTTGAAAGAATTTTAACTCTGTCTTCCAAACAATGCAACCGCCACAATGAAAATGAGGGAAACTGGCAGCAAAGCATTCAGAGTAGGAACTAGAGACTGTATGTAAATGTATAAAACAGACTTGGTTTTCACATAGATTCTTGCTAACAAGGGGGAATGTAGATAGGATTTAACGGTACTGCATCCAACACTGCTGCAAAATGTTGGTGATGATAAGGGGTCTGTTTTCTGACCAATCCCACACCCACTTCTTCATTCCCCTTTAAGGAAAGGCTTTGCCCCAACAGCCTTATAGTAACTGAACTTCACACAGATCTGGGCTCTGTAATGAGGCCCCATCGATCAGCATGTAGTCATCCTGTGTCCGAAATGACAGAACAGCATCCAAAGGAAGTGCAGCTGTGTAGTGGCCAGCCCAGGACTGTTAACCGTTTCCTCCGTGTTTATATTACGGAGGTTAGGCATATCTATATATGATACCCCATAGATGTCCATATGAATTACCCACTATCTCTCAGGTTCACCGCTGGCTTTCGAGTCTGAGTTCTTATAGACCAGGGCGATCTCATGGTTGTTACTAGGGCGGTTTTGCAGGTAGGCAGCGGAGCGACTGGTGGTTGTCTGTCTCTTACCAGTGAGAGCTTTGACCAGCTTAGCGCGGTAGTGATCCCCAGCCAGGAAATACAGGAGGGGATCAATACAACTGTTCACACTGGCCAGGGGCCTGGTGATCTTATAGGCAAAGTTAACGACGTTCAGGAATTCACATTTGGCATCCAGCATGCGGTAGGTATAGTAGAGCGTGCGTGTGATGTGGAAAGGTACAAAACACACGGCGAACACCACCAGCACCACCACAATCAGCTTGATGGACTTGGTGCGTGAAGGTGAGCTCCGCTGGCTGGGCGAAAGCCCCCGTCTGTGCCGACACAGAGCCCTCGCCATCAGACAGTAACAGACCATGATGACCACGAAGGGGACGCCGAACAACAGGACCATGACCGTAGAGCTGTAGTCCACATACTCCTCAAACTGCTCCGGACTGGTCGTATCGTGACACAACGTGTCGTTATCCCTCTGACTGGTGGTGACGAAGATGAGGTTGGGCACCAGACACGCCGTGACGGCAGCCCACACCATGCCACACACGGCATGGGCATGGCGCGGCTTCACCATGGTCAGGGCCTTGATGGGGTGGCAGATGCCCAGGTAGCGGTGGACGCTGGTGCAGGTGAGGAAAAGGATGCTGCAGTAGAGGTTGGCGTAGAACAAGAAGCGGACGATCTTGCAGGCGGCGACGCCAAAGGGCCAGTGGCTGCGGTTAGCGTAGTAGTAGATGAGGGTGGGCAGGGAGAGAACGTACAGGAAGTCTGAGAGGGCCAGGTGGAACATGTAGACGGTGCTGGTGTTCCACGGTCGCATCTTGGTCAGGAACATCCACAGAGCCACTGAGTTCAGCACCAGACCCACAACACACACCAGGCTGTAGGACACAGGCAGTAGGATGTACTTAAACTCCTCATTGAAGCGACAGGTGTCGTTGGAATACCCAGCGTGCAAAATCAGACTGGACTGGTTCCGCACAAGGTGGCTGTGGATAGCTGAGTCCATCTTCTGTCTTTTCAGCAGAGAGCGAAAACTTGTCTTGTAATATCTGTGGAGAAATGTAATAAATTAGGTATCCACATGGTATCACTGTAAAAATACTGGTTTCGCTCAAAAACATGAATTTGAATTTTGAAGCAGTCCCCGATTATTTTCTTCAGGACAAAATATAACAGCATGTTGTGTTAAACATACAAACGTCTTGTTGGCATCTTTGATGAATCAACTGATGTTCCTTGCCAATAAAAGTTCACTGCACTGCGTACAGACATAGCCTAACCTGAACAATAGTTTTATCTTCCCACATAGCCTATCCTGAAATGCACCCCACCTCCCGAGCTATAACTATAAACTGACAACATTGGTGCTGTTTCTAAATCTCTTATCCAACTAGTCCGGCGGGTACATAGTTTACACAGAAACGCGCGAATGGTCGATTTCATTCCATAGAAAAAAAACTGACGACGATGCGGACTTCTAGAAAACCTAGTAACCCTAATAATAGTACTATCGCTAATAAACCTGACATGAGGAATATATAACTTAAAAGTTGAACTTAAGTCCGAGATATTGGTGTACAACTTACCCAGTTAAGATCCCAATGTGACCGCTGCAGTGAGTGCACTATCTCTGCAAACAGCTTGGATAGATATAGGATATACGCCTGACTGACTGTCGGTTGGGTTGGACCGTCCGGCAAATAAAGGAAACAGGCCCCCTCTCCTCGTCCGTCCCCCTGAAATCCAACTCCTATAGGCGATCACTGAGGTAGGTTAGGCCTATTCGTTTCAAAGCCGATATTCAATCAATGTTTTATCATTATAATAACACCGATTTCAAAAAGATTTTGACATTGATTTAATAGCATTTATTTTATTATTCATTATTTTTATTATAACATTGATTTTATGTTATTCATAAAATAACATTGATTTCAAACATTGACTTTCAACGGTTAGATTGCTACGACTTTTTTAGTAAATGTGCCATATGCTCACAGGAACTTGTGATTAAGCCTACTCGGGAAACAAATTGTTCACAGATAACCGCAACCACTCTATAAAGCAAGTCAGTAGATTAGCTGAAAATTGCGTGCTTAGCCTATAAACCAGATACGGCACATTGAGGAGTGGTGTCAGGGACCAAATTAGGAAATTGATGAGATGAGATGACACTACATACCTGACCTCAAAAGTATGTAGCTTCCTTTCAATAGAAGGGGAATTAATCCTAGCAATTTCATGAGAACTGGCACATAACCAAAAGCCACCGAAATCGTATGGCTCAACATCGCGGGCGACCCACTGTGTATTTAATTGCATACACACTGTAATAAATCAGAGTGGAAATAAAACGAACTGCCATTAGCTGTATAATGATCTTGTAACGTCTGCTTCCAACTCACACTCTCAAACACGTAGATCCCCTGAACGCAGCTCACTTTCCAGCCCACTTTCCAGCTCACACTCTCAAACACATAGATCCCCTGAACGCAGCTCACTCTCCAGATCCCAATCACCTGAACTCTGATCACCTGTTCAGACACATGTATGTCATTATCACACACTATTTAGTTTAGTTCTTTGCACCCCATCATTGTGAGGTATTGTTTGTTTTGTGACACACGTCTATTCGGAGTGCTGTTTTTCTGGTAATTTAATCCTCCCGTGTATGATAGTTTTTGCCTGCCTCACTAATG
>NC_036848.1:13362215-13382935 GCF_002910315.2 Salvelinus sp. IW2-2015
CCTGCCTGTACCTTAGCTTATCGGATTTCCTGTTATCAACCTATTGCCTGATCTCCCAGATAACATTACTAGCCTTTTCCCTGCCTGTACTGTTGCCTTTTTGGACCCCCTGTGTATGACCTTCTGCCTGCCCCTGGACCCAGCTACCTGCCTCCTCCTGTGGTCCTTTACAATAAACACCTGCTGCGCCCTCTCCTTGAAACGTGCTCTCTGTCTTCCATCATGTTCATTACAGACCTAGACTTCCACTAGCCACCTAACTGCACTAGCCTACTAATAATTGACCAGAGCAGCTGTCTCAATATTGAGAAGAAAGCATCAGTTTGTTCCCATTTAAATAACCATTGGTTATTGGTAATGTATTTGAAAGTACTATGTCTCTACATCTAGTCCACCTCTGTCCCACTAGTCCTCAAAATCATGTTTCTCTACTGCCACCTAAGTCTTCCAGACTGGCAGCTTACTAAACAGTACACCTCTCCCTGGGTGATACATTGCTCCAGCTTTGTTTTTATTAAGTTAATATTTACACAGTTCTGTAAATGTTTGTCGCAAAGTACCACATTTACACAGCGTTTGATCCTGGCGTGATATGAGAAATTGAATATTGTCTCTGGACAACTTTCCACATCACCTGCCCGATTTTGCCTCGAGATGTGAGTGATAAAATGATAAAACATGATCATAAAGAAGTAAATGTGGGCAGGATGAGCAGTAACCTAGTGTTGGAAGAGATACATAGTACAGTTCTTATCTGGCTGGCAATGTCAGTTTTCTCATGACTCGAAACGGGCCCACCAGAAACCACAATATGTATTCTCCTAGAGATATACATTAGATGAGGGGTCATAATTACCAAGTGTTTTAGAGTATGAGTGCTGATCTAGAATCAGCTTTGCATTTTAGATCACAATGACTAAGATTGTATTGACAGGGAGGTCCTGACCCTAGATCAGCACTCCTACTCTGAGACGCTATGTGAATACGGGTCCAGATTCCATTACTGTACAATAGATAGTGATATGTAGACAGCGTGTCTACAAAGCCATAGGGCTGGCCCTGTAGGAAAATATAGATTTGATTTATGGTGCCTCAAGTGTGTTTATCTAAGTGTACAAATTCCTGCAGGATATCCAAAACAATGTACTGACTCATACAGTAAAATAACATAGGGACACACCTCTGCAGGAAGAGAGATCCCTATACATCATTGTGATCACCAATAACAGGATGCTAACGCTGAACATTTCCCAGGACATAGACATATCTGATATGGGCAGAAAGCTTAAATTCTTGTTAACCTAACTGCACTGTCCAATTTACAGTAGCTATTGCAGTGAAAGAATACCATGCTATTGTTTGAGGAGACTGCACAATTATGAACTTAACAATTTATTAATAAACCAATTAAGCACATTTGGGCAGTTTTGATACAACATTTTTAACAGATATGCAGTGGTTCATTGGATCAGTCTAAAACTTTGCGCATACACTGCTGCCATCTAGTGGACATAATCTAAATTGCGCCTGGGCTGGAATAATACATTATGGCCTTTCTCTTGCGTTTCAAAGCTGATGGGAAATGTTTTTTTTTAAACACATGTTTTTTTCTTTGTATTATCTTTTACCAGATCTAATGTGCTATATTGTCCTACATTAATTTCACATTTCCGCAAACTGCTAAGTGTTTCCTTTCAAATGGTATCAAGAATATGCATATCCTTGCCTCAGGTCCTGAGCTACAGGCAGTTAGATTTGTGTATGTCATTTTAGGCGAAAATTGAAAAAAAGGTCTGATCCTTAAGAGATAAGTTAATATTTTTGCCCTTACAGATGCCCTGGCAAAAACAACATCACTTTCACACATGTGAAAGATTGCTATGGAGGATTTATACTGTGAATAACTATTGATGATACATGTGCAAAATCGGTTCTTCTAACAGATTCGGTTCATTTAAGTGTCATGGTGTCATGGTGCTAGTTTGCTATGCATTCTTTCAGTGGGGCCGGCAGTGCTACTACTTATATCCTGGGTTCAGTTCAGCTTTGGAGAGGAGCCAGGGTTGCGATTGTAATTTGTTCTCCTGCCCGTCCTCTGCCTTCCCCTTTAAAGCCTGACCCCTGACCCATGGAGAAGTCAGTACTGCTGTGTGTGTGTTGTGTATGTGTGTGTTGTGTGTGTTTGTATGCACACTACAGAAACCCATTCAATTTGCCCTCCTGCCCCGCCTCTCCTGGAGGGCAGGCAGTATGCCCCCAGTGATGCATTGGACTGACCGCACCACCCTCTGGAGAGACCTGCGGTTGTGGACTGTGCAATTGCCGTACCAGATGGTGATACAGCCTGACAGGATGCTCCCAATATTGCATTTGTAGAAGTCTATGAGGGTGTGTTCTGAAAATATGAAATATACTTTTTCATGTCACGGAGGGAGAGAGGGGAACGTATAATGTCTACATTCTGTCCGGATATGTTATTGTTAGCCATCAGGGTTCCGATGGGAGGAAAAAAGACACAGTCTGATACGAGTAAACATGACAGCCGTGAGTTGGGGCAGAGGTCAGGTCAGATGAAGTGAGGAAGAACGGATATCACTAAGGTTCTGTCTAGCAACAGAGATGCATTGGCTGTTCAGATGTGTAGGAGGAGACTCAGCATAGGATCAAGGGTTAAATATCAGTGCTTCCGTAAATATGTATTTTGTCTTATGCAGCTGTATTCATCCAATGGGTGAATAAACTTGGTTGGAGCTTTCATAGTGTCCGTCAAGTTCTTACGCTGATATTTAGAACCTAACAAGAGGGAGGCTATATACAGGGTGTACCGGTAGAGAGTCAATGTGCGGGGGCACTGGTGTCGAGGTAATTGAGGTAATATGTACATGTAAGTAGAGTTATTAAAGTGACTATGCATAGATAATAACAGAGAGTAGCAGCAACGTAGAAGGGGGGGTCTAAGGCAGTGCAATGCAGTGCTAACTGTGCCACTAGAGAACCTGGTTAGAGTCCAGGCTCTGTCGCATCCGGCCATGACCAGGAGACCAATGGGGTGGCGCACAATTGGTCCAGCATCGTCAGGGTTAGGTGAGGGTTTAGCCGGCAGGGATATTCCTGTCCCATTGTGAATGACTCCTGTGGCGGGACGGGCGCAATGCACAATGACATGGTCGCCAGGTGTACGGTGTGACCTCCGACACATTGGTGCGACGGGCTTCCGGGTTAAGCGGGCGTTGTGTCAAGAGGCAGTGCGGAATGGCTGGGTTATGTTTCTGAGGACGCACGGCATACAACCTTCGCCTCTCCCGAGTCCGTACGGCATGTGCGGCGATGGTACAGGACTGTAACAACCAATTGTCTACCACGAAATTGGTGAGAAAAAGGGGTAAAATAATTAGGAGGCTTATGGCTTGGGGGTAGAAGCTGGTTAGAAGCCTCTTGGTCCTAGACTTGGCGCTCCGGTACCGCTTGCCATGCGGTAGCAGAAAGAACAGTTTATCACTAGGGTGGCTGGAGTATGACAAGGGCCTTTTTAGGGCCTTCCTCTGACGCCGCCTGGTACAGAGGTCCTGGATGGCAAGAAGCTTGGCCCCGGTGATGTACTGGGCCGTACGCACTACCCTCTGTAGTGCCTTGTGGTCGGAGGCCGAGCAATTGTCATACCAGGCAGTGATGCAACCCGTCAGGATGCTCTCGATGTTGCAGCTGTAAAACCTTTTGAGGATCTGAGGACCCATGCCAAATCTTTTCAGTCTCCTGAGGGAGAATAGGTTTTGTTGTGCCCTCTTCACGACTGTCATGGTGTGCTTGTACCATGTTAGTTTGTCGGTGATGTGGACGCCAAGGAACTTGAAGCTCTCAACCTGCTCCACTACAGCCCCGTCGATGAGAATGGGGATATGCTCGGTCCTCCTTTTTCTGTTGTCCACAATAATCTCCTTTGTCTTGATCACGTTGAGGGAGAGGTTGTTGTCCTTGAACCACACCGTTAGGTCTCTGACCTCCTCCCTATTGGCTGTCTCATCATTGTCGGTGATCAGGCCTACCACTGTTGTGTCATCAGCAAACTTAATGATGGTGTTGGAGTCGTGCCTGGCCGTGCAATCATGAGTGAACAGGGAGTACAGGAGGGGACTGAGCATGCACCCCTGAGGGGCCCCCGTGTTGAGGATCAGCATGGCGGATGTGTTGTTACCTACCCTTACCTCCTGGGGGTGGCCTGTCAGGATGTCCAGGATCCAGTTGTAGAGAGAGGTGTTTAGTCCTAAGGTCCTTAGCTTAGTGATGAGCTTTTAGGGCCCTATGGTATTGAACACTGAGCTGTAGTCAATGAATAGCATTCTCCCATATGTTTTCCTTTTGTCCAGGTGTGAAAGGGCAGTGTGGAGTGCAATAGAGATTGCATCATCTGTGGATTTGTAGGGGTGGTATGCAAATTGGAGTGGGTCTACGGTTTCTGGGATAATGGTGTTGATGTGAGCCATGACCTGCCTTTCAAAGCACTTCATGTCTACAGACGTGAGTGCTACGGGTCGGTAGTCATTTAGGAAGGTTACCTTAGTGATCGTTGGCACAGAGACTATGGTGGTCTATTTAAAACATGTTGCTATTACAGACTCAGACAGGGAGAGGTTGAAATTGTCAGTGAAGACACTTGCCAGTTGGCCAGTGCATGCTCGGAGTACACGTCCTGGTAATCTGTTTGGCCCTGCGTCCTTGTGAATTACTCAAATCGGCTGTGGAGAGCGTGATCACACAGTCATCCGGAACAGCTGATGCTCTCATGCATGTTTCAGTGTTACTTGCCTCAAAGCGAGTATAGAAGTAGTTTAGCTCGTCTGGCAGGCTCGTGTCGCTAGGCAGCTCTCGGCTGTGCTTCCCTTTGTAGTCTGTAATAGTTTGCAAGCCCTGCCACGTCCGACGAGCGTCAAACCTGGTGTAGTACGATTCGATCTTAGTCCTGTATTGATGCTTTGCCTGTTTGATGTTTTCGTCGGAGGGTAAAGCAGGATTTCTTATAAGCTTCCGGGTTAGAGTCCCGCTCCTTGAAAGTGGCAGCTCTACCCTTTAGCTCAGCGTGAATGTTGCCTGTAATCCATGGCTCTGGTTGGGGTATGTACGTACAGTCACTGTAGGGACAACGTCATCGATGCACTTATTGATGAAGCCAGTGACTGATTTGGTGTACTCCTCAATGCTATCTATAGAATCCCGGAACATATTTACAGTCTGTGCTAGCAAAACAGACCTGTAGCTTAGCATCTGTTTCATCTGACCACTTTTTTATAGACCGAGTCACCGGTGCTTCCTGCTTAAATTTTGGCTTGTATGCAGGAATGAGAAGGGTATAATTATGGTCAGATTTGCAAAATGGCAGGCGAGGGAGAGCTTGGTATGCGTCTCTGTGTGTGGAGTAAAGGTGGTCTAGAGTTTTTATCCTCTCTGGTTGCACATTTAACATGCTGATAGAAATTAGGTCAAACGGATTTAAGTTTCCCTGCATTAAAATCCACGGCCACTAGGAGCGCCAATATTCCTCTCTGCTGTCTCCTGAAGTCCACATATCTGTCCTTTGTTTTGTTGATATTGAGGTAGAGGTTATTTTCCTGGCACCACTCCGTCAGGGCTCTCACCTCCCTGTAGGCTGTCTCATTGTTGTTGGGAGTCAGGCTTACCACTGTTGTGTCATCAGCAAAGTTGTTGATTGAGTTGGAGACGTGCACGGCCACGCAGTCGTGAATAATATTAACGCATCAATGTTTGGTCTCTGGGGAGAACTTTGATGACATCTACAGTTGAAGTCGGAAGTTTACATACACTTAGGTTGGAATCATTAAAACTCGTTTTTCAACCACTCTACAAATTTCTTGTGAACAAACTACAGTTTTTGCAAATCGGTTAGGACATCTACTTTGTGTATGACACAAGTCATTTTTCCAACAATTGTTCGCAGACAGATTATTTCACTTACAATTCACTGTATCACAATTCCAGTTGGTCAGAAGTTTACATACACCAAGTTGACTGTGCCTTTAAGCAGCTTGGAAAATTCCAGAAAATTGTGTGATGGCTTTAGAAGCTTCTGATAGGCTAATTGACATAATTTGAGTCAATTGGAGGTGTACCTGTGGATGTATTTCAAGGCCTACCTTCAAACTCAGTGCCTCTTTGCTTGACATCATTGGAAAATCAAAAGAAATTAGCCAAGACCTCAGTAGATCTCCACAATAGTAGATCTCCACAAGTCTGGTTCATCCTTGGGAGCAATTTCCAAACGCCTGAAGGTACCACATTCATCTGTACAAACAGTAGTGCGCAAGTATAAACACTAAGGGACCACGAAGCCGTCATACCGCTCAGGAAGGAGACGCGTTCTGTCTCCTAGAGATGAACGTACTTTGGTGCGAAAAGTGCAAATAAATCCCAGAACAACAGCAAAGGACCTTGTGAAGATGTTAGAGGAAACAGGTACAAAAGTATCTATATCCACAGTAAAACGAGTTCTATATCGACATAACCTGAAAGGCCGCTCAGCAAGGAAGAAGCCACTGCTCCAAAACCGCCATAAAGAAGCCAGACCAGGGTTTGCAACTGCACATGGGGGCAAAGATCGTACTTTTTGGAGATATGTCCTCTGGTCTAATGAAACAAAAATAGAACTGTTTCGCCATAATGACCATCGTTATGTTTGCCGAAGAACACCATCCCAACCGTGAAGCACGGGGGTGGCAGCATCATGTTGTGGGGGTGCTTTGCTGCAGGAGGGACTGGTGCACTTCACAAAATAGATGGCATCACGAGGAAGGAAAATTATGTGGATATATTGAAGCAACATCTCAAGACATCAGTCAGGAAGTTAAAGCTTGGTCGCAAATGGGTCTTCCAATTGGACAATGACCCAAGCATACTTCCAAAGTTGTGGCAAAATGGCTTAAGGACAACAAAGTCAAGGTATTGGAGTAGCCATCACAAAGCCCTGACCTCAATCCTATAGAACATTTGTGCGAGCAAGCAGGCCTACAAACCTGACTCAGGTATTCCAGCACTGTCAGGAGGAATGGGCCAAAATTCACCCAACTTATCGTGGGAAGCTTGTGGAAGGCTCCCTAAAACGTTTGACCCAATTAAACAATTTAAAGGCAATGCTACCAAATGCTAATTGAGTGTGTGTAAAATACTGACCCACTGGGAATGTGATGAAATAAATAAAAGCTGAAATAAATGAGTCTCTCGACTATTATTCTGACATTTCACATAAAGTAATGATCCTAACTGACCTAAGACAGGGAAGGTTTACTAGGATTAAATGTCAGGAATTGTGAAAAACTGAGTTAAAATGTATTTGGCTAAGGTGTATGTAAACTTCCGACTTCAACTGTTCAAACAATACCCCATAATGACAAAGTAAAAAACGTTTGTGCAAAGTTATTGAAAATGAAGTATAGAAATATCTAATTTACATAAGTAGTCACACCACTGAGTCAGTACTTTGTAGAAGCACCTTTGGCCGCGATTACAGCAATGAGTCTTTCTCTGTAAAAGTCTCGAAGAGCTTTCCACTCTTGCCCATTATTCTTTAAAAAATGTTCAAGCTCTGTCAAATTGGTTGTTGATCATTGCGAGACCAAAAATGTCAGGTCTTGCCATAGATTTTGAAGCAGATTTAAGTCAAAACTGTAACTCAGCCACTCAGGAACATTCACTGTCTTCTTAGTAAGCAACTCCAGTGTAGATTTGACCTTGTGTTTTAGGATATTGTCCTGCTGAATGGTGAATTAATCTCCCAGTGTCTGGTGGAATGCAGACTGAACCAGATTTTTTTGCTTAGCTCCATTACTTTTCTTTTTTTTCGTGAAAAACTCCCCAGTCCTTAACGATTACAAGCATACCCATAACATGATGCAACCACCACTTTGCTTGAATATATGGACATTGGTACTCAGTTATGTGTTGTATTGGATTTGCCCCAAACATAGTCTCTCCTATCATTGATATGCGGATGACACTACTTTCCTCCTTCCCCCTTTCTGACACCCAGGTGGCAACACGCATCTCTGCGTACCTGACAGACTTTTCAGCTTGGATGTCAGCCCACCACCTCAGTCTCAAACTCGACAAGACGGAACTGCTCGGGCCTCCCGGGTGGCGCAGTGGTCTAGGGCACTGCATCGCAGAGCCAGCTGTGCCACCAGAGTCTCTGGGTTCGCGCCCAGGCTCTGTCGCAGCCGGCCGCGACCGGGGGGTCCGTGGGGCGACGCACAATTGGCCTAGCGTCGTCCGGGTTAGGGAGGGTTTGGCCGGTAGGGATATCCTTGTCTCATCGCGCTCCAGCGACTCCTGTGGCGGGCCGGGCGCAGTGCGCGCTAACCAAGGGGGGCGGGTGCACGGTGTTTCCTCCGACACATTGGTGCGGCTGGCTTCCGGGTTGGAGGCGCGCTGTGTTAAGAAGCAGTGCGGCTTGGTTGGGTTGTGCTTCGGAGGACGCATGACTTTCGACCTTCGTCTCTCCCGAGCCCGTACGGGAGTTGTAGCGATGAGACAAGATAGTAATTACTAGCGATTGGATACCACGAAAATTAGGGAGAAAAGGGGGTAAAATTTATAAAAAATAAAAATAAAAATAAAAAGACGGAACTGCTCTTCCCCCCGGGGAAGACCTGCCCACTCCAAGACCTCTCCATCACGGTTGACAACTCCACGTTTTCCCCCTCCCACAGTGCAAAGAACCTTGGCGTGACCCTGGACAGTCCCCTGTTGTTCTCTGCAAACATCAATGCAGTGACTCGCTCCTGCAGGGTTCATGCTCTACAACATCCTTAGAGTACGACCCTACGTCACACAGGAAGCGTTGCAGATCCAGGCACTTGTAATCTCCCGTCTAGACTACTACAACTCGCTGTTGGCTGGGCTCCTCGCTTGTGCCATCAAACCCCTGCAAGTTATCCAGAACACTGCAGCCCACCTTCCCAAATTCCCTTATGTCACCCCGCTCCTCGGCACACTCCACTAGCTTTCAGTCGAAGCTCGCATCCACTACCATGGTACTTGCCTACTGAGCAGCAAGAGGTACTGCCCCTCCCTACCTTCAGGCTCTGCTCAAACCCTACACCCCAACTCGAGTACTCTGTTCTGCCACCTCTGGTTTCTTGGCCCTCCCACCCCTACGCGAGGGCAGCTCCCGGTCAGCCCATTCCAAGCTTTTCTCTGTCCTGGCACCCCAATTGTGGAACCAGCTTTTCCCTGAAGCTAGGACAGCCGAGTCCCTGCCCATCTTCCGAAAACATCTGAAACCCTTCATCCTTAAAGAGTATCTTAAATAATCCCAATATTTTAATACTGTACAGGCTTCCTTCTTTTCACTCTGTCAATTAGGTTAGTCTTGTGGAGTAAATACAATGTTGTTGATCCATCCTCAGTTTTCTCCTGTCACAGCCATTAAACTCTGTAATTGTTTTAATGTCACCATTGGCCTCATGGTGAAATTCCTGAGCGGTTTCCTTCTCTACGGCATCTGAGTTAGGAAGGACGCATGTATCTTTGTAGTGACTGGGTGTACTGATACACCATCCAAAGTGTAATTCATAACTTCCACCATGCTCAAAGGGATATTCAATGTCTGCTTTTCTTCATTTTTACCCATCTACCAATAGGTGCCCTTTGCGAGGCATTGGAAAACCTCCCTGGTCTTTTTGGTTGAATCGGTGTTTGAAATTCACTGCTTGACTTATGGACCTTACAGATAATTGTATGTGTGGGGTACAGAGATGAGGTAGTCATTCAAAAATCACATTAAACACTATTATTGCACACAGAGTGAGTCCATACAACTTATTATGTGACTTGTTATGCACATTTTTATTCCTGAACTTAATTTAGCTTTGCCATAATAAAGGGGTTGAATACTTATTGACCCAAGACATTTCAGCTTTTAATTTTTGATTAATCTGTACAAATTTCGAAAAACATAATTCCACTTTGACATTAGGGGGTATTGTGTGTAGGTCAGTGACAAAAAAAATCTAAATGTAATCAATTTTAATTCAGGCTGTAACACAACAAAATGTTGAAAAATTCAAGGGGTGTGAATACTTTCTGAAGGACAGCATGTTCACTGTTGACGTTGAAACTGGTGTTTTGCGAGTACTATTTAATGAAGCTGCCAGTTGAGGACTTGTGAGGGGTCTGTTTCTCAAACTAGACACTCTAATGTACTTGTCCTCTTGCTCAGTTGTGCACCGGGGCCTCCCACTCCTCTTTCTATTCTGGTTAGAGCTAGTTTGCGCTGTTCTGTGAAGGGAGTAGTACACAACGTTGTACGAGATCTTCAGCTTCTTGGCAATTTCTCGCATGGAATAGCCTTCATTTCTTCAAGAAATAGACTGATGAGTTTCAGAAGAAGGTGCTTTGTTTCTGACCATTTTGAAACTGTAATCGAACTCACAAATGCTGATGCTCCAGATACTCAACTAGTCTAAAGAAGGCCAGTTTTATTGCTTCTTTAATCAGAACAACAGTTTTCAGCTGTGCTAACATAAGTGTTTTCTAATGATCAATTAGCCTTTTTGTGACGCGTGTCGTAAGGAGTGGACCAAGGCGCAGCGTGGAAAGTGTTCATGATTTTTATTATCAAAAAACACAAAAGCAAATAGTTCTGTCAGGTAACAGACACTAAACAGAAAACAAGACCCCACAAAACCCAAAAGGAAAATGACAACTTATATACGATCCCCAATCAGGAACAGCGATAGACAGCTGCCCCTGATTGGGAATCAACCACCCCAACATAGAAATACGGAAACTAGAATGCCCACCCTAATCCCACTCTGACCTAACCAAATAGAGAAATAAAAACACTCTCTAAGGTCAGGGCGTGACACTTTTAAAATGATAAACTTGGATTAGCTAACACAACGTGCCATTGGAACACAGGAATGATGGTTGTTGATAATGGGCCTCTGTACACCTATGTAGATATTCCATAAAAAATCTGCAGT
Source organism: Salvelinus sp. IW2-2015 (assembly GCF_002910315.2). Lineage (NCBI taxonomy): Eukaryota > Metazoa > Chordata > Actinopteri > Salmoniformes > Salmonidae > Salvelinus > Salvelinus sp. IW2-2015. Next base: position 13,373,207 of record NC_036848.1, read on the forward strand.
TTCCAGCTACAATAGTCATATACAACATTAACAATGTCTACACTGTATGTCTGATAGATTTGATGTTATTTTAATGGACAAAACATTTGCTTTTATTTCAATAAGGACATTTTTAAGTGACCCCAAACTTTTGAACGGTAGTCTATAAACTCAGCAAAAAAATGTACGTTCTCTCACTGTCAACTGCGTTTATTTTCAGCAAACTTAACGTGTAAATATTTGTATGAACATAACAATATTCAACAACTGAAACATAAAATGAACAAGTTCCACAAACATGTGACTAACATAAATGGAATAATGTGTCCCTCAAACAAAGGGGGGGTCAAAATCAAAAGTAACAGTCAGTATCTGGTGTGGTCACCAGCAGCATTAAGTACTGGAGTGCATCTCCTCCTCATTGACTGCACCAGATTTGCCAGTGCTTGCTGTGAGATGTTACCCCACTCTTCCACCAAGGCACCTGCAAGTTCCCGGACATTTCTGGGGGGAATGGCCCTAGCCTTCACCCTCCGATCCAACAGGTCCCAGACGTGCTCAATGGGATTGAGATCCGGGCTCTTCGCTGGCCATGGCAGAACACTGACATTCCTGTCTTGCAGGAAATCACTCACAGAACGAGCAGTATGGCTGGTGTCATTGTCATGCTGGAGGGTCATGTCACGATGAGCCTGCAGAAAGGGTACCACATGAGTGAGGAGGATGTCTTCCCTGTAACGCACAGTGTTAAGATTGCCTGCAATGACAACAAGCTCAGTCCGATGATACTGTGACACACCGCCCCAGACCATGATACCATGATGGACCCTCCAGCTCCAAATTGATTCCGCTCCAGAGTACAGGCCTCGGTTTAAAGCTCATTCCTTCGACGACAAACGTGAATCCTACCATCACCCCTGGTGAGACAAAACCGTGACTCGTCAGTGAAGAGCACTTTTTGCTAGTCCTATCTGGTCCAGCGACGGTGGGTTTGTGCCCATAGGCAACGTTGTTGCCGGTGATGTCTGGTGAGGACCTGCCTTACAACAGGCCTACAAGCCCTCAGTCCAGCCCCTCTCAGCCGATTGCGGACAGTCTGAGCACTGATGGAGGGATTGTGCATTCCTGGTGTAATTCGGGCTGTTGTAGCCATCCTGTACCTGTCCCGCAGGTATGATGTTCGGCTGTACCGATCCTGTGCAGGTGTTCTTACACGTGGTCTGCCACTGCGAGGACGATCAGCTGTCCGTCCTGTCTCCCTGTAGTACTATCTTAGGCGTCTCACAGTACGGACATTGCAATTTATTGCCCTGGCCACATCTGCAGTCCTCATGCCTCCTTGCAGCATTCCTAAGGCACGTTCACGCAGATGAGCAGGGACCCTGGGCATCTTTCTTTTGGTGTTAGTAGAAAGGCCTCTTTAGTGTCCTAAGTTTTCCTAACTGTGAAATTAATTGCCTACCGTCTGTAAGCTGTTAGTGTCTTAACGACCATTCCACAGGTGCATGTTCATTAATTGTTTATGGTTCATTGAACAAGCATGTTTAAACCCTTTACAATGAAGATCTGTGAAGTTATTTGGATTTTTACGAATTATCTTTGAAAGACAGGGTCCTGAAAAAGGTCTGTTTCTTTTTTTGCTGAGTTTATATAACAAGTTGTCATCCCTAATGCCTCTTAACTGGTGAATGATATCTGAGTTTTGGAGTGTGTCCCTGGCTGTCCGTAAATTTAAAAAACAAGAAAACCGTGCAATTGCCGTACCAGGCGGTGATAAGGGCCGACAGGATGCTCTCAATATTGCATTTGTAGAAGTTCATGAGGGTCTTAGGGGCCAAAACATTTCTTAAACCTCCTGAGGTTGAGGAGGCTGCTGTTGTGCTTTCTACACCACACTGGATAGACCATTTCAGGTTGTCAGTGATGTGCACGCTGAGGAACTTGAAGATTTTCACCCTCTCCACTGTGACCCCATCGATGTGGATGGGGGGGTGCTCTCTCTGCTGTCTCCTGAAGTCCACGAATATGTCCTTTGTTTTGTTGACATTGAGGTAGAGGTTATTTTCCTGGCACCACTCCGCCAGGGCCCTCACCTCCCTGTAAGCTGTCTCATTGTTGTTGGTAATCAGCCTTACCACTGTTGTGTCATCAGCAAAGTTGTTGATTGAGTTGGAGACGTGCACGGCCACGCAGTCATGAATAATATTACTGCATCCATGTTTGGTCTATATGAACCTTGTTCTCTGAGGAGAACTTTGATGACATCTATATGGATGTATGATGTTTAACATATCTCTGTGGTCCTCTAACAACTTTTTCTGTATGCAAGAGGTTTTATTGCCCTTCTTAGGAATGCTGCCTCATCTGCATTGGACCCATCCCCCAGACAAACCTTTGGATGCTGTCACCTCCTGTGTGGAGGTTGGGCTAGCTAGTTTAATGTCAGTGTACCTTGAAATGGTCTGATTGGTCTACGGTGGTCAGTTTTGGTTTGAAAAAGTCACACCTTCATAGGTATACATTGTTTCCGTCCTGCTTCTTCTTGTATCCTGTCCTTGGAGAAAAAGTCTTATGAGTAATGCTCTCTTTTCTAGGCTAGCTACTAGGCTTATGGCCCGAGTAGGACCGATTTGTTCATGCTTTGTCTTGTAACTTTACCATGTACAACATATGCCTAAACTAATGCCTTGTTGACAGTAATGTCTTGTAACTTATGGTTTTGCCTTGTATAATGTAATTCATTCCTTTTATAATGTTATTAAATAGTTGCATTTTATATTCAATCTAATGACCATTTCTTGAACTTAGTCAGCTAAACTATTAATACTTGATTGCAAATTGTTTAATCCTAATATCTAATGGAGTCAAATATGTGATGTGCATATTATTGAATATAATTTAGCCCTACGTGTGTGTGTGTGTGTGTGTGTGTGTGTGTGTGTGTGTGTGTGTGTGTGTGTGTGTGTGTGTGTGTGTGTTTGTGTGTGTGTTTGTGTTTGGTGAGTATGAGTGGTGTGTTTGTGTGTGAGTGTGTGCGTGCGTGTCCACGTGTGCCAACTGTGTGTATGTGATGGGCCTGTTAATGGCTCATAAGCCTGGAATGTGAGTGGGCCACTGACGCAGCACACTAGAGAAACCCATTTCAATTTGCCCTCCTGCTCTCTCTCTCCCTTCCCTGTTGAGCCTGACTCCTGACCTTGGATAAGTCAGTACTACTTGTTGTGTGTGTGTGATTGTGTGTGGTGTTGTGTGTGTGTGTGGTGTGTGTGTGTGTGTGTGTGTGGTGTGTGTGGTGTGTGTGTGTGTGTGTGTGTGTGTGTGTGTGTGTGTGTGTGTGGTGTGTGTGTGTGTGTTGTGTGTGTGTGTGTGTTGTGTGTGTGTGGTGTGTGTGTGTGTGTGGTCTGCACAGGTTTGTGACGACCTGTTAATGGCTCACAAGCCTGGAATTTGAGTGGGCCAGTGACGTATCACACTACTGAAACCCACTCAGTACCAATCAAAGGACAGGCTGACTGGCTTTACATAGCATTCACAGACAGACTCAGCTGGACTGTATCTTCTTTAGATCAACATCTAATACATTTTTAGTAGACTACTTTGGGAATGAGTTAGCAGCAGGTGAGCATTCAGACAGTCACCACTGAACACAGTCACACTGATCACAGTCACACTGTATCACAGTCACACTGTATCCAGTCACACTGAATCACAGTCACACTGTATCACAGTCACACTTGAATCACAGTCACACTGTATCACAGTCACACTGAATCACAGTCACACTGTATCACAGTCACACTGAATCACAGTACACTGTATCACAGTCACACTGAATCACAGTCACACTGTTCACAGTCACACTGAAATCACAGTCACACTGTATCACAGTCACACTGAATCACAGTCACACGTATCACAGTCACACTGAATCAACACAGCCACACAATCAGCACGACACTGTATCACAGTCACACTGAATCACAGTCACACTGTATCACAGTCACACTCGAATCACAGATCACACTGTTATCACAGTCACACTGAAATCACAGCCACACAGAATCACCAGCCACCAACAGAATTCACAGTCACACAGAATCACAGTCACACTGAATCCACAGCCACACAGACATCACCAGCCACGATCAACGAATCACAGTCACACTGAATCCACAGTCACACTGAATCACCACACAGACTACGCAGTCACACTGAATGCACAGTCACACTGATCACAGTCACACTGAATCACAGTCACACTGAATCACAGCCACACTGAATCACAGTCACACCTTATCACAGCCACACTGAATCACAGTCACACCATATCACAGCCACACTGAATCACAGCCACACTGAATCACAGTCACACATTATCACAGCCACACTGAATCACAGTCACACCTTATCACAAGCACACTGAATCACAGTCACACTGAATCACAGTCACACCTTATCACAAGCACACTGAATCACAGTCACACTGAATCACAGTCACACTGTATAAGACATCTTTGTTCCAAACCTGGCATTGAACCAACCTCCTGTAGTGGCAGGACAATGGCTGTTTGTTTTATAGAGAAGCAGGCAGGATCACTGTTTTGACATTCTGCCAAAAGTCCCAGAATCACAAGAGGACGTCCTGTGATGACATCACGAGAGTTCCACCGTAGCCAGTCTGACTAGGGATCTTATCACCCAGCGGCGTCTGAATCCAGGAGAGGAGACCAGTACACGTTTGCCTCAGTGGTCAGCCAGGCGGTCACTGACACATACCTGCTGTCAGGGGAATCAGAGGAAAGTGTTGGCTCATGTTATCTAAATGACCTGTCGTGTTGTATACACCACCACAGAAGATAGCTAACACAGAGACCAATAATATATACAGATTTCTCATCATCTCACACAGACAAACACATCATCCACCCTTACCTGTTGATAACTATAGAAGTAGAATGAGTAGTACTGACAGAACTAGCTAACCCACATACAGTGTCCTTGTATTGGCAGAACATTTGCTGTAAGGACTGATACTTGTTATTTTCCCACGATGACTGTTGCCCAATGGTTACATTCTTGGAATGGCACAATTTACATAAGAGAGAACATGTTTTTCTTCAAACATGCAGGTCTTGATCTATTGAGCTACCGGGTGAGTGTACCACAGAGACAGAGTAGTGTGGTTTTGTGGGTGTAAGTGACGATATAGTGTGAAAACAGACACAGGAAGTTTTGCTTCAAGTCTAAACGAGAAGATGGCGAATGAAGAAAGACTTTGAGAAAAGTTACGATTAGCAAATAAAACAGTCATAAATGATTACTAAACCTGTGATGATTTTGCAAATTGAGTGAGTGATGGGAGTTATTCAATTGTGTTTTGGTCAAGTCTATGATTGGAATGTAATTGTGCTTATAGCTAGCTTTCTAGCGTAACGATTATATCAAGGTGTGGTCTTCTGGATTGGCTTTCCCACCGTTGGATGTTTGTACCAGCAAGGTGTTGTTCATAAAGAGAGGAATAGCCAACTTGGTGTGGATAGTTTTCTAGTTTTCTATGAAGACACAAACATGATGCCATAGTGCAGTCTGTGATATCAAACCTCCCAATGCTCAATCTCATTTGTTTTGCATGGTCCCAAATGTCCTGATAAATATGTACAGTCCATTTCATAATGTTGTCACAATATTGTTTTATTCATATCGTCTCCCATTGGGTTGAATGAATGTAATATACATGTAAAACTCATGAACTTCCTTCAACAACCTTCAGAGAATAAAGTTGTAAAGTGCCAAGATCCACAGTTAAGTGGCACCGCTGACAAAGAACCACAGGCATCAAGAACAGGTTCAACGCCCTCGAACGTTCACACAATAGCAATGTGTAAGAACCCACACTATCTGTCACTCAGTCAACAGTTCGTTTTATACAATTCTGTTTGAAAAGGCAGTAAAAAAAAAAAAATGGTACAGTGCACAGAAACACATGTTAAATGGGTGTGTGGCCCTTGAAGAGCACACAAGAGTTATGGTCTAAGAGAGAGATAACCAGATAGAGAAACAGGATATACAATGTAGGAGTAATGGACAGAATGTAAATAAACTAGCCCAGGGTTCACTAATTCCTCCCAATGGATTCTCCTCTTATCACATAATCAACTACACCCTGGTTACAACATAATGCTACCATCAGACAGCAAACCAGGCAGTTTTTAATATTAACTTTACAGGCCATGTTAAAACGTGGACTGGCAAATATGTACAGCTATATATTTCCCCCTCCATGGCCTTTATTGAGTGCTTTAACAAGCTCTGTGCTGTTCTCTATATCGGTAGAGGAGTGGAACGAGCAGGGGAAGAGGTCTTGGGTGTGAATGCTCAGTAAACAGTACATTCTGGTGACTGCGGAGGAGACGCATAATCAATATTTAGCTATGTGGATCTAAATTGGATATAAAATGTTTGACAGTGACTTGAGTCCACATCTCTCATTTGAAGGTGTACACGTGAATGGTAAGGGATATGAGATGAGGATTTCATGGGACATGCATTGCGTCTTTTGTGTGTTCGCATAAAAGCAACTCGTTGTTACTGTAAATAAAATGATGGCGTGGAGAAGAGGCGACTTGTATTCCATTATGGCAGGCATCTGTCACTGATGTCCATCGGCTTCAGTTTGAGAACTCAAACAACGTAAGTAGGTCTATAGTGAATCCCAGATCCTGGGTAGGTTCTCCAGGATCCTCCGGCGATGCGAGGGGTTTGACACTCCGGCTGCACGCAGGTCCTCCTCTGTGATGCCACTGTGGAGAGGGCAAAGGTCATAAAGGTATCGCTAACTGACTTAGACCACTGAGACCAAAATAATCAGTTTCCATTGACTATTATTCTTCCTCTCACCTGAAGTAGTCCAGGTCGTCCCAGCCATTGAGGCTGAGTCCCAGGGTGTAATTCTGCAGACCCAGGGTGCTGAGTAGCTCCCGCACAGTCTCTGGAGCCCCACGGAGGACCTGCATTAGACATCCCCCCCAAAACATCCCTCTCAAAATGAGCCCAAACCAAAGTGTCTGTTGCCATATTATTGAGGCTAGGACTTTTTCCTGATCACGTGAACTTTAAGAAAAACCTTTGGCCCATGACTAGTCCCACTCTCTGTATATTGTGTCTAGTCACCCACCTCTTTCTCCCAGCAGTAGCCTCTCTCGGTAGACATGGCCAGGTCATTCCTCTGGGCCGGTCTCTGGCCTGGTGTGGATGGAGCCCTGAGGTCCACAGGGAAGAAGTCCACCTCACTTAGTGACTTGGCAATCTGCAGGGCTGTGAGGGAGTGGTCCCCTAGGGGTTCAACTGGCTGCTCCGCCACCCAGGGGGCTGAGGCCTGGACGTGGGGCACGTGGGTGGACACATAGGGGTAGAGGGAGGTGGGTTTGCTCCTTACAGGGCTGGCTCGTTCCTGTTGGTGCACCCTAGGCTGTTCTCTCCTGGGGGTCTCTCTGATGACAGCGGAGTGGTCCGTGTACATGTTCCTCAGGTACTTGGGAGGCAGGATGGTGTCCTGGACAACATTGTTTTTGCTTGGTTGTGGTTGTATGGGCTGTTCATGATAGTGAGAGGTGGTGGTGGGGTTTGCGGCAGGGGGGATTGGCGATGGGTTTTTTGCTGGGAAGAGCTGATAGGAGGAGTTGGCCTGGGGAGGATGATGGTCATTGGAGGAGGAGTAGTGGGGCAGGATGCCTGGAATCTCGATTTCAGTGAAGTCCGACCTGCGAGCGGACTTCCTGTCATAGCCACGCCCCCCAGAGAGCTTTGGGAGCTGCAGCGCTGAGTCGCCGGCCCAGACCACTTGGAGGTCCCTACGAGGGGGTGGAGCCTCCTCCACCCTGCGCAGGACAGACACACCTTCAAATATGAAGTAAGCGGGGTTTGTGTAACTGCTAGGGGCTGGCTTGGGTGGAGGGGGTGATGATCTGAAATGAATGGACAAATCATAATGAGAGTAAACCATAACTATATGCCCATCACTAACCAACTACATCTTTAATCAAATGTTGACAATGTATGTTAGTTTCACTGTGAGCGTCTTGAAAAACTCCAAAATATCCTCACCGGCTGATAGGTGCCTGAGTGGACTGAGGAGACAAGTGTCCCCTCACCAGACCCTTCTCGTCCTTCTCGAAGCAGAACCACTCTGAAAAAGCCAACAGGTGTTTTCTGGACATGATATAACTCATGTCTTCTTCATATGTTGTGTGTTGTCTGGGGTAAAGACCCAGACTAGCATGTGGTGGCAGTGTTTGTGTGTTGCCATGGCAATGTGTGAGGCTTGACCTATAGGGTTAAGGGCACCCACTCACACTGTATCCTTTGAATGTGTCAGGATGCATCTGGTCAGGCTCAGCCAGGGAGGAGCCAAAAGAGGATGCCAGGGCAGAGATCAGAGAGATAGAAAGCCTTGGATTGTTGAGGAACCAAATAGAGGAAGTCAGGGCAGAGACCAGAGAGAGAGAAAGCCTTGGATTGTTGAGGAACAAAATAGAGGATGCCAGGGCAGAGACCAGAGAGAGAGAAAGCCTTGGATTGTTGAGGAACCAAATAGAGGAAGTCAGAGGCAGAGACCAGAGAGAGAGAAAGCCTTGGATTGTTGAGGAACCAAAAAGAGGATGCCAGGGCAGAGACCAGAGGAGAGAAAGCCTTGGATTGTTGAGGAACCAAATAGAGGAAGTCGAGGGCAGAGACCAGAGAGAGAGAAAGCCTTGGATCGTTGAGGAACCAAATAGAGGAAGTAAGGGCAGAGATCAAGACCAGAGGCCAGAGAGAAAGCCTTGGGTCATTGAGGAGAACAAAATAGGAAGTAAGGGTAGAGACCAGAGAGATAGAAAGCCTTGGATTGTTGAGAACCAAATAGAGGAAGTCAGGGCAGAGACCAGAGAGAGAGAAAGCCTTGGATCGTTGAGGAACCAAATAGAGGATGCCAGGGCAGCGACAGAGAGAGAGAAAGCCTTGGATTTTGAGGAACCAAAAAGAGGATGCCAGGGCAGAGACAGAGAGGAGAAAGCCTTGGATTGTGAGGAACCAAATAGAGGAGTCAGGGCAGAGACCAGAGAGATAGAAAGCCTTGGATTGTTGAGGAACCAAATAGAGGAAGTCAGGGCAGAGACCAAGAGAAAGAAAGCCTTGGATTGTTGAGGAACCAAATAGAGGAAGTCAGGGCAGAGACCAGAGAGATAGAAAGCCTTGGATTGTTGAGGAACCAAATAGAGGAAGTCAGGGCAGAGACCAGAGAGAGAGAAAGCCTTGGATTGTTGAGGAGCCAAATAGAGGAAGTCAGGGCAGAGACCAGAGAGAGAGAAAAGCCTTGGATTGTTGAGGAACAAAATAGAGGATGTCAGGGCAGAGACCAGAGAGAGAGAAAGCCTTGGATTGTTAGGAACCAAAAAAGAAGAAACCCAGGGCAGAGCGAGAGAGAAAGCCAAGATGTGGATCATTGAGGAGCAAAATAAGGAAGCATTGAAGAGATACACAGGAAGAACAAGAGGGCACATGGACTGTCACGATGGAACCCAGCGAGAAGCGATAGTACGAGCAGAGTGAAGAGAGGAGACGAAACGAGAAGAAAGTGGAGAGTGAAGAGAGGAGAGGCAGAGTGAAGAGACTAAACGAAAGGAGAGCAGAGTGAAGAGAGGAGAGCAGAGTGAAGAGAGGAGAGCAGAGTGAAGAGAGCAAGTGAAACGAGAGGAAGACAGAAGTGAAGAG
>NC_036848.1:13391251-13392559 GCF_002910315.2 Salvelinus sp. IW2-2015
GAAGAGAGGAGAGCAGAGTGAAGAGAGGAGAGCAGAGTGAAGAGAGGAGAGGTTGGCAGGATGGCAGCAGGCTAACCTACCGTAGATCTTCTCACGTGTTCTTCGCCGGTCCTTGGGCACGTGGACCCTGACCCGCCCACGTATGGAGCCCATCTCCTCGCCCCGGTGGGTCAGAAACGTCTCAAACTGCTCCGCCGCGCCGATGAGGGAGCGCAGCGCCACACAGCACTCACCTACAGGACCAACAGTAGAATCAACAGTGAAGTGGGATGAAGCTTCTTTCTCCCGTAATGGTTAAGATTAAGACTTGGAAAAGGTGAACTGGTCATTGATCTGTGCCTAAAATACACTTGTCAATGAATAGGTTTCAAGGGGGCGTTGATTGACTTCTTGCAAAATGACTGATGAGAGGCAAAGTAGTGAATGGTGGTGGTTATGAACATGAAGGGAAGGACTTATGGGCTCTCGAGGGGGGCAGTGTTCTAAGGCACTGCATCACAGTGCTAGCGGCGTCACTACAGATCCTGGTTCAATCCCGGGCTGTATCACAACCGGCAGTGATCGGAAGTCCTATAGGGCGGAGCACAATTGGCCCAGCGTCATCCTGGTTAGGGTTTGGCCGGTGTAGGCCATCTTTGTAAATAAGAATTTGTTCTTAACTGACTTGCCAAGTTAAATAAAGGTGAAATAAAAGACTCATGACCAACCGTATGACTCAAACCCATCACATGACTTGACGCACAGCAGGAGGTGCTGATCCTGAAGGTACTCCATGTCAGAGACGATCGGGAGAAGCTATGATATGTAGACACACACAAAGGTTAGCTACAGTGCATTCTAAACATATATATTTTTTCCCCCTCATCAATCTAAATTTTTTGCAATATCACATTTACATAAGTATTCATACCCTTTACTCAGTACTTTGTTGAAGCACCTTTGGCAGCAATTACAGCCTCAAGTCTTCTTGAGAATGATACTACAAGCTTATCACACCTGTATATGGGGAATTTCTCCCGTTGTTCTCTGCAGATCCTCTCAAGCTCTGTCAGGTTGGATGGGGAGTGTCGCTGCACAGCTATTTTCAGGTCTCTCCAGAGATGTTCGATCGGGTTCAAGTCCGAGACTTGTCCCGAAGCAACTCTTGTGTTGTCTTGGCTGTGTGCTTAGGGTCGTTGTCCTGTTGGAAGGTGAATCGTCGCCCAAGTTTGAGGTCCTGAGAGCCCTGGAGCAGGTTTTCATCAAGGATCTCTCTGTACTTTGCTCCGTTCATCTTTCCCTCGATCCTGACTAGTCTCCCAGTCCCTG
>NC_036848.1:13392779-13394014 GCF_002910315.2 Salvelinus sp. IW2-2015
CTACCATAAAGGCCTGATTGGTGGAGTGCTGCAGAGATGGTTGTCTTTCTGGGAGGTTCTCCCATCTCCACAGAGGAACTCTGGAGCTCTGTCAGAGTGACCAACGGGTTCTAGGTCACCTCCCTGACCAAGGCCCTTCTCCCCGAATTGTTCAGTTTGGCCGGGCGGCCAGCTCTAGGAAGAGTCTTGGTGGTTCCAAACTTCTTCCATATAAGAATGATGGAGGCCACTTGGGGACCTTCAATGCTGCAGACATTTTTTGGTACCCTTCCCCAGATCTGTGCCTCGACACAATCCTGTCTCGGAGCTCTATGGACAATTCCTTTGACCTCATGGCTTGGTTTTTGGAAAGGTGTGTGCCTTTCCAATCATGTCGATTCAATTGAATTTAACACAGGTGGACACCAATGAAAAACATCTCAATGATGATCAATGGAAACAGGATGCACTTGAGCTCAATTTCGAGTCTCATAGCAAAGGGTCTGAATACTTATGTAAATAAAGTATTTCTGTTTTTTATTGTTCATAAATTAGCAAAAATGTCTAAAAACCTGTTTTTGCTTTGTCATTATCAGGTATTGTGTGTAGCTTTATGACGAATATGTGGAAAAAAGTGAAGGGGTCTGTATACTTTCCTAACGCATTGTATGTGTCTTTGGGATGGGTCTGGTCATCTATCTCCAGATTGATTTATTTACCTTGGGCAGCTGCTTGGAAGACCAGCCCAGTTTCAGGAAGCAAGGCACGTCACAGCTCTGTGAGTCATTCTCTATGGAACGGCGGATCTCTGCAAGAAAACAAAGTCATTCATCACATCATTAAATTATAGAACTTCAGATTAACTATCTGAGAACATATTATGAAAGACAAAGCACCGTCAAGGCAGGATGAGTGAAACTCAATGAAGAACTTGGCTTTGCCGGCTGTCTTCACAATAGCCTCGATGCCCTCCAACTCTATCCAGGCCCTCTCCATGCTCAAGCTTGGCTCTGTTTAGAGGCATTAAAGGGTCACAAGCAAGCATAAACGTTATATTATATTACATATATTAATCAAAATTATTATGACAAAATAACTACAATGACTTCACCTGTTTTGAACTTTGATGTCACCCCTATATGGAACGTGGCGAAAACAGGCGAGTGGTCACTGGTGAAAATGTCATCTGTACAACCTGGAGACATACACAGAGATCTCAGTCATAATGATACAGACCAGTCATAATGATACAGACC
>NC_036848.1:13397137-13413866 GCF_002910315.2 Salvelinus sp. IW2-2015
GCAGAGAGTGATAGAGGAGTCTTGGAGCATAATCTATTAGAACATGCTCTGTAAGTCATATATGACAGGGTCGTGATGAATCATCAAACCTTCTGTAGTTATTTGATGACAGGATCTGTAGATGATCAATTATGACTGGGCTGTAGCATTAGGACCAGGGCTGTGATGCATTACCTCTATTCTGGTATCATTATGACAAGCAGTCGTATTCATGTATGACAGGGTCTGCTATTCATTAATGAAGTCGTATATATTGATGTCTGTATCATTAGTGACTGTGTCTTCTGTACATTAAATGACTTCCCATTACTGCTGTATCATCTATGAACAGTCATGTATCATTATGTACGGTGCTGTAGTCATTATGACAAGGAGTCTGTATCGATTATGACTTCTGTCAATGCAAGTATATTACAGGTCTGTATGCATTATGTGACGTCTGTATCATATATGACTGGTCTGTATCAACTTGATAACAGCAGGCGTGTATATCATGAAGTATACGGTCGATAGCTTAAGTGACATGGTCTGTATCATTTGAGAGTGAACATATGAAGGCTGTATATCATTATTGGATCTGTCAGTACACGGCTGTAGTATCAATATATGACAGGTCTGTATCATATGACAGGGTCTGTATCAATCTATGACAGGTCTGCTATCATGTATACATGGAGATGTAATCATTATACTGGGGCTGTATCATTAATGGAGCAGGTCTGTATCATTTATGACAAGGTCTGGTATCATTATGACAGTCTTATCAGTTATAACACGGTGCTGTAATCATTATGACGAGGTCGTGTATCATTATGACCAGGTGCACGTATCATTTATGGACGGCTTGGTATAATCATTTCCAGTCGCCTATCGTTTGACAGTCGGTCCGTATCATATATGACAGGTCCTGTAATCATTCATGACACGTCTGTACCATGTAATCGACAGGTCTGTACCTAGTGTATGAACAGGTCTCGATATCATTTTGAATGACCGGGACTGTATCATTCTATACAGGTCCGTATTGCAGTTATGACAGGTCTGTATCATGTATGACAGGTTCTGTATCATGTCATGACAGCTCGTAGATAGACACGTCTGTATCATGATATGACAGGTCTCGTATCATTATGACAGGCAAGGACTGGCCACCCCTCATAGCCTGGTTCCTCTCTAGGTTTCTTCCTAGGTTTTGGCCTTTCTAGGGAGTTTTTCCTAGCCACCGTGCTTCTACACCTGCATTGCTTGCTGTTTGGGGTTTTAGGCTGGGTGTCTGTACAGCACTTCGAGATATTAGCTGATGTACGAAGGGCTATATAAAATAAACTTGATTTGATAATGATACAGACCAGTCATAATGATACAGACCTGTCATAATGATACTACAGCTCTGTTATAATGATACAGACCTGTCATAATGATACAGGCCTGTCATAATGATACCGACCTGTCATAATGATACAGACCAGTCATAATGATACCGACCTGCCATAATGATACCGACCTGTCATAATGATACCGACCTGTCATAATGATACCGACCTGTCATAATGATACCGACCTGTCCGTTATCATTATGCTGTTAAGTGTACCATCAAATGAGCATTCTTATGTTACTGATGATGACTTCAGTACTCTATCTTGTTTGACATTATCATCAAAACCTGTGGCATAGACTAAACGAACCATCCTTTAATGGCTGTGATGGTGTATGGTGAGTATACTGTGTTTGCTGATGGAAGTCAAAAGCATGGCCCTGGAGTCAGAGCCGCGGTGAGGAAATGACTGTTCGTCTGAGGACCACAGACCAGAGGACGTAGGAGTTGCCAATCATACCTTAACAGGGCCTCTCACATTTTACAGGAAAACAATGAAAGAAATGGCCACGAAATGTCTCATTTTGGAATGCCACAGGAAATAATACTATGATTTCCAATTTGCTGTGTCTAAATGCTAAACCACAATGCTGTTATGTCTGAGGATAATGTTATGAACCTAAAAAAAGATGTCCTCAACTTAAACCCACCATAGGAGTTGCAGGTGATATGTGTCTCTGAGTAGGACTTCCACAGAATCCGGTCACACCATGACGGCACATTGACACGCACCTGTTGACACAGAACAGAGTAATGACTATATGTAAAGTCTGTTTGTGTTAGATGTGGGGTATGTGAAAATAGAATTGATTCAAAATTGAATTATACAACGAAGGGAACCCTGCACTCCAATCCTACCAGCCATTTCAGCCTGTGAGGTATTATTAGCCCCGGGACCCCTGTGACCCCCATAAAAACCGATTGGGTTACACATAAAGGAAGTCCGGTAGGGAGCTATATGTCTCTGTTTAGTCTATTTAGGGGTGTATGGTACAGTTGTTGCAATAGCAAAGCTTCCCAAGCTAGCATTATGAAATGTCCTTCTTTGTTGACAGCTTCACAAGGCTCACAAGTAATGCTTTGGGTGGATTACTCATCACTTTCGGATTGAATGTCATTCAGACAACAGCATGAAGTGGGACATGATGTAGCTTTGAGAGGTGTCAGAGAGTGTCACAGGGAGGTAGACTCACGCCAGAGGTCTTGTACTTCTGCCACAGGTAGCTGTCCCTGGACCCCCTCTCGTACCGATAGGTGGGCGGAAACACAATCTTCTCTTCCTCTTAAACCAGGACAAAGAGAGAGAAATGGACAGAGATATAGGAGAGAGAGAGAGAGAGAGAGAGAGAGATAGGAGAGATACCACAGTGTGCCATCACAGCGGCAAGATTTGTGACCTGTTACCACAAGAAAAGGGCAACCAGTGAAGAACAAACACCATTGWAAACACAACCTATGTTTATTTATCTTCCCTTTTGTACTTTAACTATTTGCACATAGTYTGACATTTGACATTTGAATTGTCTTTATTCTTTTGAAACTTTTTTGAGTGTAATGTTTACTGTTCATTTTGCATTGTTTATTTCACTTGTGTTTATTATCTACTTCACTTGCTTTGGCAATGTAAACATATGTTTCCCATGRCAATAAAGCCCTTKAATTGAAATTGAAGTGGAGAGAGAGAGAGAGATAAGAGAGCGAGGGGGTAGATTCTGAGACAAAAGCAATGAAGAGGAGAATTGACGGAGCAGAATCAATAACACAGCTATTTTCACCCACACATAAACAAACAGTTTGACATCAACTGGGAGGACGAGGAGCTCTAGGATGCTACTCACTGAAATTGAGAAAGGCCTTTCTCTTGTGTCGTTCTTGTGTTAGCTGATCAGCACACATGAGCTCATCAAACTCCCGCTTGGACACATGTTTCAGAATGTCCTGTAAAACGGGAACAGCCATGAGAGGAACACAGATTCAGTGTAAGAGAAAGCAAGGCAAGGCTCTGGGTCGATGGAGATTCTCGTTGTCCGGGTTACACTACATGTGATCTATTTTCTGGGGGCACAATGAAAGAGGAGACGGGTTTGTCTAACCTGTACATCCAGGTCCAGTCTGTAGTTGAGGTCTCCACACCAGAAGAGATGTGTGAAGCGCAGGCTCACGTCAAAGGCACTGAGCTGCCGGTCACCCAGGGACAACAGCCTGAGGATGTCGGCAAAGTTCTGGTTCCTCCTGACAGGACCACAAGCACAGGGACATTTAGGGACACACATAGATATGCTGGGAGCATACAGTAGAAACATTCACACACTGTACAGCCCTGGCATGTCACACCGTACACATCAATCTGATGACATCTGTGTTGGACAGCCAAATGTTCTACCAGTCAACCAACACCCAAATGATGTACCAAACAGCTGGACATAGGAAATGGTTGTGCATACCTGACTACTTTCTCACTGCCAGAGGTCAGATGGCAGTTAACAAACCCAAAATAGGTACTGTTGAAGAGGAAGGAGACCCCAACAGCACCCTTATTTCCTAGAAACACATCAATTTTAAAGGTTAAACTGAGCAATTAAAAACACATTTCATTCCTCTTAATCATGCTCTGATGTCTTTGGAAGTTGGCCACCGTGTGGTTTTCTGAGAGGAGGAGGAGGAGGAGGGTGTGGTGTTATGGGTAGCCGACCCATAAACGACCCAAGTAGAGGCCTGGCATCATACCCAGTGTGTTCCCCAGGCCAGTCTTCACACTGGCTGTGTTCACATGGCTGATGCGACTCTCGTGCTCTGGCTTCACAAACACTGCCAGCCTCATGTTCCACAGGGACTGTACTGCCACCTGCAGGACACATCACCACAGTACACTATAACAGAGCAATTTTATTTTTCCTTTAGGCAAGTCAGTTATGAACAAATTCTTATTTACAATGACGGCCTAGGAACAGTGGTTTAACTGTCRTTAACAGGGGCAGAACGACAGATTTTAACCTTACCTTTACKTCAGGGATTCAATCTAGCAGCCTTTCGATTACTGTCCCAATGCTCTAACATCTAGGCTACCTGCCGCCCCAATCAAGACATAGGCATAGACATATGTCTACAGTACTGCTGTGTAAACAAGACTAAWGTAATAATAACATATACTGTGTCTTGATTTTTCATGAAAGTATCGTAATCACAGACATTTGTTTTTAGACGTTTTCTTGTCAAACTCCYGTAAGAATCTGGAAAATGAATGAGAACTCAACGTCAACATGTTATTTTGTTATTTTATAGACATACAGTTTATACACCCTGTTTTATGTACCTCTTGTCGACAACGTGCACATACAGTGAGCATGGGCAATCAGTACTTGACTTGGAACAGGAGCTCACCGGAGCTGAGTACCGGCACCACAAATGTTCTACTGCTTGAGCTCCTGTTCCTCTTGTAGAARGTTAGCTCAAATGTATTGTGCAGCTTCTGCACCTAAATATAAACAGCACCCAAAATSAGTACAGGCACCTATTTCAGTCCAAGTCAAGCACCATGTACAGTAAATTAACACCAATCATTATTTCAGGATGAATGGGTGAAAGCAAACATACATCAAACAAATATCCCATAAGGCAGGGTTCCCCAATTTGGCCCACGGTGGTTTTAATTGGCCCACGGGTGGTTTTATTTGGCCCACGGGTGGTTTTATTTGGCCCACGGGTGGTTTTATTTGGCCCACGGTGGTTTTATTTGGCCCACGGGTGGTTTTATTTGGCCCACGGGTGGTTTTATTTGGCCCACGGTGGTTTATTTGGCCCACGGGGGATTTATTTGGCCCCCAGAAGTTTTCTAAGCATAGAAAACAGTACCATTTTTAAAATAATTTTTATTTTCATTGTTGGACATAAAAGACTGGAAAAACACCAGGAAATCAGCTCCAAGTGATTTTTATTTAAGAAATCTATTTCCAAGTATTCCCACCCAAGTTATCGTACACTAATGTCGGCATGGTTTGAAATGATTATGTTTAGTTCCAACAGTATATCTGTTCTGGGCTTTGTAGTCAATATTGCAGTCTACCAAATTATTAGTAAAATGTTCCCGGCCCCCGACCCATCCACTCAAGAAAAGAAAAGGCCGTGGGCTGAATCTAAGTTGTTAATCTCCCGTCACTAAAGGTGAGCAGAGGACATCTACAGAATTCAGGAGCTGCTGAAAGCTGAGAGAAAGGGAAAAACAGTAGAGAGAGAAGAGAGAGAGAGAGAGAGAGAGATGAGAGAGAGAAGAGAGAGAGAGGAGAGAGAGATCAGAGAGAGAGAAAACTGAGATAGATGCGATAAATGGAGTCTCAAAGAGAGGAAAGTGAATGCTCCCTGTTGTACTCTTATGTGACGTGTAGTGTGTAGGGTAGGCCTTCATGTGCTTGGTCCCTCCTTCTCCCCTGAGAGTTCTCCTGGGTACCCAGGGAGTAGATTCAGAGGCATGCAGAGCTGTGTGACTCATTCTGGGTTCGACCCACGACACAACACGCTCACCCAGCCGATCCTGCAGACGCGAGGGGGAGGAGCACCTGAACACACAGGCATTAAGAATCATTCGTGCGGCGGCCTAACATAGACCAACATCTAGTGCTCATGTTTTCCAATATGTTAAGTATGTCTCCTCCAGTGGTAATAACCCTGTAATAACTTAGCTAGCCGTAGCCTAGCGCTACGCAGTGATAGTATTGATGTCAGACAGTAATAGTGGATCGACATTGCTCTAGGACAGTGAGGTGCCATAGTTGTCTTAGTTACCCTCATGTTCCAGCTGCCCACAAGCGAAGTGACGTTCAGGCGTTCACTGCAACGGAGAGGCCTGGTCTTCATCAGCTGTAGCAGCTGGTCAGAACGCCTTCGCCGTTTCTGGAGGGAAGAGAGAGTCTGTCTCATCAAGTATATAAAAACTACATGGAAATCCAATGGATCAGAAACACATACAAATCAGAGGGGCAAAGTACATGAGGGATGGCTAGGAATAGATGCCTCTCCCCCCCCCCCCCCCCCCGACTGTAGATCTTCGAGAGATGTTTCAATTTTTCAAACAGCTTTTTCCTGCCAATCTAGAGTCAGTAATCCCTAATGCTTAAAGAATGTGAGTCTATTCAATACATTGCTGCTTTTTCTGAAGTTCCAACAACTTACAGCAGGCATGCCAGCAAGCTACTCTAACTCGATCTGGTAGCCTGACACTGCGCTCTTCGGCAGAACTAGTTATGAGATCGGGAGATTGGAACCTATCTAGTCTACGCTAAAGAGGCCAACCTTCATAAAATTGCTAGTGGCTAGTAGTTTACAGAGGAACCAACAACAACAAAACACATTTAAAGTTAATATTTTTTGGACAGGCAAATTTAAGGGGGCCCTGCCATACAGGAGGGGGGGGGGATGGTAGAACTTTATGTACCCTTGCACTCTCAAACATGAGCTCCCGTGGTGTTGTGATGACTGTCCCACGGACCATGCGCAGCTTGCTGGCTTCTGGAACTTGAGCTAGCGCAAGAACTGAAAAAAATAGGTGAAGCAATTTAAGATCACTGAACTTGATCAAACTAGTGCAAGATAACATTAGATGTCGTTGCGTTCTCTTACTCCGTTCATGATGAGACCGTCTCCACTCCATAATGACCCGGCCTTCCTGTCAAACAGCAGCGACTCCTTGTGTCCCACATCCATATGAACTTCTGTCTGCCATATACGCCAACATTTAATCTAGACACACACACCACACAGACAGAAGCCACAACAGATCACCTGATCCACAGAAGCGCACCACACACACACACAGATGATGGAAAATAGGAATCACTGTACACTCAAAGATGTCAACAATATGACTAATCAGCTGCGTCAAACCCCCGTAAACAGTATTGAAGTGGCCCTTGTTTGCTCTCTCTCACCCTGAACAGGAGTGGACAGGTAAGGGCCTGGAATGGTCTTGGCTACAGGGACTGGGGCAGGGACAGGGGCTGGAGCAGGGGCTGGAGCTGGAGCAGGGCAGGAGCCTGGAGCTGGAGCTGGAGCAGGGGCGGAGCTGAGCAGGGCTGGAGCTGGGCAAGAGCGGCTCAGAGTCGGAGGGCAGGACTGCACAGCCAAGGTTGTGATTGGTCACAGCATCTTGAAGAGCTTTCAGCACCTGCACAGTCAAGAGCAATAGAGAGTGTCAGACTGTTAGACCAAACCTGTTTCCTTTCCTGGACCGCCAACTGAATTTTCCTCTGCCCCGAGACCCATGAAGTACCTCCCATGTCATTTTTACCAGTCGTGAGTTTCTCAAGTACACTCTATTGATAAGCCAAGTTAACACCAGGGCTCCTAGTACCCTGGTTGGGAACCACTGGTCGTGACCATGAAACTAAGACTGATATGTACTGGGGGGGGGGTAATGGTGTTGAGTATGGGGTACTACCTCTTCCAGGAGAGAGCAGGCCTGACAGGAACAGGTATGTTATATATGCAGGCTGTCCACTCCATGTCTGGACCTCTATACCCATGTTCCTGAAAGCGGGTCATTAATATCAGTGAGAAGCTGTCGTGCTATGTGGAATACAGATGGACATACACTAATTGTTGCAAAGCATTAGGAACACCTTCCTAATATTGAGTTGCACCCCCCTTTGCCCTCAGAACAGCCTCAATTCGTCAGGGCGATGGACCTCTACAAGGTGTTGAAAGCGTTCCACAGGATGCTGGCCCATGTTACTTCCACACAGTGTGTCAAGTTGGTGGATTCCTTTGGGTGTGAACTGTTCTTGATACACAGGGAACTGTTGCGTGTTGAAACACCAGCAGTGTTGCAGTTCATGACCACAAACCGTGGCGCCTCGGCACCAACACCATCACCATTAAGGCATTCAATCTTTTGTCTTTCCCATTCTCCTCTGAATGGCACACATACACAATCCATAACTCAATTGGCTCAAGCTTAACACACTCTTTAACCGTCTCTCCTTCATTACACGTGCCTTGAGTGGATTAACAAGTAACAATCAATAAAAAGTCACAGGTTTCACCTGGATTCACCTGGTCAGTCTATGTCAGGGAAAGAGCAGGTGTACCTAATGTTTTGTACACTCAGTGTTTTTTATATTGTACCGCCATGAAGGAACAATAGAGCATATTTCAATTGGTGCAACTAGAGGGCGAAAACAAAAGGATTTCCATATTTTTTTGGTCTTTCTTAGTTTGCAGGCCCCTGTGAACCATAGTAGAGTAGACAGATGGGTGTTACAGAGAAGGTATAACTGACAGGCAGGACAGACAGGACAGGACAGACAGGACAGACAGGGTAGGGACAGACATGGAAAGATTAGACGGCAGGACAGACATATAAGGACAGACAAGGTAGGACAGACAGGACAGGACAAGAAGACAGACAGGCTAGGACAGACAGGAACAGGTCAAACAGGAGATTAATCCAACAGAAGGGTGTACCTTGCTGCGGAGGTATAAAGGCAAGATGGGCGATGGTCAAACCTTTGGCTCAGCCGTCTCCAACTGGGACATATCAGTCAATCTACACTGTGGATCAGAGAATCCGTTTCTTTTCTCCTTCATGATAACCAACAAAGCCATCACATCCCAAACACCAAATGACGCAGATCACTTTAATGTAATAGCGGTAATAACACGGTGAAACCCACCTGTTGCCCTGGCATGCGGTCCCAGGCGTTTTGGGTGAATGGCGTAGGCCTGTTGCTCCTCTACGTAGACCCTCGACATCCAGAGGCAGCTCACTGCGCAGATACTCACTGAGCAGCCCTAACCACCTCACCTGCCATGCTGTGGAACCAGGGACCACAAAACACCACTCAAGCAAGTTGAAGAGAGATGCACGATAAAGTGCTAAAGTACTTTCATCTCTAAATCCCCAGACCAATATGCCACATTTTGTACATCTATAATACCTGGTTGTGTGATGGGGACTTTCTACCTGGATGTGTTGAGCTCCTGTAGCCTGTGGAGGAAGAGGAGGTGTGGGACGGGGTCACTGGGAGTCCAGCGGCGGGAGCAACTGACTGAGACTGGGAATGGGCTGGGACTCCACACCAGCCCTGGCTTCTCATCATCACCCTGAGCTCTCATCCCAGGCTCCATGTCCCTCCACAGGGTACAGCAGAGGGGTAACCAGACCCTTATGGGGGTGTTGGTACCCCAACCACCAGGTCCCCCAGTGTAACGGAAACCAGTTCACCTGCACCCCCTGAGAAGTCTGTGGGGAAACATACACACAAGACATACACTGAGTGTACAAAGCATTAGGAACACGTTCCTAATATGAGTTTCGCCCCTTTCCCTCAGAACAGCCTCAATTCGTCAGGGCATGGACTCTACAAGGTGTTGAAAGCGTTCCACAGGGATGCTGGCCCATGTTGACTCCAATGCTTCTCACAGTTGTGTCAAGTTGGATGGATGTCCTTTGGGTGGTGGACCATTCTTGATACACACTGGAAACTGTTGAGCGTGAAAGCCCCAGCAGCATTGCAGTTCTTGACACAAACAGATGCCTCACAAATCCTCAACTGACAGCTTCAATAAATAGTACCCACAAAACACCAGTCTCAACGTCAACAGTGAAGAGGCGACTCCGGGATGTTGACCTTCTAGGCAGAGTTCCTCTGTCCAGTGTCTGTATTCTTTTTCCCATCTTAATATTTCTTCTTTATATTGGCCAGTCTGAGATATGGCTTTTTCTTTGCAACTATGCCTAGAAGCTGCCAGTTGAGGACTTGTGAGGCGTCTGTTTCTCAAACTAAACACTCTAATGTACTTGTCCTCTTGCGCAGTTGTACACCGGGGCCTCCCACTCCTCTTTCTATTCTGGTTAGAGCCAGTTTGCACTGTTCTGTGAAGGGAGTAGTACACAGCATTGTACAAGATCTTCAGTTTCTTGGCAATTTCTCCATGGAAAAGCCTTCATTTCTCAGAACAAGAAAAGATTGACGAGTTTCAGAACAGCAGAGGGGTGACCAGACCCTTATGGGGGTGCTTTGTTTCTGGCCATTTTGAGCCTGTAATCGAACAGACAAATGCTGATGCTCCAGATACTCAACTAGTCTAAAGAAGGCCAGTTGTAATGCTTCTTTAATCAGAGCAACTGTCACGATCGTCTATGGGTGAATGAGTGYACCAAGGCGCAGCGTGAAAGAAAGCCATCTTCTTTTKATGAAGAAAAAACAAACACTTATAKACGAACAACAAACAAACGATCGTGAAGCTAAAACGAACTAAGTGCACACATGCAACATAGAACATAGACAATTACCCACAAAACCCCAATGCCTATGACTGCCTTAAATATGGCTCTCAATCAGAGACAATGAACCACAGCTGCCTCTAATTGAGAACCAATCTAGGCAGCCATAGACATAACTAGACAACTACACTAGACACTACAAACACACATACATTCCCCATGTCACACCCTGACCTAACTAAAAAACATAAAGAAAACAAAGAATACTAAGGCCAGGGCGTGACAGCAACAGTTTTCAGCTGTGKTAACATACTTGCAAAAGTGTCTTCTAATGATCAATTAGCCTTTTAAAATGATAAACTTGGATTAGCTAACACAATGTGGCATTGGAATACAGGAGTGATAGTTGCTGATAATGGCCCTCTGTACGCCTATGTAGATATTCCATAAAACAATCTGTTGTTTCCAGCTACAATAGTCATTTACAACATTAACAATGTCTACACTGTATTTCTGATCAATTTTATGTTATTTTAACTGACAAAAAATGTGGTTTTCTTTCAAAAACAAGGACATATTTAAGCATTAAGGCCCGAGGGGGTGTGGTATATAGACAATATACCACGACTAAGGGCTGTTCTTAAGCACGACGCAACGCAGAGTGCCTGGACACAGCCCTTAGCCGTGGTACGTTGGTCATCTATCACAAACCCCCGAGGTGCCTTATTGCTATTATAAACTGTTTACCAATGTAATTATAACACTAAAAATAAGTGTTTTGTCATACCTGTGGTATACGGTCTGATATACCACGGCTGTCAGCCAATCAGCATTCAGGGCTCGAACCACCCAGTTTATAAATATATATATATATAGAACCTACACAACACAGGTGATCATCATGTACTTAAATTGTTCGTAAAAGCTCCTAAAGCTTGGAAGACTGTCTCAAATATGCAGTGCATCTGTTCAGAGTCAGCATATGTTGTTCTAACATWATCCACAAAAGAAAAATGGCTGTGGGTGTTTTGAATGTGACTGCATGTCTCCAGAGCTCCTCGTGTCTGGAAGCCAAATGCCCTGGATATACTCAGAAGGGACAATTGGAATAGAGGTGCTACTCTCCTAGATCCTGGAGGTGCCAAACAGAAGCCATGGCCCCTCACCTCTGTTTGAATGGCCAGTACAAGAACCACATCAAACACACACCGTCCAGCGGGCTGCAGAAACCCCTACTATCCCCACAGGCCAGGAGATGATGTCACAACCAACCACCCACGTCCTGGTAACTGCCAYGGTTGGCTGCCATGAGTCACAGTGTTCCAGCAGTTTACTAGCCGACCTCTGTGTCCTGAGCCAGTCTACCGTACACACCCGCTGCCCGATATAAACAACACTCCAACAGACAGACGCCTCAGACATGMACAGTAAACACGGAGGGGGAAACACACGTTCACCAGCCATAGACAAACACATTAAGGTGCCAGTCAAAGACACAAAGAGTGTTTACACTAAATGCACTCATAATACCCACAATGCTGCGGGCACAGACCTATTAGATGTCACGGACAAACTCAGACACAGAGCCCACGGGGCACTCACRGCAACACCGCAAAACAGAAAAAACACGTTCATGTACATCTTCATTTTAGAAATGTTTGTTTTCCTCGTGTGGTTTGATTTTTTGGTGGGGGGCAGACATTACCTGCCCCAGCTGCCAGGGACTTCAAATGATTGATGCATTTTTTCGAGGAGCTCTTGAAAAGTGATTATAAAGTAAATAAGGACAGAATGACACAAGGAGACAAAAATGGCCTCTCTTTTTGCTCAAAATATCCCTCTCMTTAAAATAACTCTCTCAGAAAAACAAAGAGGCAACCCCCGTAATCCCTACGTGGTAATGGTTTCAAAGCCAACGAGACAATCTGCTTATTGGAGATTTTAGTGACTTCAGGGGAAAACAAATGAAGCTGCGATACAGTATGTGGACGAAAGCGCTGATCTGAAAATAAAGTATTTGAGCTGCTGTCTTTGGACTTGTGCACCTAGTCACGGTGAAGGAATGTACAGGCTGCCTGTAACGTTTTCGTTTTTGTGTGTTTTGGTCCTGATAATAATTAGAACCAGACACTGCTGCTCTTGAATTGAGTCGTCCCCAATAGTTACTGTGTCTAATACACACACATATAACCGCCACACACAAACCAATCCCAGCCACCCCTATCCTCTGCCCGGCTAACCCTCAACACACACATCCCTGTCCATGACACACACACAGACACACTCAAAGCACAAACAGACCCAAACCCCTTTGGAGCACTGGTCAATGACCCAGTGCCAGGGTAGCGTAGGAATCTGTGACACACACACACACACACACACACACACACCATTTCTCCTCTGTGCAGCTGAGGTCATGCTCGGAGCATGTGGCAACATGGCAGAAAGAGATGCCGTTCAAACAACAAGGTCTGTAGCAGAATGAGCCCAGTATGTGAACACAAGATGCTTCCTGTTTCCATTCAAACAGACAACACAACTCTGTTGTCGTAGAGRAACGATAACAACTACAGTATTGTACTACACATTCTTTCTCAATAGTGGTTGCTACAAGAGGATACTGTTGCGCTTGTACATGTAGGCTACAGTATATTCGCTTATTTACCAGGCACGTGCACAGATAAGGGTCTACCTGTGCCCAAGAACTTGCGCKTTTACCCTCCCACTCGCCAAGTGAGTTTTGTCCTTGTCTTGCTTCTTGCTAGCTTGATGATAGTTGTTTGTGCCCTTATGGTACTATACATAATTAAACCATTTATATATACAGTCTCAGTCAAAGGTTTGGACACTCCTACTCATTCAAGGGTTTTTCTTTAATTTGACTATTTTCTACATTGTAGAATAATAGTGAAGACATCAAAACTATGAACAGTTGATGTTGAGATGAGTCTGTTACTTGAACTCTGTGAAGCATTTATTTGGGCTGCAATTTCTGAGGCTGGTAACTCTAATGAACTTATCCTCTGCAGCAGAGGTAACTCTGGGTCTTCCTTTCCTGTGGCGGTCCTCGTGAGAGCCAGTTTCATCATATTGCTTGATGGTTTTTGTGACTACACTTTTCCGGTTTGACTGACCTTCATGTCTTAAAGTAATGATGGACTGTTGTTTCTCTTTGCTTATTTGAGCTGTTCTTGCCATCATATGTACTTGGTCTTTTACCAAATAGGGCTATCTTCTGTATACRACCCCTACRTTGTCACAAGACAACTGATTGGCTCAAACGCATTAAGGAAAGAAATTCCACAAATTAACTTTTAACAAGAACACCTGTTAATTGAAATGCATTCCAGSTGACTACCGCGTGCAGCTGGTTGAGAGAATGCCAAGAGTGTGCAAAGCTGTCAAGGCAWAGGGTGGCTACTTTGACAAATCTCAAATATAAAATATACTTTGATTTGTTTAACACTTTTTTGGTTACTACATGATTCCATAAGTGTTATTTCATAGTTTTGATGTCTTCACTATGATTCTACAATGTAGGACCAAGTTTGGGACATCCTGATCTAGAGAGTTTCCCAACCCTGGTCCTCCAGTACCCCCAACAGTACACCTTTTTCATTATAGCCCTGGACAAACACACCTCATTCAACTCATTGAGGGCTTGATGATTAGTTTACAAGTTGAATCAGGTGTGCTTGTCCAGGGTTACAATAAAAAATMGATAATTTCGTTAGCATTTTGGCACGTTTTTTTTGTTTTTGTTATTTCATAAAACAACATTCATGCCTCCCGAGTGGCGCAGTGGTCTAAGGCACTGCATCGCAGTGCTAGCTGTGCAACTAGAGATTCTGGGTTCGAGTCCAGGCTCTGTTGCAGCCTGCCACGACCGGGAGACCAATGGGGTGGCGGACAATTGGCCCAGCGTCGTCCAAGTTAGGGGAGGGTTTGGCCAGCAGGGATGTCCTTGTCCGATTGCGCACTAGCGACTCCTGTGGCGGGCCGGGCACAGTGCATGCTGATKCGGTTGCCAGGTGTGCYGTGTTTCCTCCGACACATTGYTGCGGCTGGATTCCGGGTTYAGTGGGCATTGTGTCAAGAAGCAGTGCGCTTGGTTGGGTTGTGTTTCGGAGGACGCACGGCTCTCAACCTTCACCTCTCCCGAGTCCGTGCGGGAGTTGCAACGATGAGACAAAACTGTAACTACCAATTGGATACCATGAAATTTGGGAGAAAAAGGACCAAAAAAAATGTTTTTATAAATAAATACAAACACAAATAAAAAATAAAACAACATTCATAAAGCAAACATTATCACACAGCAAATACTTCAAAAGTGTGAGCATTTGTTGCAGAACAGCGATTGTTTATGAATATTGACCCCAAAACAATATTTTGAGGGAGTTAGCCATCAGTGATGGATTTAACAAGCCACTGACAGAGTTGACAACGATACTCAAAACATTTTCAATACAAACATTTCTAAAACATGGAAAATTATTKATTTGAAAATCCCCAATAAAAACATTACCATTTTATCAGATCATTCAACATAAATAAATCTGACGGAGTTGACAACTCATCAAGTCATATACACAGCAGCAATTTCATTTTTCCTCAGTTGCTTTATGATTCTAAAACCTTATTAAATCTAACATATTTGAACCAAAATTCATATTATATCTTGATCTATCAGGCAGATGGAGAGAGAGGCAGATCAGACAGTTTATGGTTGTGACCATGGTTATTTCAATATTGTTTGTTTAAATCTATCAAAAGGAGAGAACTTTACAGACCATGAGCAGTCTTGTGGCACTACAATGAGGGGTCCTTATGGTATAGCTGCCCCTGCTTATTCCTGATTCATTTAGGATTTTAGACATATTGACCAAATCTCCGGACACATCGTTTAGGAATCTGAGTTTTGAGAGGAATGTTCTTTAAAGTCCCAGAGGGTTATTGCAAGAAACTACATAAGATAATTGTTCAGTTAATATCTATTATTATTGCCAGTTTTTAGAATTCTAAACACTTTTTTGAAGGGTTTAAAATTGGGATCCTTTGCTCCAGACAAAGGCATTTCCAGGCATACTGTAGAGCTGACATGGAAATGAATAATATAGAAAGTATTTAGAAAATTCCCAAAACAGATCTTTTCCCTTATAAAATTKTCCTAAAATATTTTTTAAGCTCAAATATATATATTTTTTTGTAACTATAAAAACAAAGTTTCCCTGTCGGACAAGGATTGCCCCGARTTTCAATGTGAGTGGGGTATGGAAACTCGAACATGAACTTTAATGATGGTCACTCACCTGAACAGCTAATAGGCCATCTACATCAGGAAGAATACGATAAGTGTGAACGTGCCGTTGGAACCTGAAAAGGGGAAAATAACATTTATAAAGGTACTATGAACTCCAAGACATCACTACAGCACTATACCACTGCCGTGGGACAGAAATAAACAGCAAAACACGCTTTAAAGTAGGAAGAGCAGATGTGCTGCCCTTGTTAAAAAATACTGCAACTTTATAAACAACACGCCAATTTGTTGATGGTGTGACTCATTTAAGTGGTTATTTTAGCAACTTCACAGTCCACTGCGGTAGCATGAGACTACATGACTACCCACACACCTACTGTTTTTACACACCACTGTTTACACAAGCTACAGCTACACAAACCGTCATGAGGGGTGTCACTCGCCTGAAACACATGTGGGCTTCATGTTCCATAATAATCACTTGGTAGTAAAATCATACCACTAGTCTTTGTCAAGTATCCAATGGATAGCTAACTTTTATCTCTACTCCCTCGCACGACCTTGAGACACAGTACAGTAAATGCCTGTAACTCCCCCTCTGTTAATAGCCCTCTGTTGAAAGCCTTCTGTTGAAAGCCCCTTGTTGACTTGTTGAAAGCCCTCTGTTGAAAGCCCCTTGTTGAAAGCCTTCTGTTGAAAGCATTCTGTTGAAAGCCTTCTGTTGAAAGCCCCTTGTTGACTTGTTGAAAGCCCTCTGTTGAAAGCCTTCTGTTGAAAGCCCTGCCCATTGTTTTGAAAGCCCCTTGTTGAAGCCCTCTCGTTGAAAAGCCCTCTGTTGAAAGCCCCTCTTGTTGAAAGCCCCTCTGTTGAAAG
>NC_036848.1:13415100-13428031 GCF_002910315.2 Salvelinus sp. IW2-2015
AGAGAGAGATGTGAAAGGGCCAGCCGTAGGCAGACCTGGCAGACCGCCCATTCAATGAGTGAAATCCACAGTGTGCCATCACGGCAGCAAGATGTGTGACCTGTTGGCACAAGAAAAGGGCAACCAGTGAAGAACAAACACCATTGTAAATACAACCCGTATTTATGTTTATTTATTTTCCCTTTTGCACTTTAACTAATTGCACATTATGTCTATATACAGTATTACCACACTGTATATAGACATAATATGACATTTTAAATGTCTTTATTCTTTTGGAACTTCTGTGAGTGTAACTTTTACTGTACATTTTTATTGTTTATTTCACTTTGTTTATTATCTAGTTCACTTGCTTTGGCAATGCTAACATATGTTTCCCATGCCAATAAAGCCCTTGAATMTAATTGAATTGAGAGAGAGGGAGCGAATGAGCGAGCGGGGGAGAGAGAGGGAGTGAGAAAGAGAGAGGGAGTGAGCGAGCAGCATGAGCAGCAGTGGGGCTCAGCTTTCAGGAATGCGTCTGGCTCAGGGCCGCTTTGCACAGAGAGCCATGTGGTCACAGCAGCTCCCTCCCTCTTCCAGGGGCCCCAAGGAAGACTGAATGAAGGAGAGAGGAGACGAGAGGAGAGGGGGGCAGGGAGCCCTAACCAGGGTTACACACACACTGGCCAGGCTGGGTTGGGCTGTAATCAGAACAGGGCAGCCTGACTGTTCTTGGGCTGAGCCACAGCCATCTCCCTGCCCACCGGCCCAGCTCCGAGTGAGACTGATGGAGATGACAGAGAGACAGGCTGCTGAATACAATGCAGACATTGAGACAGTCATTGAGACAGTCTATAAAACTTGTGAATATGAGGTTAGTTCCCCTTCTACTGACATGTAGGGGAAAGTTACCAGTGTCCCGTGAGCAGGTGTGGGTGTCTGACAGCGAGCACCACTGGGTTCATAATGACCATACACACTCAGAGATGGAAAAGAAGTGTGTGTGTGTGTGTGTGTGTGTGTGTGTGTGTGTGTGTGTGTGTGTGTGTGTGTGTGTGTGTGTGTGTGTGTGTGTGTGTGTGTGTGTGTGTGTGTGTGTGTGTGTGTGTGTGTGTGTGTGTGTACTCACAGCAGACAGAGGGCGTAGGCTCCAGGCACAGACTCACTGTCCCTGACAAGGAAGCTGCCGTCCCTTCCAGCCCGGGCCAACAGGTCCTCTGCATGCACACGGGTGATGTCACGGTGGTACCACGCCGCCATCGCCATGACATCCGACGGTGTTGTTGTCCACCTGTCAGTCAGTGGAGTGTCTGTCTTTCCAACAGGGTAACCCACAGTAAGGTAGAAGGTCAGAGGCGACACACACAGTCTGTCTCAGACACCTGTGTCATGGCACCATGGGACCCTCCAATCAGGAGCTCACGTTGTGCTGTCCTCTTGAGTGTTCACAGCTTCTCCAGCATCCTGGTCKTAATTAGTAAGGTCAACTCAGGAACATCAACAGCAGCCCTTCTCATTTACTACAGGCACCCCCTCCGGGGTCTTACTGTGTTACGCGTCCTGTTGTGGTTGAGGATTGTTGCCGTTTTAGAGTCAGAGTGAATAACCCTCCCACAGATTTCTGTGTGTGTCCAGATTCCAGAACTACAGTTGCTTCCTCTTGATGAACTTTGGCCCACCTTGCTGTTAGTTCCCCCTCAGAAAGACACCGTCTCAGTGTGCAGGCTGCTGCCAGCCGGATGTTCGTCTCAGGCAGACAGAGCCCATTGTGGAGGAGAGAGAGAGAGAGAGAGAGAGAGAGAGAGAGAGAGAGAGAGAGAGAGAGAGAGAGAGGAGCAATGGTGCATAAAGCCAACCACCCCTGGGGGCACTGACAGCAGTGCCTGTAGCCTCACCACAAACACCAGCAATGCTCCTGCCTGCTGTCCCCTCAAAAGCCCTGCATGCAAACAACACAGAAAAGAAGAACCAAAAGCAGTCAGTTAGCCACACAAACAAACCCTGCTGCACAGCCTGCTGTGGTGGATAGAAGTCAGCGCCCAGGCAGCCGTGCAAGAGAAACCAGACAAATTCAAATCATTTCCCAGTTGTTTTGCCATATAAGGGAAAGGGGGAACACCCTACAYAGTTCATCTGATGGTTGCAGTTCTCTCRAGATTTCAGTCTCTCTCTCTCCCTCTCTGTTTTCAGACGTAGATTCCAGAGGGTGGGTGGGGGGTGTTGGTGGGGGATGTCCAGGGTCCCTGGTTGGTCCTGTGCTGAGAGTGTTTTGGGGAGGTCCCATCCCCCTGGGGTAGTGTGTTCCGTATCTCTTTGGAGTATTGTCAGAGGAGGAGGGGAAGGGGTAGTAGAGGACGAGAGGACTAGCCCTGTTAAAGCACAACGCGGGCAGCACAGACAGAGGAAGTGACTCCCCGCTCCAGATGTGAGTAAGAAGGAAGAGAGAGAGAAAAAAACTGACGCAGCAGCCAAAATAATTCCTGCGAGTGACTATGCTTCAATAACCAACACTGCCAGCAGACTCCTTTCTCTGGGCCCACCCCTCCCTCCTCCTCCTCCCCCCTCATTCTTCTCCATATTTTTCCTGAATTTTCAAAGACCAAACACAGCAACGCCGTGCACACTCAGGTGGGTTGCTTGGCACAGCCACTGTCTCACTTGTGCGTCCTTGTCCTCTTTTCCAGACTTTTTRCCACTGTGCTGGCTAGCTTTACCCCTCTCTCTTTATCCCTCCACCCGTCTCCTTCTCTTCCCCTCTCTCTTTCTCTTGCCCTCTCTCTCTTTCTCTTCCCCTCTCTCTCTTTCTCCTCCCCCTCTCTCTTTCCCCTGCCCCTTCTCCATGTCACTCTCCCTAACTTCCCTGCCTTCTCTCCCTCCTTTCTCAGCTGAAAAGCAGCCTCCATATGAATTTGATCATCCCTTACTTTCTGAATCATATTTTGGTCCTCCACAACAATGCCCCTCCTCTTCTCCCAGGGTATTGTGGGCAGTTGTTTGGCTCCAGCTGTGCTGCCTCTTACTACTCAGCAGAAATCCATCGCACACACCATTGCCCGCCCTCTCAACTCATCTGTTTATTACAGGCCCACTGCCATCTCACCACTTTCTAAAGGCCAACCAGTCATTGTTGTGCCTCCATGTGGCTGCGTGTTATTTTTTTCAATATATATTTTTATAACCTTTACTTAATTGGCAAGTCAGTTAAGAACAAATTCTTATTTACAATGACGGCCTAGGAACAGTGGGTTAACTGCCTTGTTCAGCCCAACGCTCTAACCACTAGGCTACCTGCTGCCCCTTATAGGACAGTGACTGCTYAGCCCCACACCACTCTGCCCAACCATGACTGTGAAAATAAAGGTTAATTCCCATCAACACACAGCATGGTCTGACCCTGTCTGGTTCAGTCCTGTCTGGTCCTGTCCGGTCTGGTCCAGTCCGGTCCTGTCCTTTCTGGTCCTGTCTGGTCCTGTCTGACCCTGTCTTATTATTACCCTGGGCTCATCCATCACCTGTCGCTGTCCGTTCAATTACCAGGGCTAATATGTTTAGGGAAACACTGGATTACACAGGAATCTATGACAACCAACCTGCCCTTTCTGGTAACTTAGTTATCTACTTTCACTTTCTATAATGGCTCTACGTTCTGCACTGATGGAGGAAGCCTGTCTTCATATCAGCTCGACGGATGTATCAGGGCTTGCAAACTATCACAAATTACAGAGGGAAATCCAGCTGCAAGCTACCCAGAGATGTGAGCCTATCAGACAAACTAAATGCCTTCTATGCTCYCTTCGAGGCAAGCAACACTGAACCTTGCGTGASAGCACCAGCTATTSCAGACGGCRTTGTGATCTCGCTCTCCGACTGTGTGATCTCGCTCTTGCGAATGTAAACAGGTTAACATTCGCAAGGCCTCAGGGCCAGACGGAATACCGAGCATGGGCTGACCAGCTGGCAAGTGTCTTCACTGACATTTTCAACCTATCTGTAACACCAACTTGTTTTAAGCAGACCACCACTGTACCCGTGCCCAAGAATGCCAAGGTAACCTGCCTAAATGAGTATCGCCCCGTAGCACTCACATATATAGCCATGAAATTATTTGAAAGGCTGGTCATGGCTCACATCAACACCATCATCCCAGACACCCTGGACCCACTCTAATACGCATACCACCCCAACAGATCCACAGATGAGTATCTCTTGCACTCCACACTGCCCTCACCCACCTGGACAAYAGGAATACCTATGTAAGAATGCTGTTTATTGACTACAGCTCACCATTCAACACCATAATCCCCTCCAAGCTCATCACCAAGCATAGGACCCTGGAACTGAACACCTCCCTCAAAAATATCTACAGCTGTACCATTATGAGCATCTTGACTGGCTGCATCACCGCTTGGTACCGCAACTGCAAGGCACAGATTGTGGTGAGTACGGCCCAGTACATCACTGGGGCCGAGCCCCCTGCCATCCAGGACCTCTATACTAGGCGGTGTCAGAGGAAGYCCCAAAAAAAAGACTCCTGGAACCAACAGGACCCTGAACAGCTTCTACCCCCAAGCGATAAGACTGCTAAACAAGACTGCTAAATAGCTCAMCAAATGGRTACCCYGACTGCCTGCATTTAACCTTTTTTGCACTAGCTCTCTTGCAATGACTCTATGCACAAACACGGGACTCTACCCACACACTCACACGTACTTACACTGACATCCTAAAACAGATATACGCACTCACTACATATGCCTGTAACAGGGTGGAGGTGCCTCTATTTTAGCAATTACTGTTGTCCTCTGAATTGTAGAAGTGGCTCTACAGAATGCACCTCCACCTGTTCCTACAAAACGGTGGTGCATTTCCTGGAGCGGGAGTAGGGAAAGACAGCGACAGACTGCTGCTGTCTCCCAAGTTCCATACCAGACCTAGGGTAGCTTGCAAACTCTTTTATACAGTCTCCGTGTGTTTGTGTTAATGTGCTAGCTGTAAGTATCCGGAGTACACTTGGGTTTGGCTGTGTGGACTTGGAGACAAGTCAGCAATGTCATTCTTGTGTTTTTAATCTATTGTGTCTATTGCTACATTTAAGGTCTTGCCTGTTTATTGCATGTGCGCTTTAGTCTGTGAAGACCTTTTGATATTTAATCCTTATTGAATACTGTGAGCTTTGCTGTTTTCCACTGGGATCTGGTTTGCTGTGTTTTCCACCTGTTTGCTGTGCTGACTAAGATACTTCGTCTGACATTGCATGCAACTACTCAATTATTACAGTAGCCATTTTGTACTGAAGACTGAGACACACTGTAACTTGCCTTTTTGGTATGATTCCAAGCCCGACCAGTACAGCCCCGTTTGTACATTTTCACCTGATATCTTTGTATTTTGATAATCATCTGTTACGTTTCTATACCGGTACCCAGTTCAAGTCTCTATTGATCCTGCCTTATCCTAAAACCTGTGGTGGTTACATTTGGTGTATTAGACATTTCTGTGTAAAATCCCCCACGTTACATGCCCACACACACATAACATACTGACACCACACACACACAAACACTRTRACACTCACAACATTCYCTGCTGCTACTGCATCTATCCTGTTGCCTAGTTACCCCTGCTATTTGTATTTAGCTACCTCAATTACCTCGTACCACTGCACATCAACTCGGTACTGGTACTCCCTGTATACAGCCATGTTATTTTTACTTTTTTTGTTGTTATTCGTTATTCACTGTGTATTTATTCCTCATGTCACTATTTCAATTTTTTTGATAGATTTATTACATATTTATCTTTAACTCTGCATTGTTGGAAAAGGGGCCGTAAGTAAGCATTTCCATCAATCTGGCAACCAATCAAATGTATTTATAATTTGATTTATTTACATTTCACATCAGCAGATGTCACAAAGTGCTATACAGAAACCCATTCTAAAACCCAAAACTGCAAACAATGCAGATGTAGAAGCACATTGGCTAGGAACCACTCCCTAGAAAAGCAGGAATCTAGGAAGAAACCTAGAGAGGAACCAGGCTCTGAGGGGTGGCCAGTCCACTTCTGGCTGTGCAGGGTGGAGATTATAACAGAACATTGCCAAGATGTTTGACCAGCAGGGTCAAATAATAATCACAGTGGTTGTAGAGGGTGCAACCGGTCAGTACCTCAGGAGTAGATGTCAGTTGGCTTTTCATATCTGTGCATTCAGAGGTTGAYACAGCAGGTGCGGTACAGAGAAAGAYAGAGTCGAAAACAGCAGTTCTGGGACAAAGTAGCACGTCCGGTGAACAGGTCAGGGTTCCCTAGCCGCAGGAGCAACAGCACGACCAGGTGGACAGGGGACAGCCACGAGTCATCAGACCAGGTAGTCATGAGGCATGATCCTAGGGCTCAGGTCCTCCGGGAGGGGAGGGATGGATAGAGCAAGAGAGAGAGAATTAGAGGGAGCATACTTAAATTCACAGAGGACACCAGATAAGACAGGAGAATTACACCAGATATAACAGACTGACCCTAGCACCCTGGAACATAGACTATTGCAGCATAGATACTGAAGACTGGAGACTGAGACAGGAGGGGMTCAGGGGACACTGTGGCCCCGTCCAACGATATCCCCGGACAGGGCCAAACAGGCAGGATATAACCCCACCCACTTTGTCAAAGTACAGCCCCCACACCACTAGAGGGATCTCAACAGACCACCAACTTACTACCCAGAGACAAGGCTGAGRATAGCCCACGAAGATCTCCCCCATAGCATGAACCAGAGGGGGCGCCAACCCGGACAGGAAGATCACGTCAGTGACTCAACCCACTCAAGTGACGCACCCCTCCTAGGGACGGCATGGAAGAGCACTAGTAAGCCAGGGACTCAGCCACCGTAATATGGTCAGAGGCAGAGAATCCCAGGGGAAAGAGGGGAGCTGGCCAGGCAGAGACAGCAAMMGCGGTTCGTCACTCCAGTGCCCTGCCATTCACCTTCACACCCCTGGGCCAGACTACACTCAATCATAGTTCAGTAAAGACTTAAAGGTCGAGACCYAGTCTYCGTCTCTCARATGGATAGACAGACCATTCCATAAAAATMGAGCTCTATAGGAGAATGCCCTGCSTCCAGCTGTTTGCTTCGAAATTCTAGGGACAATAAGGAGGCCTGCGTCTTGTGACCGTAGCGTACGTGTAGGTATGTAGGGCAGGACGAAATCAGAGAGATAGGTAGGAGCAAGTCCATGTAATGCTTTGTAGGTTAGCAGTAGAACCCTTGAAATCAGCCTTAGCCTTAACAGGAAGCCAGTGTAGAGAGGCTAGCYCTGGAGTAATATTATCAAATGTTTTGGGGGGTTCTGGTCAAGATTCTAGCAGCCGTGTTTAGCACTAACTGAAGTTTATTTTGTGCTTTATCTGGGTAGCCGGAGAGTAGAGCATTGCAGTAGTCTAATCTAGAAGTGACAAAAGCATGGATTAACTTTTCTGCATCATCCAA
The DNA here is from genome assembly GCF_002910315.2 of Salvelinus sp. IW2-2015. Taxonomy (NCBI): domain Eukaryota; kingdom Metazoa; phylum Chordata; class Actinopteri; order Salmoniformes; family Salmonidae; genus Salvelinus; species Salvelinus sp. IW2-2015. The sequence goes on from NC_036848.1 coordinate 13,422,569, forward strand.
TTGATGGCACTGTTGCATCAACACGTCTTGATCTGTCCCAAAGTCAGACTTAATCCATTGGAAATACAAAAAAAAAGAAAGAAAAAAAGAGGAAGCAGGGCAGAGGAAAGGTCAGAAAGAGAAAGGGGGAGAGAGAGAGTGAGGGAGATAGAAGGGGAACCTTGGTTACCAATCAAGTGTTTCTGGATACAATGGTTATGTTAATACCCATGGTATTTCCCAAGAAATGTGGTCCCTGGAAATGCGTATGTCCTAGTAGATCTCATGGCACTGTTCTACATAAAGATAGGCASATCACTCTTTTGCCCTGGAATTTCTCCAAGCCTGGTAATCCTAATCTGGCCATTTAGTGACCCTATATATCTCATAGCTAATACCTGCCTGCCCATCACCACTGAGAAAGCATGGGAGGTCACAGAAACACGTGGACATCATGGCTGACGTACGATGCTCAGTACTGGTGCTTTAGTTGGGGGTATGACTACACATTGTATTGATATAGATGAGTATAGTGCAATATAAAGTCAATACAGAGTCCTACACCAGAACTGTTTGAACGCGTCATTTTGATAAATATGTAAACATTTTCAAAATTGACATATTTCTGTTTTATCCAGACACATTAGTCTCCTTACATATCAATCAGTGCCCTGTCCTTCACTCTCCATCACAGGAGGTTGGTGGCACCTTAATTGATGCCATTCCATTTGCTCTGTTCCAGACATTATTATGAGCCYTCRTSCCCTCAGCAGCCTCCACTGCTCTCCATGTCACTTGTTGWGGCTTTTATAATCCTGCAAGGTGTGGTGGTTTTGTGTGTTATAACTGGTCTCTCCAGTGGTCTGAGACATTAAGTTACTTTTTGTCTATATACAGTATATCAAGTTTTCAAKCACATGGAGCGCAAATGGGAGCGAGTTTAGCTGTAAGSGGATTAGATGAAGAKATACTTTGTGATCTCCTTCCTTCAGCTGAAATTGTCAGACGAATACCTCAAACTCATTATATAACCAAGGGAGAGGCCTGAAAATACAACTATAGTGTTGGATGTTKCTGGACAAAGCTTTTTTCTGTGTACCTTAATCACTCTACATCCCTTTTTTTGGCACCAGCTAAAAATAGGAGATAAATATGAAATACATATTGATTGAATTGATTTCAAAATACAATTCTTGTAATGCATGCTTACAATGCAAAGTATGGACCATACTGTACCAAAAACACATTGTGATGGCATCCCATTCCAGCCATTCAGTGCACTTCAATTAACGGTGCCTAAAAGCAGCACTGAGTCCAGTTAAGCCCAGTGTGAATGAGGATAGGCGATTTTCTACACACTTATAGCAACTTAGGCTTTCCTTGAGAAGTGGAGAATKAAGCTGCCAGAAGTGCGAGGCGTAAGAGGCTTATCAATAAGACGCAGCCAATGATTTCACACTAACATTGCTATTCTGGCATCTCAAGTCCAAACGATATCTCTCAACGACAAAGAAATCACACACAGTGGATATTACGATATCAATATCTGGACTTGCCCACCTTGATTTATTGGAATGGAAGGAACATTTGTCTTAACCTTTCATTAAATATATATTATTATCAAGGGTCTTTAAATTGACACTAGGCACAGAGTATTATCAAAAAACTGTTGTAGAATAGGGTGGATTATCAAACTTTTTGAATGAACAGTCGTGGCCAAAAGTTTGAGAACGACACAAATATCCATTTTCCACAAGTCTGCTGCTCAGTTTGTATGATGGCAATTTGCATACCCAGAATGTTATGAAGAGTGATCAGATGAATTGCAATTAATTGCAAAGTCCCTCTTTGCCATGCAAATGAATGAATCCCCAAAAACATTTCCACTGCATTTCAGCCTGCCACAAAAGGACCAGCTGACATCATGTCAGTGATTCTCTCGTTAACACAGGTGTGAGTGTTGACGAGGCAAGGCTGAGATCACTCTGTCATAATGATTGAGTTCGAATAACAGACTGGAAGCTTCAAAAGGAGGGTGGTGCTTAGAATCATTCTTCTTCCTCTGTCAGCCATGGTTACCTGCAAGAAGCATTTGCCGTCATCATTGCTTTGCACAAAAAGGGCTTCACAGGCAGGATATTGCTGCACGTAAGATTGCACCTAAATCAACCATTTATCGGATCATCAAGAACTTCAGGAGAGCGGTTCAATTGTTGTGAAGAAGGCTTCGGGCGCCAAGAAAGTCCAGCAAGCGCCAGGACCGTCTCCTAAAGTAGATTCAGCTGCGGATCGGGGCCACCCACAGAACAGAGCATACTCTAGGAATGGCAGCAGGCAGGTGTGAGTGCTCTGCACGCACAGTGAGGCGAATACTTTTGGAGGATGGCCTGGTGTCAAGAAGGGCAGCAAAGAAGCCACTTCTTTCCAGGAAAACATCAGGGACAGACTGATATTCTGCAAAAGGTCAGGGATTGACTGCTGATGACTGGGTTAAGTCATTTTCTCTGATGAATCCCCTTTCCGATTGTTTGAGGCATCCAGAAAAAAGCTTGTCCGGAGAAGAAAGGTGAGCACTACCATCAGTCCTGTGTCATGGTTGGGGTTGTTCTCAGCCAAGGGAGTGGTCTCACACATTTTGCCTAAGAACACAGCCATGAATAAGAATGGTACACACATCCTCCGAGAGCAACTTCTCCCAACCATCCAGGAACAGTTTGGTGAGAACAATGCCTTTTCCAGCATGATGGAGCACTTTGCATAAGGCAAAAGTGATAACTAAGCGGCTCGGGAACAAAACATCGATATTTTGGGTCCATGGCCAGGAAACTCCCCAGACCTTAATCCCATTGGAACTTGTGTTCAATCCTCAAGAGCGGGTGGACAAAATAAAACCCCCACAAATTCTGACAAACTCCAAGCATTGATTATGCAAGAATGGGCTGCCATCAGTCAGGATGTGGCCCAGAAGTTAATTGTCAGCATGCCAGGGCAGATTGCAGAGGTCTTGAAAAAGGAAGGGTCAACACTGCAAATACTGACTCTTTGTATCAACTTCATGTAATTGTCAATAAAAGCCTTTGACACTTATGAAATGCTTGTAATTATACTTTTTCCATAGTAACATCTGACAAAAATATCTAAAGACACTGAAGCAGCAAACTTTGTGGAAATTAATATTTGTGTCATTCTCAAAACTTTTGGCCACGACTGTACAGGACATGTGGTGCCCATTTGAAATATATGAATCTGTCACCTGTATTGGCAGTGGTTGAAGAATGTTTAAAATGGCAGCCTCAGTCAGATCGAGACATTGCACAGAGTTAACTCGGACCGAGCTCATTTTAAGCAGATTTTAACATATTAACATTGCACTAACCAATTTCATTTAGGCATTAGCAAAATCTCCTACAGTAGCTTTACTCCTTGCCGCTTGGTTCATGCCACTTATGGAGTATACTTCAGACAAACCGGGAGGGATCTTTAAGTGTGTCTATGTACATGAAGTTGTCTTGAATTTGTTAGGACAGCCATGGGGGAAGAGGATGGATTCAAAAGTGAAATGTCTTAATCTGAACTCAACTCAAATTAGGGGACCAATGCATCGTTCTGGTAATCTCATCTCCCAGTGATTAGCTACACTGGTTTATATTCATATACTTAGAAAAAAAGGTGCTATCTAGAACCTAAAAGGGCTAATCGGCTGTCGAAATAGGAGAACCCTTTGAAGAACCCTTTTTTGGTTCCAGGTAGAACCCTTTTGAGTTCCATGTGGTTCTACATGGAACCCAAAAGGGTTCTACCTGGAACCAAAAAGGGTTATCTTATGGGGACAGCCGAAGAACCCCTTCCTTTGGAACCATTTTTTTCAAAAAATGTATTATATCAACATCAATAAAATAAATACATTTCCTAAGGCAGTATTCACTTTGCCACAGACCTGACCAATAGACACTAAGATACAGGAATGAGGAAGTGTTTGTTCCTTTTAGTTAGTGAACACAGAGCAGATGCACTCTAAAAGTAGTAAGATTCCTGGAAACCTTACCTTAAATTGAGGAGATATTAATCATTTTCAATTAAGTGCCTGTACCTGCTGTTTTTTCAGTTTMGCAGTTAGGTTCCTGCAAGAACCCACAAGAACTAAGAAGGTTCCTCGACTAACACCAACTCCTATGGGGTTCTTGGAAGTACCTTTTGGGGGCATTTTTCAGTGTCAATAACCCTCATTTTCTTCAAAGAACTTTAAGGATCTTAGGAGAACCCTTGTTTGAACCCCTAATTTTGTGTTCATTGTTCTTCATCATCGTTGAATGATTGACTATACAGCAGATGCATTGTCACAGGCCCACAATGTGGTTACGATGTGGATATATTTGACTGTTTTCACTGCCTAACATTTAGAAGMMGTCCCTTTTKCAGGTTTAGAAGAAGTGACTGCTAAATGCTAACCTCCATTCGTATAAACGGATAGCATAGCTAGTTTAGAGAAATCAGTGATGGTAGTCAAAGTCATTTTTAACTGTAATGCAGTTGATTGGTGACGATGACGTGAACATGTATTGTGGTTGGCATCCATGTAAGCATTATACTCCCATTTTTACCTCAACATAGTGTGAAATACACACACTGTATAAACAATAGCCTAAATGTAGGCTCATTTTGCTGGGGGGCAATGAGGCATCTCTTTCCCTCACGGCATCTTTCCCCCACACGTTTCCATGGCATTTCCATTGTTTTGTTCGAATTCCATTTACCTCTTCACTGTATCTATGGCATCACCCTCATATGGAGTCATACTGAAATCAATGGAAAAAATAACCTAATCACGCTCACTGAAGGTCCAGTAGAACCCAAAATGAACTGTTTTTAGTGGAATAGGCTTTCTTTTTTGTGTTGTGTGAATTCATACCTGATTGAAARTCAAGATATAGCTGTTGCAGTGTCTTTCCTGGAGTGCCAGGTGTCTTTCAAAGAGCTGTACAGTACATATAAATAGAATCATTCTATTCTTTGCTGCACTAATATGTTCAGTAGTAGAAGGGGTAGTGAGGCCACTGAGGAGGAGTACAGGTCACAGGTGTTAACGTGTTTACAGGTATTCCCAGTTACCCTTCCTCAGCCGGCCTGCTCGTGATCATCTCAACCTGCCCTCATGATCCGGCGACGTAATCCCCAGCAGGTGTCCTTCTGCCTAGTTACATTTAAGGAAATCCCAGCCTTTCTGGCCRATGAATGGCAGCAGGCAGGGCCGGGCCATCTGTTGATAAGCAACTTCTTGCTAAGGTTAGGGTTAGGTTTAGGTTTAGAATAAGGGTAATGGTAAGGATTAAGGTTAGGGCTAGGGTTCAAATCAAATCCAAATCAAATTTTATTGGTCACATACACATGGTTAGCAGATGTTAATGTGAGTGTAGCGAAATGCTTGTGCTTCTAGTTGCGACCATAGAGTAATATCTAACAAGTAATCTAACAATTTCACAACAA
>NC_036848.1:13428979-13491884 GCF_002910315.2 Salvelinus sp. IW2-2015
AAATGTATCAGCTAGTCCTTTAGCAATCCACTTTATACTAATGTTACATACCCTACATACTCCTGTCTCATATGTATATACTGTACTTCTATACCATCTACTGCATCTTGCCTAATGCCGTTCGGCCCATCGCTTCATCCAGATATTAATATGTACATATTCTTATTAATTCCAAATTGGAGTGGGTCTAGGGTGTCAGGTAGGGTGAGGTGATATGATCCTTGACTAGTCTCTCAAAGCATAGATAGTCATTTCGCTCAGTTACCTTAGCTTTCTTGTGAACAGGAACAATGGTGGCCCTCTTGAAGCATGTGGGGACAGCAGACTGGGATAGGGATTGATGGAATATGTCCATAAACACACCAGCCAGCTGGTCTGCGCATGCTCTGAGGACGAGGCTAGGGATGCCGTCTGGGCCGGCAGCCTTGCGAGGGTTAACACGTTTAAATGTTTTACTCACGTTGGCTGCGGTGAAGGAGAGCCCACAGGTTTGGTAGCGGGCCGTGTCAGTGGCACTGTATTGTCCTCAAAGCGAGCAAAGAAGTTGTTTAGGGTAAGGGTTAAGTTTAGGGTTAGGATAAGGTTTAAGGTCAAGGCTAGTAGATATTTTAAATGTTATTGATAGTCTGTATAGCATGTACAGATGGACCAGTGGCGACCCCAACTGTTTTGAGCTCTACCTGCTTAGAAAAAAATATATATATATACAATACCAGTCAGAAGTTGGGACACACCTATTCAAGGGTTTTTCTTTATTTTTACATTGTAGAATAATAGCAAAGACATCAGAACTATGAAATAAAACACATGGAATCATGCAGTAAGCAAAAAAGTGTTAAACAAATCTAAATAGATTTTAGATTCTTCCAAGTAGCCGCCCTTTGCCTTGATGACAGCTCTGCACACTCTTGGCATTCTCTCAAGCAGCTTCACCTGGAATGCTTTTGCAACAGTCTTGAAGGAGTTCCCACATATATTGAGCACTTGTTTCCTGCTTTTCTTTCATCTTGCGGTCAAACTCATCCCAAACCATCTCAATTGGGTTGAGGTCGGGTGATTGTGGAGGCCAGGTCACCTTTTGAGCTTCTAGTCATGAAATCTATGCAGCCTACTCAATCACTTTATATAGTGTAACGATGTACGCTGAGAGTCGGGAAGCAAGTTCAGGGAGTGAGTAAAATAAATACATTTATTTAATAAATAAATTAAACAAAACACGTAACACAAACAACGCACAGACATGACCCAGGAACAGAAACAATGATGACTGGGGAAGGAGGTCAAGGAGGTGATGGAGTCCAGGTGAGTGTCATTATGCGAAGACGCGTGTGACAAGTGTGCACCATAACGAACAGCCTGGTGACCTAGAGGCCGGAGAGGGAGCACATGTGACAGTACCCCCTCCCAACGCGCTGCTTCAGCCGCAGGATGCCGACCAAGATGACGATCCTGGGGATCAAGAGCGGACCGGTCACCTCTGCTAAGGCGCGGGAACCTGTCGATCCAGCTGAGGTGCGGGAGCGTGGCGACCTAGAGCGCCGGAGAGAGAGCATACTTGACAGTACCCCCTCCCCGGCGCATTCGACTCCAGCCGCAGGACGCCAACCACAGGGACGATCCCGGGGATCCGGAGCGGCCCTTTCGCCTCCCTTGAGGCGCAGAAACCTGATGAGCTGGCTGAGACCTCCCGGTTGCCTCGGTCGTCGCATGGAAACCTGTTCACCCAGCTGAGGCATGGGAGCCTGTCGAGCCAGCTGAGGCATGGAGCCTATCAATCCCGCTGAGGTATAGAAACCTGTCGAGCCACCTGAGACAGGGGAACCCATCGAACCTGAGACCTCCCAGGTAGCTCCGGCTCCAACACCCGAACCCGACATCACCTCCAACACAAAAACAAAACAAAAAAAACACTCCCTGATGCTTCCCTTTGTTGAGTCGTCATTCTGTAACGATGTACGCTGAGAGTCGGGAAGCAAGTTCAGGGAATGAGRGTTTTAATAAATAAATTAAACAAACWCGTAGCACAAACAACGCACAGACATGACCCAGGAACAGAAATAATGARGACTGGGSAAGAAACCAAAGGGAGTGACATATAAAGGGCAGGTAATCAAGGAGGTGATGGAGTCCAGGTGAGTGTCATTATGCGCAGATGCGCGTAACGATGGTGACATGTGTGCGCCATAACGAGCAGCTGGTGATAGTGGCCGGAGAGGGAGCCACAGTGGCTGCTCTGGGCGTATAAGCATTCCTACTGAGTTTCTGAATTTCCTATCGGATCCTTGTGTCATGGCAGCTAATTTCACATTTTTGGTGACTTTAATATTCATGGAAAAGTCACAGACACACTCCAAAAGGCTTTCGCAACATGTTGCATAGCAATCTCTGCTTCTTTAGACAACAATGTATAAAAATGCTTAGTCTGGTTTTAGACCCTGGCCATCATAGCATGAGCACTGACCATAAACGTGGTAAATTTACGTTTTATGGCATCAGACAAAGGCTCTTACATCTGTGCCTCGTGCTCCTAGACTAGTGCTGCTTTTGAACACCCGATCACAATTCTTTTGGGAGAGATTGGAAACACTAACTGGTGTAGACTGATAAATTCTGTCCTGGTTTAGATTTAATCTGACGAAAGATATAGTTTCGTCTCTGTGGATGGTTTTGTCCTCTGAATCAGTTTGTAAGTTTCGGTGTTCTCAGCGTTCCGTTTTAGGAGCAATATTGTTTTTACTATAATATTTTCTCTTTGGTGCGTATTCAGAAACTAATGTTAATTTCACTGCTATTGTGGAACGATACACAGCTGTAAATTTCAAATGAAACATGGTGAAGCCGCACATTTGCCCTCCCTGGAACAGCCCTGTGTTCAGACTGTACTTTTATTTAATAGGCAGTCAGTTAAGAAAATTCATATTTACAATGAAGGCTACACGGCAAACCGGACGGAACGTTGGGTCCATTGTGCGCGCACTGGTGGTTGGTGATCACAAGCTGGTTTGAACCAGGGTGTCTATACTGACGGCTCAAGCACTGAAATGCAGTGGAAGAGGCAATGGTTTTATTTTAAACTCGGACAAAACGAGGATTCAATTCTAGTCCCAAAAAACGAGATTTTGTTGGATCTGACATTAATCTTGATGGGTTGTGGCAGTATCTCATAAAAACTGGGAAAGGACGTCGGCGTTACCTGGACTGTGATCTCTCTTTTCGACGAACATATCAGAATATTTCAGGACAAGTTCTTTTTCCAATTCATATATTGCAAATCGAACTTTTTGTCCAAAATTATGACTTTAGATTTAGACTAGATTAATGCTCTTACTACTTCCGGCTACCGGATAAAGCACTGATACACTTCAGTTTGTGCTAAACCGGTCTGCTAGAGTATTGACTAGAAGACAAAAAATATATATCAATTATCCAGTGCTAGCCTTCTGGTCCTGTTTAGGCGAGGGATGATTTCAAGGTTTTTAACTTGCTAACATACAAAGCATTACATGGGCTGCCTATCTCTCCAATTTGGTCCTGCATACATACTAATGTATGCTACGGTCCAAGACGCAGGCTCTTTTATTGTCCTAGAATTTCTAAGCAAAAGCTGGAGGCAGGGCATTCTCCTATAGAGCTCAATTTTTATTGAAATGGTCTGCCTATCCATGTGAGAGACGCAGACTCGGTCCTGACTTTAAGTCTTTTTGGAAGACTCATCTCTTCAGTAGCTCATATGATTGGAGTGTAGTCTGGCCAGGGGTGCGAGGGTGAACGGAAAAGCACTGAAGCGATGAACCGCCCTTGCTGTCTTGCTGGCCGGTTCCCACTCTCTCCACTGGGATTCTTTTTTCTGACCCTATTTATGGGGGTGAGTCCACTGGGTTAGCTGGTTGCTCTCATGCGTCCCTAGGAGAGGGGTGCGTCACTTGGTGGGTTGAGTCACTGATTTTGGCACCCTCGTATTGTGCCATGGGGGTAGAATCTTGTGGGCTATCTATACTCGCCTTGTTGAGGGGTAAGTAAGTTGGTGGTTTGCGGATGTCCTCTATGTAGTGTGGGGGTTGATGCTTTGGCAAATTGTGCGGGTGGGGTTATATTGCTGTGCCATGTCCGGGGTTAGCAGTCTTTCGAAGGGCCAGTAAGGCAGTGTATTAGTGATCAGCAATTGTACGGTGTGAAGCAGGCTAGTAACCATCACATTCTGCTTCTTCTGTGGTGGTAGCTGTGGAGCCAGGCCTAGTACAGATCAGCTCTGCCTTCTTCGCTGTGGTGTAGCTGTGAGCCAGGCTGTCCATCAGCCTCTGCTTCTTCCGTGGTGTAGCTGTGGAGCCAGGCTAGTAACATCACCTCTGTTTTTCTGTGGTGTAGCTGGTGTGGAGCAGGCTAGTACGCCTATCGCTCTGCTTCTTCTGTGGTGTAGCTGTGGAGCAGGCTAGTAACCATCAGCTCTGGCTTTTCTGTGGTGTTTTAGCTGTGGAGCCAGGCTAGTACCATCACCTCCTGCCTTTTCCTGTGGTGTGCTGTGGAGCAGGCTAGTAACATCAGCTCGCTTCTTCCTGTGGTGTAGCTGTGGAGCCAGGCTAGTAAATCAGCCTCTGCCTTTCCTTGTGGTGTTAGCTGTTGGAGCAGGCTAGTAACATCCACCCTCTGCTTCTTCTGTGGTGTAGCTGTGAAGCCAGGCTAGTAACATCAGCCTCTGCTTCTTTCCTGGTGGAGGCAGGCTAGTTTAACCATCAGCCTCTGCCTTTTTCCTGTGGTGTGCTGTGGAGGCAGGCTAGTAACACATCCAGCCTTGCTTCTTCCTGTGGTGTAGCTGTGGAGCCAGGCTAGTAACATCACCCTCTGCTTCTTCCTGTGGTGTAGCTGTGGAGCCAGGCTAGTAACCTCATAGCGCTCTTGCTTCTTCTGTGGTGTAGCTGTGAAGCCAGGCTAGTAACCATCAGCCTCTGCCTTTTCCTGTGGTGTAGCTGTGGAGCCAGGCTAGTAACCATCACCTCTGTCTTCTTCCTGTGGTGTAGCTGTGGAGCAGGCTAGTAACCTCAGCCCTCTGCCCTTCTTCTGTGGTGTAGCTGTGTGAGCAGGCTAGTAACACTCACCCTCTGTCTTTCTCTGTGTGTTAGCTGTGGAGCCAGGCTAGTAACATCAGCCTCTGCTTCTTCCTGTGGTGTAGCTAGGCTGAACCTTGAACCAGTTCAATGTCATTACAGATGTTCAGGAGATTTGCGTGATTACTCGATCAAAGGCTTTGGACATATCAGAAGTAACCCCTCATCTTGTTGTTTTTTTGGAGTCTGTAGCTGTCAGCAGGAGTGTGTGGTTTCAACAAGGGCAGTAGTAGTGCTGGACTTTGGTAGGGTAGGCATACAGATTCATGCACTCAGATAAAACTGTTTGGATTAGATTTTTTTATGAAGATCTCCTGGATCTCCTGGGACATGCCTCAGGATACTGAACGATGCCTTGCTGTCCCAGTCACTGGTCATGCAGCTGCTCCAGTTTCTACTGTTTTGCCTATGGCTATGGAACCCTGACTGTTACCAGAATGTGCTACCTTGTCCGGCCACAGCTGTTTTCAACTCTCTCTCTACCGCACTTGCTGTCTTGAACTCTGAATGCTCGGCTATGAATAGCCAACTGAATTTAATCCTGAAATGCTGACTGTTGGACCTCTACAACCACTGTGATTATTATTATTTTGACCGTGCTGGTCATCTATGACGTTTGACCATCTTGGCCATTTAATGTTATAATCTCCATCGGCACAGCCGGAAGAGAACTATTATATATTTGGAGATTCTTTAAATTAGCCATCCTTTGCCTTGAAGACAGCTTTGCAACTTTTGGCATTCTCTCAACAGCTTCATGAGGGTAGTCACTGGAATGCATTTCAATTAACAGGTTTTGCCTTGTTAAAAGTTAATTTGTGGATTTTATTAATGCGTTTCAGTTGTGTTGTGACAAGGTAGAAGATAGCCTTATTTCGTAAGACACGGTCCATTATCTGGCAAGAAACTCAAATAAGCAAAGAGAAACCAAGTCATCATTACTTTAATACATGAAGTTCGGTCAATTCGGAAAACTTCAAGAACTTTGAAAGTTTCTTCAAGTGCAGTAGCAAAACCATCAAGCATCATGATGAAATGCTGTCATGAGGAACTACCACAGGAAAGAAGACCAGATTCACTTCTGCTGCAGAGGATAGGTCATTAGAGTTATCTGCACTCAGATTGCAGCAGAGTAAGTAACAGACACATCTCAACTCAACTGTCCAGAGGAGACTGCGTGAATCAGGCTTCATGGTCAAATTGCTGCAAATAACCACTACTAAAGGACACAATATAATAAGAGACTTGCTTGCGCCAAGAACACGAGCAATGGAATTAGACGGCGGTGGTAAATCTGTCCTTCGGTCTTAATGAGTCCAAATTTGAGATTTTTGGTTCACTGTTTGTTGTATTTGTGACACGCAGAGTATGTGAACGGATGATCTCCGCAATGTGTGGTTTCCCATCGTGAATCTAAGGACAACAACTTGACAACCCCAATTCCTAAACCAACCAGCGAATTACCACGAAGTAGGGGAGCGTGTGATGGGTGTGGGGGTGCTTTGGCTAATACAACTGTCTGTGTTTTACTTTAGAATTCATGGCACACTTATACAGCATGCGCTATCCACATGCATTGCTGCAGGGATACGCGATCCGATCTGGTTTTGCGCTTAGTGAGGACTATACTTGTTTTCACAGGACAATGACCCAACATCCAGGCTGTGTAAGGGCTATTTGGACAAGGAGAGATGATGGAGTGCTGCATAAGATGACCTGGCCGCCACAATCACCCGACCTCACCCCAATTGAGATGTTTTGGGATGAGTTGGACCGCAGAGTGAAGGAAAATAAGCCAACAAGTGCTCAGCATATGTGGGAACTCCTTCAAGGCTGTTGGAAAAGCATTCCAGGTGAAGCTGGTTGAGAGAATGCCACGAGTGTGCAGAGCTGTCATCAAGGCAAAGGGTGGCTACTTTGAAGAATCTAAAATCTAAAATATATTTAGATTTGTTTAACACTTTTTTGCTTACTGCATGATTTCATATGTGTTATTTCATAGTTTTGATGTCTTCACTATTATACTACAATGTGGAAAATAGTAAAAAATATAGAAAACCCTTGAATGAGTAGGTGTGTCCAAACTTTTGACTGGTACTGTATATTGTGAAGGGAAATGTTGTGTTTGTTCTTTTCTAATAACCAATTTGACTGGGTTCATGCAAGTGACTGATTGATCGTGCCTGGGAGGAATCCTCACTATCAGTAGAAGCAATTTGCCAGTATGCCCAGAATATTGTTTTGAGAACCGAAAGAGGTGTCTCAGTTTCAAGGTCTCAGCTTGGAGAGAAGAAGCCTCGTGAGGTATTGGTCGGTCTCATGCATGAACCAAACGTTAATGATGAATTAATAATGAATAATGTAAATCATGCAAATATAACTTGTCTGTGTAAGCAGTATATAAGAGGCTGGCTTCTGGCTAAATCGGGCATTGTATCAAGAAGCCGTGTGTCTTGGTTTGGTTGTGTTTTGGAGGACGCACGGCCCTCGATCTTCGCCTCTCCCGAGTTCGTACGGGAGTTGCAATGATGAGACAAGACTGTAACTACCAATTGGATACCACGAAAAGGGGTAAAATATATATATATATTAACATTCGTCTAGGACATCATTGTATGCTGTAGCATTAAGATTTCTCTTCACTGGAACTAAGGGGCCTTACCCGAACCATGAAAAACAGCCCCAGACCATTAATCCTCCTCCACCAAACTTTACAGTTGGCACTATGTATTTGGGCAGGTAGCGTTCTCCTGGCATCCGCCAAATCCAGAATAGCCCTTCAGACTGCCAGATGGTGAAGTGTGATTCATCACTCCAGAGAACACATTTCCACTGCTCCAGAGTCCAATGGCGGCGAGCTTTACACTACTCCAGCCGACGCTTGGCATTGCGTATTGTGATCTTAGGCTTGTGTGCGGCTGCTGGGCCATGGATACCCATTTCATGAAGCTCCCGACAAACAGTGCTAACGTTGCTTCCAGAGGCCGTTTGGAACTCGACAGTGAGTGTTGCGACTGAGGACAGACCATTTTTACTCGCTACGTGCTTCAGCACTCGGCGGTCCCGTTCTGTGAGCTTGTGTGGCCTATCACTTTGCGGCTGAGCCGTTGTTTCTCCTAGATGTTTCCACTTCACAATAACAGCACTTACAGTTGACCGGGGCAGCTCTAGCAGGGCAGAAAGTTACAAACTTGTCACACCCTGATCTGTTTCACCTGTGTTTCACCTTTGTGCTTGTCTCCACCCCCCACCAGGTGTCTCCTATCTTCCGCCATTATCCCCTGTGTATTTATACCTGRYTTTTCASTTTGTCTTGTCCCGTCAAGTCCTACCAGCYTGTTCACTTGTTGCATGTGTGCTAGTTTTTCCTAGTCTTCCCAGTTCTGAACTTWTTGCCTGTCCTGATCCTGCCTGCAGTCCTCTACCTGCCAGACTGATTTGGATTACGACTCTTTGCCTGCCTTGACCTAKCGATTGCCTGCCCGCCTGTACCAGCCTAACTCTGATTTGGATTATGACTCTTTGCCTGCCCCTTGTACTGTAATAAACTCTGAGACTTGTACTATCCACCTCCTGTGTTTACATCTAGGTCTTTGCCAGAGCCATGATAGAACTGACTTGTTGGAAAGGTGGCATCATATGACAGTGCCACATTGAAAGTCACTGAGCTCTTCAACAAGGCCATTCTACTGCATGGCTGTGTGTTCGATTTTATACACCTGTCAGCAATGGGTGTGGCTGAAGTAGCCGAATCCACTAATTTGAAGGGGTGTCCACATACTTTGTATATATAATGTGCCCATTGATTATTGAAGAATATAACTTATAAATGCCTCATGAGCTTAGTTCAACTGTCGTACCCCATTAGAACCCAAAATATAAGCTTGTTTTACTCCAATGTTTGTAAACATTGTGAATGTAAACAAACACTGGACTGTATAGCCTGAAAACATGTTTAAAACTATAATTTGATATATTGGATGGTGAGCCCTTGCATCCATATATCTGTCTATCAATTTGAGAGTGGTTACTTTTCTCCAGGCCCATCCCTTAGCTTTTTACCAAAACAGAGGAGGGGAGGTTGTTTCCACTGTGGACTTCCCCTTTAAGTGACAACTAGCATTAGATTCAGACATGTCCACTAAGTGGCTTATTATGAGTCGGAGACAGACAGACAGACAGGCACTGATACGACAGACAAGACACGACAGGACGACAGACAGACAGGACAGACACAGACAGACAGGCAGGCAGCAGATACCAGACAGAGAGACCAGACAGCATACAGACAGGGCAATACAGACCCACCAGAAAGACAGGCAGCAGGGCAGCGCAGGCAGGCAGGCAGGCAGAGATTACAGACAGACAGACAGACACGCAGTTAGGCAGGCAGGCAGACAGGCAGATTGCTATGTACATTACAGACAAGACAGACAGGACAGACAGACAACAGACAGACAGACAGACAGACAAGACAACAGACAGACAGACAACAGACAGGACAAAACAGACAGACAGACAGATACAGGCAGGACTATACAGACAGACAAACAGGCAGGCCAAGCATACAGACAGGAGAGACAGGACAGATACCAGACAGGCAGGCAGGCAGAACAGGAGAGAGACAGGACAGCTACAGGACAGGGCAGATACAGACAACACAGAAGACAGCAAAGGCAGGCAGAGCAGGCAGGGCAGATACAGACAGACAGACAGACACGCAGTTAGGCATGCAAGGCAGACAGGCAGATGCATACATACAGACATACAAGAACAGACAGGACAGACAGACAGACAGACAACAGAGACATAACAGACAGACAGAAGATACAGGCCAGACATACCAGACATTAACAAACAGGCAGCGATTCACAGAGTAGCAGGACAGCAGATACAGACAGGCAGGCAGGCAATACAGGCAGGACAGACAGACAGACAGGACAGACAGACAGACAGGACAGACAGACAGCAGAACAGACAGACAGACAACAGACAACAGACAGACAGACAGACAGACAGAACAGACAGGCAGGAGATACAGGACAGACAGATACAGACAACGGGCAGACAGGCAATAGAAGACAGACAGGACAGAGCAGAACAGACAGAAACAGACAGGAGGCAGCAACAGTTCAGATACAGACAGAGAGGCAGATACAGACAGACAGACAGGCAGCAGGACAGACCAGACAGACCAGACAGGAACAGACAGAACAGACAGACAGACAGACAGACAGACAGACAGGACAGACAGGCAATAAGACAGGGACAGGCAGGCCTGGAAGACACAGACAGGCAGACAGACAGACAAGACAGGGCAGATACAGACAGACAGGAAGACAGAAAGATACAGACAGACAGATACAGACAGACAGGGCAGACAGGCAGATCAACAGATACAGGCAGATAGACAGATACAGGCAGACAGACAGACAGACAGGAAGACAGACAGACAGACAGACAGACAGACAGGCATTTAGATACAGACAGGCAGGCAGGGCAGTCCAGATACAGACAGAGAGGCAAATACAGACAAGAGCAGATACAGACAGAACAGACAGACAGGACAGACAGACAGACAGACAGACAGACAGACAGACAGACAGACAGACAGACAGACAGACAGACAGACAGAAAGATACAGACTGACGGGCACACAGACAGACAGACAGACAGACAGACAGACAGACAGACAGACAGACAGACAGACAGACAGGCAGGCAGGCAGGCAGGCAGACAGGCAGCAGACACGTGGCTTGTATGCATTGAGGGAGAGAGCAAAGCCAGTGTGCGGTAGCGTCCCCCCAATGGTAATGTTATCCTTCTGTACTGACTCATAGTGCAAGCCAAAGGCCACCACAGAGAATACAAGCCCAAATGGAACCCAGACAGGATAAACATGCCCACAGAGGTGTAGACTGACAAAGGACAAGACCTTTGAGACAATTACAGTGCCACTGACACGGCCCGCTACCAAAACCTGTGGGCTCTCCTTCACCGCAGCCAACGTGAGTAAAACATTTAAACGTGTTAACCCTCGCAAGGCTGCCGGCCCAGACGGCATCCCTAGCCGCGTCCTCAGAGCATGCGCAGACCAGCTTGCTGGTGTGTTTACGGACATATTCAATCAATCCCTATCCCAGTCTGCTGTTCCCATATGCATCAAGAGGGCCACCATTGTTCCTGTACCCAAGAAAGCTAAGGTAACTGAGCTAAATGACTACGCCCCGTAGCACTCACTTTCGTCATCATTAAGTGCTTTGAGAGACTAGTCAAGGATCAATCACCTCCACCTACCTACACCCTAGACCCACTCCAATCACACTGCATACGACGCAATCACACTGCACACTGTCCTAACCCATCTGGACAAGAGGAATACCTATGTAAGAATGCTGTTCATGACTACAGCTCAGCTTCAACACCATAGTACCCTCCAAACTCGTCATAAGCTCGAACCCTGGGTCTCACCCCCCCTGTGCAACTGGGTCCTGGACTTCCTGACGGGCGCCCCCAGGTGGTGAGGGTAGGAAACAACATCTCCACTCCGCTGATCCTCAACACTGGGGCCCCACAAGGGTGCGTTCTCAGCCCTCTCCTGTACTCCCTGTTCACCCATGACTGCGTGGCCATGCACGCCTCCAACTCAGTCATCAAGTTTGCAGACGACACTACAGTGGTAGGCTTGTACCAACAACGCGAGACGGCCTACAGGGAGGAGGTGAGGGCCCTCGGAGTGTGGTTCAGAAAAACAACCTTACACTCAACGTCAACAAAACAAAGGAGATGATCATGGACTTCAGGGAACAGCCCCCTATCCACATCAACGGGACAGCAGTGGAGAAGGTGGGAAGTTTTAAGTTCCTCGGTGTATACATCACGGACAAACTGAAATGGTCCCACCACAAGACAGCGTGGTGAAGAAAGCACAACAGCGCCTCTTCAACCTCAGGAGGCTGAAGAAATTTGCTTGTCACCAAAAACACTCACAAACTTTTACAGATGCACAATCGAGAGCATCCTGTCGGGCTGTATCACCGCTTCCCACAACCGCAAGGCTCTCCAGAGGGTGGTGCGGTCTGCACAACGCATCATCGGGGGCAAACTACCTGTTCTCCAAGACACCTACACCACCCAATGTCACAGGAAGGCCAAAAAGATCCTCAAGGACAACAACCACCCGAGCCACTGCCTGTTCACCCCGCTATCATCCGGAAGGCAAGGTCAGTACAGGTGCATCAAAGCTGGGACCGAGAGACTGAAAAACAGCTTCTATCTGAAGGCCACCAGACTGTTAAACAGCCATCACTAACATTGAGTGGCTGCTGCCAACATACTGACTAACTCCACAAATATAAATGTCACGCTTTAAACAATGCCACTTTATATAATGTTACATACCCTACATACTCATCTCATATGTATATACTGTACTCCATACCATCTACTGCATCTTGCCTATGCCGTTCGGCCATCGCTCATCCATATATTTATATGTACATATTCTTATTCATTCCTTACACTTGTGTGCATACGGTAGTTGTTGTGAAATTGTTAGATTACTTGTTAGATATTACTGCATGGTCGGAACTAGAAGCACAAGCATTCACTACACTCGCATTAACATCTGCAACCATTGTTGTATGTGACCAATAAAATATGATTTGATTTGATTTGATCATATTCCCTTTAATCCAACCAAACAGCCCCCCTCCTTACACCCACCTATTCAACAACAAGTTACTCAGGATTTAATCCTTTTAAGTCACCTTCTCTGCTTATTTGTAACCCTGTTGTAGCCCAAAAAATGCAGCCAGCTAATGAATTAATAGGATATGGCCTAAAAGTAGCTTCTTATAACGGCAGGGGAAGCCAATGGGAGGGTGGCGAGGTTGAGAGGTCGAGGTATAAAGGCGGAGGACGGAAGGTGGTAGATGCTAAAACTCGCTACACAGGCACAGAGTGACGGATTACAGGGACAGCAACACCAGACAACAGACACAGTCAAGACACTGAGGTGAGTACAACGCAAGACCYGCGGACCCTGCTTCACATCATCAGCATAGCCTACTGGGGAAAGATGACATCATGCATGGGGGATCATATCGTGCATGACATCTTATCTTGTCAACATCTCAGAAAACTGTATCTGCATCTAATTTATATCTTAAGTGATAACTATCGCGCTGATTCTAGGAATGACTGATTAGGAGATGGATGGACGTGCAATGTAGCCTTTACTGCAAGGGTTGAAAATGGGTTTCAGTGTGAGCAAGCTTTTGTTCCAGCCCTGCTCAGGTTAGGGATGCACTGGAACAACGACCTACACTCACTGAGGCTGCCCAGGGCTGGAATTGCCCACCTTGCTTTGTTGTCATGGAATGGAAGGAACATTTGTCTTAACCTTTCATTACAGATATCATTTATCAAGGGTCTTTAAACTGACACTAGGCACAGAGTATTATCAAAAAACTGTTGTAGAACAGGGTGGATTTTACCAACTTCTTTGAATGTACAGGACATGTGATGTGCCCATTTTGAAATATATTCATCTGTCACCTGTATTGACAATGGCAGCCTCGGTCAGAAATAGACAGTGCAGAGTTATCTCAGACCGAGCTCATTTTAAGCATATTTACATTGCAGTAGCCAATTTAATTTAGGCATTAGCTAAATCTGGTTGCAAATAAGAGTAGGAACAAACTACCCACTGTACACAGACGTCAATTCAAGGTCTATTTTTGATTTACATTTGGTTGAGTTGTCAACTAAACGTGAATTCAATGTGAAATCAACAACAAATGTCACCGTGCCATTGGTTTTAGGTTAAAAGTTGGGTGAAAAAAAMATGAAATTCCCTTATCTACTTGTTGTAAATCTGATCAGTTTTCCACGTTGATTTAAGATCATCCCCAAAAACATTTTTTGTTGAAATCATGTGGAAACAACGTTGATTCAGTTTTTGAGTTTTTGCCCAGTGGGTAATTTGTCTTTGATTTGATCTGTCTAATTACCAGCGTAGCTAATCAGATTAAGGGACCAATGCATCATGTTTATCTCCCACTGATTAGTTACACTGGTCTAGACTAATCAAATCAAATACTAATTTGTTTTTTTTCTGCTGAAATTGTCCAGCTTCCACCATATAACTTATTTGCAACCAGGAAGGACTCTTATCTTGTTTGGAAGAGTGTTACTTGTTATTGTATCCTAATACAGTTCATTAAACTGTTTTTCTACCACTACAGACAACCTCATCCAATTAATCACAGACATGGCAAAGTGAGTATCTTTTAAATTCACCAATCACCTACCAACAATGGCTAATTTCTACAGATATATAGAGGCAGAGTTTATTTTCAGAACATACTAAACCATAGACTGTGAAACAGAACAGAGAGATGTTAGATAATGAATATCTATTAGGGCAGCAGGTAGCCAAGCGGTTAAGAGCGAGTAATCCAAACGTCGCTGGTTTGAATCCCAGAGCCGACTGGGTGAAAAATCTGTCGATGTGCCCTTGAGCAAAGCACTTAACCCTAATTGCTCCTGTAAYTCYCTCTGGATAAGAGAGTCTGCCAAATAACTAAAATGTCAATGTAATTACTTTGCTACCTTTAGCACATTGCCTGTGTCATGTAAGGATGTGTGACACTTCTAAGGTTAAGAGGATCCAGAAAGAACCTGATTAGGACGGATCATCTCTGGATTAGATCCGGAATAGAGGAGTTTAGAATTAACAGCATACARGAGCAAAGATGTGAGCAAATAGGCAAGCGATGCATGCTATATTGATTGATAAACTGATGTAAGGGATTAGGCGAGGTAAAAAGGATATTAGGAATATTGAACTGATAGGATTATATTATGAGATACCATATGAAACAACATTTGTGAGAAAATGTTTATTCTACGCAAGTCGTTGTGGAGTCACCCTCAGCAGTGTCTCTGTTGTGACCCGATCAAAGCATAGGTCAGGTTCCCCTTCAGACAGACCTGTGGTTGCCTCATTGTAACGTGAAGATAGCTGGCTGTACCAGTCATGCCAGTGGTTCCCGTGCCACCCTGGGTACTAATCAATCCAGAGCCTCAGTGGGAAGAGGGAGGGATGGAGGGAGGGAGGGGGAGTAGAGGCCTCATCTTTTAATTAAACTGGAGCTGACAGCAGGCCAGTTAGGGTAGGTCACTAAGCAACGTACTGGGATGGCTTAGTAAGGATAGCAATCACAAAAAGTGCAGTGAGTTTTAAGACTGTAAAGACCCACTGCCACTAGGGACGATAACTAACTAATACCACTAATTGGAATTAGACGGAGGGCATGTGGGACCAGGCTATGGAAGATTCTAATGATGACAGAGTTTAGGTTAAGACAACATGTGTCCTACAATGGATGGAGGACACAATGAATAGTTATATTGCATGATACAGATTTGTTGAATCCAATCTAGTGTCTAAACTTCATATCACCCTCTCTCTGTAGGATCTACAAGAAGACCAGCGGCAACGGATCGGTAAGGACCCCCTCTGACATCATAACTGTGAGACACACTGGTCGGGGCCTGCTCTGATGCACTTATCGCATACCAGAGCAGGAATCCATATACTTCCTCTAACCGAGCCAACTTACAAACGGCACTGCGATTCCTCAGGCTCCATCAAGATAACTGAGATTAGGCCTATCTATATGGTGTTGATTACAGACAGGAAGTAACCTCTCTCTCTCCCTTTCTCCTTTRCCCAGATTGCTCTCTACCTGGGGAAGAGAGACTTCGTGGACCATGTGGAGACTGTTGATATCGTCGGTGTGTTATAAAGTTATCTCTGAATATCTTTGCACTTTACTAATCTAAGAGTAGTGTGTCTGTGTGTGTGTGTGTTTTTTGGTGTGTATTTTTCATACATGTATCTTCTCTTGCAGATGGGGTGATCAAGGTTGACCCCGCTGAACTTGAAGGCAGGAAAGGTAACATTTAGTTGATTTCACTGTATCTATTGAACCAGGAAAGATGCATGAAGTCAAATTCAGCCCATCGAGGMTCAGTCTTGATATCAAAGATCTATCTCTAATCTCGTTGCAGTATGGGTGTATCTAGCATGCTCATTCCGTTATGGTAGTGACGACCTGGATCTGATCGGGATGAACTACAGAAAAGACATCTGGATAAAGAGGCAGCAGATCTACCCTGTTGTTGGCACCACACCAGCCAACACCCCTATGCAGGAGGCCCTCCTGAAGAAATGTGAGGACCAAGGCCATGCCTTCACTTTCAATGTGAGTTTCACTGTGTGTTTCCTTCTGTCTCATCCTTCACACGGCATCACACAAAAATATATGTCTGTGCATAGCTCACTGTTCACCCACACAAAGTGTAATCTCGGTCCGCACTCTTAGCTGGTGTTGCAAACCACATCAAAGACTTTGTCACAATGGACATTCCCATTAATGGCCCAGTGCAGTCCAAAACTTGATTTTCCTGTGTTTTATATATATTTTATATATACACTGTGAAGTTGGAATAATACTGTGAAATTGGTAAAATTATGATAATGCCCTTTAGTGTAAGACTGTCTGAAATGTCAGCATGTTTTGGTGGGAGGGAATTTTGGCCTGCCTGGTGACATCAGCAGTAAATTAAATACATGAAGTAAATTAGTTAATAGACAAATAAGAAAGACAGTTGCATACCTCTTTGCCAATGTCAGTTTTCCCCTCCTGTCACGGGTGTGCGTACTGGTAGCGAAGTCAGGTGCAGGAGAGCAGAGYYTTGTGAACAGGCGCACACTTTATTMAGGCAGGAGKAAKCAYCAGACGGACYCAACTGCGTCAAAACCTCCAGCAAAAATGGCAAAAGTGCAAAYCGCGAAAACAGTCACAAAAGCTATAGTTTACCAAATAAACATACTTCGTGAAATAAACACGGAACATGGAAAACCAGCCTGGRGCGTCACATAAAACACSTAACACAAAYCAATACCACACAAAGACATGGGGGGAACAGAGGAATATATATACACAATGTGATTAGGGAATGTAAACCAGGTGTGCGGGGAACAAGACAAAACAAATGGAACAATGAAAAAWGGAGCAGCGATGGCTAGAAGGCCGGTGACGTTGACCGCCGAACGCCGCCCGAACAAGGAGAGGAGCCGACTTCGGTGGAAGTCGTGACACCTCCCTACTCAGACCACTCCCAGACAAGATTAGCAAGATTCTTGCTTGAGAAATTGCTATTTGCTAAGACCATTTTAATAGAAAACAATCACAGTAAGGTACTTAATTGTTACCCAGAAATTATGTGATATTGAGATAAAAACGGCTACATTGGACCTTTGAAGGAAATGGACATCCTAGCCTGTTGGTTTGTATCTATCCACACCTGATCACTTCTTACTTCCTGTCCGTTTCAGATTGATAACAACCTACCGTGCTCAGTCGGCCTTCAGCCTGCACCAGAGGATGTCGGCAAGGTACGTTCTTCTCCTTTCGTTCTCCCTCTAATCTTCTCTCTATTTCTTKTTTTTCTTTTTCACTCTCTCGATTTGATCATTTCATCAAAGACAAATCACTCCTTTGTTTCCTACCTCTGCAGGCTTGTGGTGTCGACTACGAGGTGAAAGCCTACATCGCCAATGAGGCAGARGACCCTGATGAGAAAATTAACAAGAAGTGTGTATTAGTGGAATTCCACTACTGTGCATACCATTTGATGTTGCTAGTAATCAGATGATTGTGTGTTCTGATGGTTTTCTCCCTCTCTTCCTTTCTCCTGTCAGGGACACTTGCCGTCTGATCATTCGGAAGATCCAGTTTGCTCCAGGAACAATACCCGCTGGACCCCAGGCTGACATCAGCAAGAACTTCATGATGTCTGACAAGCTAGTCCACCTGGAGGCCTCTATAGAGAAGGAGGTAGGCCTGTAACCCTTCCATTGATTAGACTTTTATCCTGTAAGCATAGGAGAACATTGATTACTGTGCTAGTTTTCTATTGATGGATTCTGTATGATACCTGTTTATTTGAACATGTTTGCTTTCCTTTGGTGACTTTCAGCTCTATTTCCATGGAGACCCAATCCCTGTAAAAGTCAAAATCAACAACGAAACCGCAAAAGTGGTGAAGAAAATTAAAATAACGAGTGAGTCAACATAAAAGTGGTTGTGGCGTGAGWTCTCTGTTCTGATTGGCTTCGRTGGTAGAGCATGGCGCTTGCAACACCAGGATTGTGGGTTTGATTCATYGGGCCACCCATWCTTAAAATGTATGCACGCATGGCTGTAAGTCGCTTTGGAGAAAAATGTCTGCATATATATATTATTCTCTGTCATGATTGCGTGTGTGTGTTTCAACTCTTGTTTCTGACCAACACACATCCTTCTGACCAGTTGACCAGACAACAGAGGTGCTGCTTTACCAAGCAGACAAATATACCAAGACTGTTCTGAATGAGGAATTTGCGTAAGTCAAGAACACATTCATTCCATTTCTACTGTAATGTAGAATTACTAAACCTTATGTCTATAACCCAGTACTGAAGTCAAACAATAAAGTATATTCTGATTCTCACTATTTGTGAATCACAATGTCCTGTTTGTGTGGTCGTCCTGCTCAGGGAGGAAGTAAAAGGAGAATCCACCCTGGAGAAGACYTTCACGGTGATCCCTCTTCTGTCCAACAACAAAGAGAAGCGTGGTCTGGCCGTGGACGGCAGACTAAAGGATGAAGATACCAACCTGGCTTCTACCACACTGTGAGTCAGTGAGTTACCCAAGACATACACTACCGTTCAAAAGTTTGGGGTCACTTAGAAATGTCTTTGTTTTTTAAAGAAAAGCACATTTTTTGTCCATTAAAATAACATCAATTTGATCGGAAATACAGTGTAGACATTGTTAATGTTGTAAATGACTATTGTAGCGGGAAACGGCAGATTATTTATGGAATATCTACATAGGCGTACAGAGGCCCATTATCAACAACCATCACTCATGTGTTTCAATGCCACGTTGTGTTAGCTAATCCAAGTTTATCATTTTAAAAGGCTAATTGATCATTAGAAAACACTTTTGCAATTATGTTAGCACAGCTGAAAACTGTTGTTCTGATTAAAGAAGCAATAAAACTAGCCTTCTTTAGACTAGTTGAGTATCTGAGGCATCAGTACTTGTGGGTTCGATTACAGYCTCAAAATGGCCAGAAACAAAGAATTTTCTTCTGAAACTCGTCAGTATATTTTTTTKTTTTGAGAAATGAAGGCAGTTCCATGCGTGAAATTGCCAAGAAACTGAAGATCTCGTACAACGCTCGTACAATTAACAATGTCTACAATGRATGTCTGATCAACTTCATGTTATTTTAATTGACTTTTTTTTTTAAATTTTCTTTCAAAAACAAGGACATTTCTAAGTGACCCCAAACTTTTGAACGGTGGTGTAGCTCCACCACACCCGCTCTCCTTCTGTAGATGATGATAAAAAACCTTTTCTGCGTCATCATCTATTGTCAAAAAGCCTGAGGTAACCCATCCCTATGCTGTCCTCCCCTCTCCTAGCATTCGTCCTGGCATGGATAAAGGAATGCAGGGAATCTTAGTCACTTACAAAATCAAAGTGAACCTCTTGGTCTCCAGCGGAGGCCTCTTGGGAGGCCTAACAGCCAGGTAAGAACAGGAGTTGATATATAACATATGCACTTTATTATATGACATATACACAGAGTACACATGGGAAACTGTTGAGCGTGAAAAACACAGCAGCGTTGCAGTACTTTACACAAACCGGCACCTACTACCATACCCCGTTCAAAGGCACTTAAATCTTTTTGTCTTGCCCATTCACCCTCTGAATGGCACACATACACATATCTCAATCATATCTCAAGGCTTAAAAATCATTCTATAACGTGTCTCCTCCCTTTCATCTACACTGATTGAAGTGGATTTAACAAGTGTCATCAATAAGAGATTATAGTTTTCACCTGGTCAGTCTATGTCATGGAAAGAGCAGGTGTTCTTAATGTTTTGTCACTCAGTGTACATGAATGTCAGTATGGTTTTGTTGGAGAAACATGATTATGTTGCCCACTGATAATGTACATTTTGTTTCGCKACAGTGATGTCGGAGTAGAATTACCTTTGGTATTGATGTCTCCCAAACCTGCAGATGTGTAAGTATGACTCTACTACCTGGTTTATCAGTGTGAAATGGGAGATTCATACGTGATGATATTCTGGCATGCGTGACAATTTCAGTTTTCCATTGAGTCAATAGTTTGTAATTGTTTCCATAAGAATGTTGATCTTATGTGTGTTTGTGCATTTCTTGAACTGCAGCCCAGTGGAGTAAATGCCTCTGTAGTGCAGGTGAGGTCACTCTCAAAGTCACATGTTTTCGGCCCGATATTCACTTCTTCAAGGGATACAAAAGCATTATTATTTGGTAATAGTGGGAAAGGGTTGAAATAGTTGCAGTTAAAGAAACATTTTCCATTGTTGCTCATTGGATATACTATCAAGGTATAGAAATAGCTCTTAAAGAAGTGCACAATATCAACACAATGTATCCTCTTGATACGCTTGTGTATTGTGCTACAGAATGATCATACACTTGGATACATATGCCAATTAGGATGATATAGAGATGCCACTGTCATGGCCGCGGGAAGATGTTTTGGATTGGGTAATAATAGTTAATAAATATTTTATTTTTTATTTAACCAGGTAAGTCAGTTAAGAACAAATTATTATTTTACAATGACAGACAACCCCGGCCAATTGCGCACCACCCTATGGGACTCCCGATCACGGCCAGTTGTGATACAGCCCAGGATCCTACCAGGTTCTGTAGTGTCGCCTCTAGCACTGAGATGCAGTGCCTTAGAATGCTGGGCCACTCGGGAGGAGGTGCTGCAGCACCCTCAACACCCCTACTTCCCACGGCTATGACTACTGTAGTACAATGCACAAGATATCAWYGTTTGATAGTGGACTCAAAAGAGAGAAAAACTATTGAACAGAACAACCACATATTCAAGCAATTCCTTGTCAGATAGCTGATGTGATGTTGTGTTTGTCTATGTCTCCCCCTCTAGAACGGATATAAAATTTGAGTAGATTCCCCAACAGAAGATGCAGAAGGACGATCAGTAAGAGAAACAGCAACAGACTCGCTGAAAGGCCAACTGACACCAAAGAAACTAAGCACCAATAACATATAGCAGAGACCCAAGAGGATCACAACAACAATATTTCTTTCTCTCTTCCTTAGACCCTTCGTCAACATTACACCTACTGATGAGGGCACACTGGGATGGCATCATATAGCAGATAGATGAGAGGGCTCTGAGTCCCCTTGAACGAAACCCAATTAATTACTAGCCAATATAGGTCAAAAAGTAATTTCTATAGTTTAAATTGTTTTGCTTTTTACAAGTGAACTCTACAATAAAGAGTATATAACAGCTATTTATTTTTTTGCACACATGATGGTATCTCAAAAGGAACTGTACCAGCATTTGAGTGTTATATGAACAGATGGGCAGCAGTGGGTGGGGAGAAGGCTGTGGGGGAACCCTGATTGTGGCACTCTACATTTCAGTCATTTAGCAAACGCGCCTGTCCAGAGCGACTTACAGTAGTGAGTGCATACATTTCCATACTGCTCCCCCATGGGAATCGAACCCTCAACTCTGACATTGCAATTGCCATGCTCTACCAGCTGAGCTACACAGAACCATGTCTTATCCAACAACAAAAAAATAAAAAGATGTTCACCTCCTACTTCCTATGTCAAATCGTTATGTGTATCTCTCACTGTCTTCTGTTAGTTCACCGCTTCTTTCCTCTGATTACGATAAGCTATTCCACACAGCCATCAAAGCCATTCCAAACACATGACAATCTGCAACCAACAAAGGAGTTTCAATGCAATAAACTCTTGCATTTTGTCGACCTCAAACAAACAATGTCTGAACACAATCAACCACACCCCCCAAACAATTATCAAGACAGCATGGGGTTTCAAATGGGTCTGAAACAAATGACAAGCACAAGTACAAACCGGAACGCGGTGATTTTATATCTTTCACACTAATTAGGGCCCCTGGGAAACGTGGACCAAAACTATGGTTCCTAGCGTGTCACACATGGACAATGGCTAATGCAGTCACATAGGCCCACAGGCGAATAATTCAGAACATTTAAACCATTAGCTATGTATTACATTTTACAACATAAGATATAACTTGCAACAAAGCAAATTGTAGCACCATCACTTGTCCATTGTTGCTTGCACCGAGGGTCAGGATAAAGAGGAGTCTGTGACGGTAGAAATAAAACATTTGGAAAAAGTGGAGCCCTGCCTTTTGGCTGATCCATTTGTGGTTTCAGGGTGGGTGAAAACAAGAGTTGGGTGCTGTGGAATCAGTAAAAGTAACCAAAAGTGCTCTTGTGATAATTGTTTGTGTTTCTGCTGGTCAGGGGGAGCAGGCGTTCCGCGTTAAACGAATGGGGACAAGAGATGTGAATTGTTTTGCTCTCAAGAAAAGGGTGCCATTGAAAGGAGTGATTACTGGGGTAGCGGTAAATGTACCCAGTGTTTGTGATGCTCATTGTTTGGTGAGACGCAGACAGGGTGGCAGGAGTGGTGAAACAAATGAGTCATTGTCTGTCCTTTTAAGTTTTGATGTTGAGTTTTTGCTTGACAAAGTGATGTTAGGATATATAATTTATCCCATCCAAGCTTTTGTGCCCAGAAAACATTACGTTGTTACAGGTGTCAAGCTTATGGGGGGATAGGCCAACAAGTGATATAGATTTTGTGAGTGTAGGGTTAGATGACAGGGGATTTGTTGATTTTCATAAATATATTTTTTAAAGCAAAGTATAAGGTAGTTATACTCCAGTCTAGTAGGTGGCGGTAATGCAAAGTTTATCGGATGCCAACCGCCGTTAAACCTTATCAAATAAGAAGACTTGTCCAATGGGCTGCATTTCAAACTCATAAAAGACACACACTCCTCCACTTATGCCCTTGGGGGAATCCCCGCGGCCATTTTTTTTGTTGGTCAATTTAAAAAAAAAAATTATATATATATTTTTTCACCTTCATTTAACCAGGTAGGCTAGTTGAGAACAAGTTCTCATTTGCAACTGCGACCTGGCCAAGATAAAGCAAAGCAGTTCGAAACATACAACAAGACAGAGTTACACATGGAATAAACAAACATACAATCAATAATACAGTAGAAAAATATATATACAGCATGTGCAAATGAGGTAGGATAAGAGAGGTAAGGCATATATATAGCAATTAAACACTGGAATGGTAGGGTGTGCGGAAGATGAATGTGCAAGTAGAGATACTGGGGTGCAAAGGAGCAAGATAAATAGATAAATACAGTATATGGATGAGGTAGATTGGATGGGCTATTTACAGATGAGCTATGTACAGGTGCAGTGATCTGTGAGCTGCTCTGACAGCTGGAGCTTAAAGCTAGTGAGGGAGGTAAGAGTCTCCAGCTTCAGAGATTTTTGCAGTTTGTTCCAGTCATTGGCAGCAGAGAACTGGAAGGAGAGGCGGCCAAAGGAAGAATTGGCTTTGGGGGTGACCAGTGAGATATATCTGCTGGAGCGCGTGCTACGGGTGGGTGCTGCTATGGTGACCAGTGAGCTGAGATAAGGCGGGGCTTTACCTAGCAGAGACTTGTAGATGACCTGGAGCCAGTGGGTTTGGCGACGAGTATGAAGCGAGGGCCAGCCAACGAGAGCATACAGGTCGCAGTGGTGGGTAGTATATGGGGCTTTGGTGACAAAACGGATGGCACTGTGATAGACTGCATCCAATTTGRTGAGTAGAGTGTTGGAGGCTATTTTGTAAATGACATCGCCGAAGTCAAGGATCGGTAGGATYGTCAGTTTTACGAGGGTATGTTTGGCAGCATGAGTGAAGGATGCTTTGTTGCGAAATAGGAAGCCGATTCTAGATTTGATTTTGGATTGGAGATGTTTAATGTGAGTCTGGAAGGAGAGTTTACAGTCTAACCAGACACCTAGGTATTTGTAGTTGTCCACATATTGTAAGTCAGAACCGTCCAGAGTAGTGATGCTGGAAGGGTGGGCAGGTGCGGGCAGCGAACGGTTGAAGAGCATGCATTTKGTTTTATTAGCATTTAAAAGCAGTTGGAGGCCACGGAAGGAGTGTTGTATGGCATTGAAGCTCGTTTGGAGGTTTGCTAACACAGTGTCCAAAGAAGGCCAGAYGTATACAGAATGATGTCGTCTGCGTAGAGGTGGATCAAAGAATCACCAGCAGRGAGAGCMACATCATTGATGTATACAGAGAAGAGAGTCGGCCTGAGAATTGAACCCTGTGGCACCCCCATAGAGACTGCCAGAGGTCCGGACAACAGGCCCTCCGATTTGACACACTGAACTCTATCGGAGAAGTAGTTGGTGAACCAAGCGAGGCAATCATTTGAGAAACCAAGGCTGTTGAGTCTGCCAATAAGAATGTTGTGATTGACAGAGTCGAAAGCCTTAGCCAGGTCGATGAATACGGCTGCACAGTAATGTCTCTTATCGATGGCGGTTATGATATTATTTAGGACTTTGAGCGTGGCTGAGGTGCACCTATGACCAGCTCTGAAACCAGATTGCATAGCGGAGAAGGTATGGTGAGATTCGAAATGGTCGGTAATCTGTTTGTTAACTTGGCTTTCAAAGACCTTAGAAAGGCCGGGTAGAATAGATATAGGTCTGTAGCAGTTTGGGTCTAGAGTGTCTACCCCTTTGAAGAGGGGGACGACCGCGGCAGATTTCCAATCTATGGAAATATCAGATGATATGAAAGAGAGGTTGAACAGGCTAGTGATAGGGGTTGCAACAATTTCGGAAGATCATTTTAGAAAGAGAGGGTCCAGATTGTCTAGCCCGGCTGATTTGTAGGGGTCCAGATTTTGCAGCTCTTTCAGAACATCAGCTATATGGATTTGGGTGAAGGAGAAGTGGGGGAGGTTTGGGCGAGTTGCTGTGGGGGGCGCAGGGCTGTTGACCAGGGTAGGGGTAGCCAGGTGGAAAGCATGGCCAGCCGTAGAAAAATGCTTATTGAAATTCTCAATTATTGTGGATTTATCGGTAGTGACAGTGTTTCCAAGCCTCAGTGCAGTGGGCAGCTGGGAGGAGGTGCTCTCTGGACTTTACAGTGTCCCAGAACTTTTTTGAGTTTGTACTACAGGATGCAAAATTCTGTTTGAAAAAGCTAGCCTTAGCTTTCCTAACTGCCTGTGTATATTGGTTCCTAACTTCCCTGAAAAGATGCATATCACGCGGGCTATTCGATGCTAATGCAGAACGCCACAGGATGTCAGCCCGTCTGGTGTTCAACCTTCCCAAGTTCTCTCACGTCACCCCGCTCCTCCGCTCTCTCCACTGGCTTCCAGTTGAAGCTCGCATCCGCTACCAGATCAGACCCTGGTGCTTGCCTACGGAGCTGTGAGGGGAACGGCACCTCCGTACTTCAGGCTCTGATCAGGCCTACACCCAAACAAGGGCACTGCGTTCATCCACCTCTAGCCTGCTCGCCTCCCTACCTCTGAGGAAGTACAGTTCCCGCTCAGCCCAGTCAAAACTGTTCGCTGCTCTGGCACCCAATGGTGGCACAAACTCCCTCACGAGACGCCAGGTCAGCGGAGTCAATCACACCTTCCGGAGACACCTGAAACCCACTCTTTAAGGAATACCTAGGAGGATAAAGTAATCCTTCTAACCCCCCCCCCCTCCCCCTTAAAAGATTAGATGCACTATTGTAAAGTGGTTGTTCCACTGGATATCATAAGGTGAATGCACCAATTTGTAAGTCGCTCTGGATAAGAGCGTCTGCTAAATGACTTAAATGTAAATGTAAATGTTTTTGTGCTAGTCAAGGGCAGACAGGTCTGGAGTGAACCAAGGGCTATATCTATTACTGGTTCTACATTTTTTGAATGGAGCATGCTTATTTAAGATGGTGAGGAAGGACTTTTAAAGATAAGCAGGCATCCTCTACTGATGGGATGAGGTCAATGTCATTCCAGGATACCCCGGCCAGGTCGTTTAAGAAAGGCCTGTTTGCTGAAGTGTTTTAGGGAGCGTTTGA
This sequence comes from Salvelinus sp. IW2-2015, assembly GCF_002910315.2. Taxonomy (NCBI): domain Eukaryota; kingdom Metazoa; phylum Chordata; class Actinopteri; order Salmoniformes; family Salmonidae; genus Salvelinus; species Salvelinus sp. IW2-2015. The sequence goes on from NC_036848.1 coordinate 13,455,213, forward strand.
CAGTGATGAGGGGTGGTCGTTTGACCGCAGACCCATTACGGATGCAGGCAATGATGCAGTGATCGCTGAGATCTTGGTTGAAAACAGCAGAGGTGTATTTGGAGGGCGAGTTAGTTAGGATGATATCTATGAGGGTGCCCGTGTTTACGGATTTGGGGTTGTACCTGGTAGGGTCATTGATAATTTGTGTGAGATTGAGGGCATCGAGCTTAGATTGTAGGATGGCTGGGGTGTCAAGCATGTCCCAGTTTAGGTCACCTAACAGCACGAGCTCAGAAGATAGATGGGGGGCAATCAATTCACATATGGTGTCCAGGGCACAGCTGGGGGCAGAGGGTGGTCTATAGCAAGCGGCAACGGTGAGAGACTTGTTTCTGGAAAGGTGAATTTTTAGAAGTAGAAGCTRGAATTGTTTTGGTACAGACCTMGATAGTAAGARAGAACTCTGCAGGCTATCTCTGCAGTAGATTGCAACACCGCCCCCTTTGGCAGTTCTATCTTGGCGGAAAATGTTTATAGTTAGGGATGGAAATTTCAGGGGTATTGGTGGTTTTCCTAAGCCAGGATTCAGACACGGCTAAGACATCCGGGTTGGCAGAATGTGCTAAAGCAGTGAATAAAACAAACTTAGAGAGTAGGCTTCTAATGTTAACATGCATGAAACCAAGGCTTTTACGGTTACAGAAGTCAACAAATGAGACCACCTGGGGAGTAGGAGTGGAGCTAGGCGCTGCAGGTCCTGGATTAACCTCTACATCACCAGAGGAACAGAGGAAAAGTAGGATAAGGGTACGGCTAAAGGCTATAAGAACTGGCCGTCTAGCACGTTCGGAACAGAGAGTAAAGGGAGCAGGTTTCTGGGCACGATAGCATAGATTAAATGCATAATGTACAGACAAAGGTATGGTAGGAAGAGAGTACATTGGAGGTAAACCTAGGCATTGAGTAATGATGAGAGAGATATAGTCTCTAGAGACGTTTAAACCAGGTGTTGTCATCGCATATGTTGGAGGTGGAACAGCATGGTTGGTTAAGGTATATTGAGCAGGGCTAGAGACTCTACAGTGAAATAAGACAGTAATCACTAACCAGGACAGTAATGGACAAGGCATATTGATATTAGGGAGCGGCATGCGTAGCCAAGTGATCTTATGGGTCCAGTGAGGGGTTGGGCTGGCTGGGGACACGACCATTCAGACAGTTAGCAGGCCGGGGCTAGCAAGCTAGCAGTTTGCAGGCCGGGGCTAGAAACCTAGCATAAGGGCCTTAGAGGGATGTCGCGATGGTGGAAAGTCTGTTTTTGCCTCCTCGTGCGGTGACGTCGATAGACCAGTCGTGGAATGTGTAGGGTTCCAAGTAGCAGAGGGGTCCAAGTCCAATTGGCAAAATGGGTATAGTGGTCCAAGAAACTGGCCGATGGATCAGCTAGCAGTCCAATATGCTCTAGATAGCTAGCAGGCCGCGGTTAGCAGAATGGGCCTTCAGGGGATGAGGGGCCTGTTGGGATCCTCGGGCAGATTATGTCGGTATTCCAGTTGTGAAGGATRGAGAGGTTCCGTGCCCCATACCGGCAGTAGAAGGGGTCCAGATATTGTAGCCGAGGAGTGGGCTTCAGGAGTAGCCCAGAAGCCCTAGCCGGGAGATGGGTCTAGCATTGGCTAGCTCCAGGRTAGTTGGTGCTAACTCCGGGACGGAAACGTTAGCCAGGAGTAGTCAACCCGGGTTGCGGTTAGCTAGCTGCAATGATCCAGATGAAAAGGTTCAGAGTTTGCGGTAGGAATCTGGGGATATGGAGAGAAAAATAGGTCCGGTATGCTCTGGTTTGAAACGTGTTGTACGTACTGGCGAGAGCTTTCCGGGCTAAAGGTTAGCTGATGACCGCTAGCAGTGGTTAGCTGACTGATAGCTGATAGCCAAGCAAGGGAAGGGCTTGAAACGCCCCATAATTCAATTTGTGATGATTGTACATCCGCTAAGAAAAGTCAGCCAAAACTTAAAACCAACGTTAATATGGAGAAGTCAACATACAGGTAAGTAGAAATGAATGTAAAATTGTGCTACTAATGCACATGACGACTCAAACACGTATCATAAAAGTAATTATGTTTTTGTTTGGTTAGCTTTTGGAAACATTAACTTGCACACATATCTTTCCCTGACATCACACTTATACATTGTCATTTTCCATTTACCTGATATAGTAGGATGGCTAACATTCAATGTCTGCAGATCACATCTAATCAAATCAAATGTTATTTGTCACATGCGCCGAATACAACAGGTGTAGGTAGACCTTACAGTGAAATGCTTACTTACAAGCTCTTAACCAACAATGCTTTAAGAAGTTAAGAAAAAATAAGTGTTAAGTAAAAAATAGAAAATAGAAGTAACAAATAATTAAACAGCAGCAGTAAAATAACAATAGCGAGGCWATATACAGGGGGTACCGGTGCAGAGTCAATGTGCGGGGGCACCGGTTAATCGAGATAATTGAGGTAATATGTACATGTACATAGAGTTAAAGTGACTATGCACAGATAATAAACAGAGAGTAGCAGCAGCGTAAAAGAGGGGTCTGGGTAGCCATTCGATTAGGTGTTCCGGAGTCTTATGGCTTGGGGTTAGAAGCTGTTAAGAAGCCTTTTGGAGAACAGTCTATGACTAGGGTGGATGGAGTCTTCCTCTGACACCGCCTGGTATAGAGGTCCTGGATGGCAGGAAGCTTGGCACCAGTGATGTACATGGCCGTACGCACTACCCTTTGTAGTGCCTTGCGGTCGGAGGCCGAGCAGTTGRCATACCAGGRAGTGATGCAACCAGTCAGCATGCTCTCTATGGTGCAGCTGTAGAACCTTTTGAGGATCTGAGGACCCATGCCGAATCTTTTCAGTCTCTTGAGGGGGAATAGGTTTTGTCGTGCCCTCTTCACGACTGTCTTAGTGTGTTTAGACCATGATAGTTTGTTGGTGATGTGGACACCAAGGAACTTGAAGCTCTCAACCTGCTCCACTACAGCCACGTCAATGAGAATTTGGCGTGCTCGGCCCTCCTTTTCCTGTAGTCCACAATCATCTCCTTTGCCTTGATCACGTTGAGGGAGCGGTTGTTGTCCTGGCACCACAAGGCCAGGTCTTTGACCTCCTACCTATAGGCTGTCACTGTTGTTCTTGGGCACAGGGACTATGCTGCTCTACCAAGCAAAAAGGCAGTAACTGCTCATAGCGTGGAAATGAGAAAAATGGCTTGTATTTAACTTGGTTTCACAGTAACTTTATGCAGTTACTGCTAACATGACCCCCATTTTCTCCAAAACACAATACAATAGAGGCAGGATACTTGTCCACATGATTAAGCATGTATTTAATATAGCAAAAATTACATTAACTCATTTTGTGAGCTGTCTTTTAGCCAAGATATGAAATGCAGTCATAATTGACTGTAGCGCATATAAGGCACACACAACAGTTGGGATGAACGAGTGACATATTTCCGGGCAAGAGAGATCCATTTGAAATTAATTCATTCTTCCCTCGCCCGTTGCCCTGCAAGTGTCAACTCGTCAGARGTCATGATATGTCATCAGAAGTGTCCACTTAATTTGAGGGCCGAAGGGAACGGGTGTGTCTTTTAAGTGTGGTACTTGGAATGCAACCCTGCACTTTTTGGTACTCGTAGTCTGTCCGTCAGGGGGTGCTGGCTCGCGCGTCACAATTTCACATACAGAACTAGCATACACACAGAACGCAACAAAAGCTAGGCTATCGATACTACCCTGTGTCTCTTTCCCGTCGAGACAGCATAGGAAATTGGCAATATAGCTAGCTAGCTGTTATTTATCGTTTAATAAAGATGTCGACCACGACCGGCGGTGGAGAGTTTGGCAACCCCCTGCGGAAATTCAAGCTCGTATTCTTAGGCGAACAAAGTGGTAAGTGGGGGTCTTTTCAGCAGAGCATGTGAGTATTTGTTTTGGTGAGAGTACCGCCAGCTGACGTTAGCCTAGCTGTTAGCTAGCCAGGCCGAAACAGAACGATTATGCTAAACGACGCCTTGTTATGTTAGTTAGCTATATTTTAGCCAATGGAACTTGTTTACTAGCTAACGTTATCCCATTGCATCAGCAAAAATTGGTTGCTTGAGATCATGTTGCCAAAYATGTTGGTGGATAAAGCTAGCTAGTTAATTTAGGTACTAGCTAACGTTAGCTTGGTAATATATCTGGTCATGCATATCCCGTGACTAACTAACGTTAAGATACTGAACTGTCGGTGTCATTCACGAGTTTAGGTTACATTCTTTCCATTTGATGTGAATGTTTTTCTGTTTACTTGGTATCTAACTTCACCTTGTGTGGGTGGAGTCAGTTTGCTAAGCCACGTCTGTCAGAGGGGAGCCAGTTGAGCTAGCTAGTTTGCTAACTCATTGAGCCGTTAATTCAACCATGGCCATTTCCTGTGACAAACGTCAACATTCAGAGAAATAAACRAGACATATGCTATATTATTTCCTCAAACAAATATTAATTCAGATTTGCATAGCCCCAAAACGGTGTATCGATTTTCCAGTCCATTTTAGTTAGCTAGTTATCGCCTCCATTCGTGGCTCCACCCTTTGCCAGCTCAGCGTGGGTCAGTACTCCAGCGCCTAGTTTTTCGATTTATCATGGAAATAAACAATATAATCACATATATGATCACTGTCAGTATTGTGTTTTAAATAGCTAAATGTTTATTATGAAGGTACGTTTTATTACTTTTCCTCACGAATTACAGTTGCAGAGGATAATACAGAATTTAGAAAATGTCAATGTAAACGAAATGTTCTGTCTTTACAGTGGGAAAGACATCGCTTATCACCAGGTTTATGTATGACAGCTTTGACAACACCTATCAGGTACATTATCTTATCTCAAGTACAGTACTGGTAATTCATTGCATGTAACTAACACATCAATCAAATGTATTTATAAAGCCCTTCTTACATCAGCTGATGTCACAAAGTGTTGTACAGAAACCCAGCCTAAAACCCCAAACAYCAAGCAATGCAGGTGTAGAAGCACGGTGGCTAGGAAAAGCTCCCTAGCAAGYCCGAAACCTAGAGAGGAACCAGGCTATGAGGGGTGGCCAGTCCTCTTCTGGCTGTGCCGGTTGGAGATCATAACAGAACATGGCCAAGATGTTCATAGATGACCASCAGAGTCAGATAATAATAATCACAGTGGTTTTAGAGGGTGCAACAGGTCAGCACCTCAGGACAGGTAGCACGTCCGGTGAACAGGTAAGGGTTCCATAGCCGCAGGCAGAACAGTTGAAACTGGAGCAGCAGCACCACCAGGTGGACTGGGGACAGCAAGGAGTCATCAGGCCAGGTAGTCCTGAGGCATGGTCCTAMGTCTCAGGTCCTCCAAGAAAAAGGGTAACATTAGTTGGCATCCACACCACTCTGAGCTTTGGGTWGTTTTGCTTGGTGGAAATGTCTGCCTTTGAGAGCCATGTTCTGTTTTTTGTAACCTGATTTATAGCTTGATTATAGCTTGCATACAATCTGCTACAAAACGGGGGGGGAACAAGGACACAAGGCCATACGTTTCTTTGGCTTGTTGTTGAATGTAGTAGTCATGCAGTTTGTCAGTGATATCTGAGGAGAATGTTTTTTGTCTTGCAGGCAACAATTGGCATAGACTTTTTATCGAAAACGATGTATCTGGAAGATCGTACGGTAAGTACTACTTGGCTTCTATATCATCTGCATCACTTGAAACCATTTCACATGTCCCTTGAGTTTGTACCCATATGTAGTCATTGTATATCCCCCTCCAAGCCACTCAAAAAGGGGTTTAGGTAGTCTCCTTTTAATCTAATCCTGACTAGACTGCTTGTTTAAAGCATGGACGTAGATGCACTATGAGTTGCAGTTTCATTATCAGTTTTTCATTTAGCCCATGTTTTCTTTCCTGCCATGATTCTGTTTTTAGTTCCATCATCATACGTTTTTGTCTCTGTCCACCCCTRCCCTCCATCCCCATGGCTGGGTTTCGAACTGTGTCCGCTCCTCGGTTTGTTGTGTGGCTGGCCACAGATTCGGCTCCAGCTGTGGGATACAGCCGGGCAGGAGCGGTTCCGCAGTCTCATCCCCAGCTACATCAGAGACTCAGCCGCTGCTGTGGTGGTTTATGACATAGCAAGTAGGTATCACCTCCCTGCCCTTCCCTCAGTGGACGGAAGGGGAGAACAGGGCAAACAGCATTTCCGCAGCTTGGCAACGTCACTGGACTGTAGTAATGGAAATAGCCTCCTGGTGCTTCAGGGCTTCCATTGTCTGAGAATTCTGTGCTACCCTAAAGTCAGTAGATATTATAAATGACATTGTTGGTGCAATGGTTCCAAATAGGCCAATAGAGTGGAATGGTAGACTTCTCAGTACATCCAGTGGTGATTGTGCTTGTGGAAATGTTGTCCCTAAAGGGGCTTGTCTAAGGAATGGGGGAAATGCTTTTCTTGCTCCAAAAGCATTGATTTGGAACATTTGCCATCTGTACTAGGTAACTAAAAAGCGTCAACATTGGGAACAGGTCATCTGCTAGCTACATGGGAAAGCTTTTTCCTATTCCAGGATGCATGAGCATTTTCGCCTCTGCTGCCTTGATGTTCTCTTGCAACTATTTTATGTCGTTCCTCTTTTCCCTTTCCGTCTGTCCCGTTTCCTTCTCCTCCGTCCCACTCCCCAGGTCCGACTCCAGCTCTGGGACACTGCTGGACAGGAGCGTTTCCGTAGTCTCATTCCCAGCTACATCCGCGACTCCACCATTGCTGTGGTGGTTTATGACATCACCAGTGAGTTAGAGCTGTGCTCTCATCACTGTAAGGGGGGGYCAGGGTCAACTGGGACATTACATTGGGAAGGATGCTGTCATAACACAGTAGCAAACCTCAGCAGCTTCTAATGTATGAGTAGTGTTGCTATTATTGGATGCATTTAGTGTCGCCATGTAGGAACTTTAATGATGCAACTTCATGGAGGTTAGGGAGTTTTCCCTTGTATTAACAGTGGCGTGGGGACTACTTTTCCTTTATGTGCTTAAACTTAACTTACCGTTTACTTTTGCTTACTAACACCTGGCTACTGTGTGTTCACTCCTCCGCTGAAATCAACTGTACTTTCAATGAGGAGCAATGACTGTTCTGATTTGCAAATGTATGTAACGTGTTCATATCCCCTTCACCCGGAGTTCAAACCTCATAAGATATTTAAAGTGATCATGCTCACTCTGTATGCATTCTGAATTGGTACGGTTCTTCCCCTCAGACCTCAATTCATTCCAGCAAACCTCAAAGTGGATTGATGATGTCAGAACAGAGAGAGGAAGTGATGTCATTATCATGCTTGTGGGAAACAAAACAGACCTGGCTGATAAAAGGTACATGGTGGTGTGTGTGTGTGTGGAGAGTAGTTGGTGGGGTGGTAAACGGCAATGTGGTCCCTGAACTGGATATTGACGTATTTGACAACCGTTGTATGTGTGAACACTTTGTCTCAAAGCCTGGTTTCTCCTCCTCCCTCGACTGTATTTGGCATCCCATCTTATTTAGATTTTAATGAGTATATTGGGCACAACATTCATTTTCAAGTGTTTTCTGTTTTTGATCTATTGAACTTTACTCCATGTTCACCCTGCTTACTATTTGGTTAAACTTTTTTGGGGAGGTCAAATTTTGGTTTTATCAACATTTTTTTGTTCCCTCTCCCCGGTGTCTCCCCATGTCACTTTGATTTGGTGTCCACTCCCAACCCCCTGACACCACCCTCCCCTCCTGTCCCTCCCCCTGGGACCATGGCAGACAAGTGTCTGTAGAGACTGCAGAAAGGAAAGCTCGTGAACTCAATGTGATGTACATAGAGACCAGTGCCAAGGCTGGCTATAACGTCAAACAGGTGGGTGTCCAGTTACCACCAGCAGGTGTTCAAACAGCCTCCAGAACTGCTCATTATGCTCCCCCTTAGGAAGAGTAATTTGTCATGTACTACGTGGATTAGATGTTTAATGTGGACCAAGTGACTGTGCTGTGAGTGACTTTGGATTCTCTCTATGGCGTGTCAAGCTGTTTCATCTTTTCTCAGCAAAGCTGCTCCCTCCTATCCGTTTGTCTCTGAGGCATGACCAAACTAACCCTCTCTCTTTCTAACCAGAAACTCTGAGCTCTCCGTTTTCTCTCCATCTCCCCCTTTCCCTCTCGGCCTGTCCTCTTTCATGTCTGTCTATCCCTCCATCTCTCCACCTCTCGGCTGTGGCCTGAGCAGACAGATCACCACGGAAGAGGGCGAGCAGAGAGCTAAGGAACTGAATGTCATGTTCATTGAAACCAGCGCAAAGACTGGCTACAATGTCAAACAGGTAGAGCTTCTGTTCACTCAGGATAGTCCAGCCCAATCTGCCCTCCTAGCCTACTTTCACAACTTCTAGTTTTCCCTTCTCTTTTCACTTGAATCCTCATGGCCTGTCCTCCTTGTCCTCTCTACGTTGTGATTCACCTCAGTGCTCAGGTGTTGTGTTGACGTTCACGTCCATTGCTTTAGAACGCTTCGGCATCAATTGTATTGTGCTGTCTGGCGCCGTGTTTTTTTTCTTTACTTTGCCTCGTTCCACAAAATGTCTGCTTGTGTTTCTCACTGTTTGGCATGGAGCCATCAACAGGCTTATTGAATGGGCATAGAATCTAAATAATCACATGACCATTTTTGACGCAAGTTAACGACTCTTAACGTGTTATTGGGACATCTTCCAAGATGTATACATTTTACATTTTAGTCATTTAGCAGACGCTCTTATCCAGAGCGACTTACAGTAGAGAATGTGTAATAAATATCAGGATCCATTTTGTCAGATGCATGTAGCCCCATGTACAAATATACTGTAGATTTTTTTTAAATTACTTGAAATGATCTCTTATAAATATGTTGGCCACATTACATTATTGATGCACTGTGTGGTACGGCTGTTTTGCTCCACTGATTCCTTGTGATTCCTCAGCTGTTTCGCCGTGTTGCCGCAGCCCTACCTGGGATGGACAGCACACCAGAGAAGAGCAAAGAGGACAGTATCTTTTCACAAAGGGGTTATCCCCGAGGCAGAATGGTTTGTAGCGTGTTTGAACTCAACATGTAATCAACACTCCAGAAATGCGTCAGTGTCTGTTGTAATGTTATCTGTTGCTTATGGATTTAATTTAGTTAAACTTGCATAATATTCTTCAAATTCTCCCCCAAATGTTTGATGCATGAAATGACTAATGAAGAATATTCCTTAAGCACCTCCTCTCTCAGTGATCGATATCAAACTGGAGAAGCCGCCGGAGATGGCTGTGACGGAGAGCAGCTGCTCCTGCTAGTAAACACCTAAACCCCCACCTGACCTGCCTCCTCCCCACCAACAGCTTGTGTCTCAGTGGCCACTCTCCCCACCCATGGCTCACTGCAATCGGCTGCAGAACCTCTTTCGACTCAGTGATTTTTCAGAGTAACTGTGTGGATGTGCTATTACTCTGTATTTAAACAGATCATCTAAAGATAATATTAAAGGTAAAACTGTCAAAAACAGAATAGGTTAAATGCTGAATATGATCAGATTGTCATCCAACTGCATGGCATTATCTAGGATTGCAGACTGACATAACTAACTGCTCCTGGGTTATTGCACTTTTTGGAGCATCAGTGCTATCACACTTGTCATTGTTGTAAAGTGATATTGTTTGAGATTATTTAAGTGACTATGAAAGGTCTCAGTCCCTTTTTGGTTCTTTGCTTTTATTTCCAATGGAGAGTCTGGAGTGGGTCAGCTACAGTATTCTATATACGTGATCAACAAAGTGTCTGTTACTGATTACCATGATTGTTTAAATATTTCGTTGCAAAAATATTATTTTGAATCATTGTTGGCTCAAATCTATTAATTTAAGCCTAATGAATAAGGGATATTTTTAAGGGCAAGAACAGCCAAATAACTTCATTTAGGATTACTGTAGTTCGTCGACTGAAGATTTKAATGGCGGCTGGTTTGTTAATTTGGCAGGTTGTCCAAGGGGATGCTTCAGAAAGTACGTGTAGCCAATCCGATAGGAAACGAGTATACATTTTTAGAAAAGGGACATAATCCCAAATTCATTGTACTGGAAAATACTAACTTAAATCTACTGATGTACACTTTAAAACTATAGCCGCTCTGTCAGAGGAACTTTCCTCAGTCATCTACACACATACAAACATCTTGTGTCTGAGGAGAAAAGGTGTTTAAAGTCCATGTGTGGGGTTATGGAGTGAGAGGGTGTCAACCCTTTTARACACTAAATGGAAACATGTCACTTGGCCCATGCAATGTCTCCTGCTCACCCTCCAATTGATATATATATTGTCTTGTTTTCATCACACTTGCAGGAACAGCGTGCTCATCATGCAGGATTTATAGACGGTTAAGAACACAGATTTCTTGCTTGTTTGTTCACCAATGGTGTGCACTGAATCGAGTCCCAATATTGTAAAGATCGAGAGGCCTGCTGCCGGGCCTCTGGCTTCAGTAGTTGTTTTGTAGAGCAGTTTAGATAGGAAGCGTTAGCTGTATCTGAGGATCAACTAACACCCTTGCTGTAAAAAACAAGTGCAGTGAAGATCATTTTTATCGCTATTGCCTGTGTATGACTGTTTTTTTATTTAACACAAGCAACTGTAAAATCGCATTGTATGCTTGACAAAAATGACAGTTGCTGGCACGCACGTGGAAGTTAGTGTTTTATTTTCGTGTCTCTGCTTGGATGCTGAATTTCAACGCAAAAGCCAGGCCTGGTTGTTTTGTCTTAAGTCACCACGGTCACACTGATGACTCCCTGCAGTGTGTATAGTCAGTGGATTGGTTTAGGTACAGAAAAGGCTTCACTTCACCCCTGTCCTTTACCACGTACACACGGTGGCATACACACAAACCAAATAACCACAGTCAAAAATGTACCAACCCCACCACCACACACCAATAGCTGTAGAGTGTTTGGAAATGTAAACATTTTAAAATGTTTAAACAAATGTAGATACGTATTTAATTACATCGAACAACCTTTAGCTTTATAGCTAATTCTATTACCTGTCGCTGACTGAATACTCAGCTCTGTGCTTTTCTGAAGTGTCTGTCCAGTTGAAATATGTCTACTAGTTTTTAGCAATGTTTCTGTGAATAATAATGTACTGTTAGTATTACTCTGCTGTTAAAAAATAAATAAAAAGTATAGTTAAAGAACACAAGTGTATCACACGAAGTAAAGGTATTTCACCAAAATTGTTTCAAGCTTCTCGCAAATTATTTTTTGAATATTATTAATAGGATAAGCCTACCTTTACATACACATTACTTTAGAAATGTTCATTTAACTAAGTTCCTACAAAATGAAGAATGTCAGATTTGTTATTTATCAGTGGGGTCTTTAAAATATCTTATTTTACCTCTTTCWTTTTTATTCATGTAATATAGTATTACAGGTCAAAGGTTATTGGCCCTAATGAATGGAATGTTGCCTTTTGTCACTACAGTGCTGATCAATAGATGTATGTGCCCTGTCATGTAATCCACAATGCATTAGTGATAATTGTAACCAACAATGTGACCGTTTCTGTGCCAGGAGGACATTTTATTTTTGCATAAGATATTGTGCATTTACAATATACAGTATTTAGACTTTGAGAGTGACTTATTGGCCAAGCATAAACTATTTATGACTGATCAACGTTCTCTGTTTTCGAATTTACCTGAACGTTATAATTATTCCGAGATATCACCTATGGCTACAACTATTGAGGTGGCTTATTCTAATACCCAACAATAATTAATTAAGATTTGTCACATTGCGCACGTTACACATCATGAATAATAATATATCGAGGCAAAAATTTGACAGTGTACAAATAGCTAAATAAAACTCAATTGAATTAGCATGAGTCTGATTTAAATATAATTGAAATATATAGGTCTATTTAGCCTAAACTATGGCCTATTTATATTTAAATCTAGGGATACCATCATTCCCAATGTCAGCCAAGTTGAGCTAACACAAGCTAGGKGTAGTTGTTCTCATTCCAAACCTATGTGTGCACTGTGTAGACAATAAAAGATTCCAGTAGATTACCTGTGTGCATTCCGGAAGCAGTGACGTGAGGAGTTGTTCTGCATTATTTTCGGCTGGACGCTGGGTGGGTCAGGAATCCAACACAAAAATCCAGTCTAACTTGATATGATAATTAGTGAGTATATCTGGATTGATCTCACTGTCATAATAGAACTGCATTTTGGAGGCAGGAGGATCGGACTGGATACACAACATTAATTCAGTGACTTTACTAGCATTGCCTTTCGCACTTGTTTTACTACTTGTTAAGTAGCTACCATTTTCCCCGTTCATTCAGAACGTTATTATGTCTCGAATTCTTTCGGGAATTATACCAGACGAGGCAGTCTTCACAGACTTCAGAAGACAAGCCTTGTCAACGGACAACTGGTACAGTAAATATGACAAGAACGGAATGGAGGTCTGGGTCGAGGTGGCCCCTGTAGCATCATCCCCTCAAGGAAACAAAAACATCCCTAAAGTTCACAAGATAAAGGTGAGGACACTTTGGCTTGACTTATCTGTCGATTTGATACACAGTAGTMTAGCCTAATGTTTTAGCACTAACACTAAACAGTATATGGTCATGGATCAGTTGAGTTGTTTGACCAAAATATGTTCTATATATATTTTCACCTTTATTTAACCAGGTAGGCCAGTTGAGAACAAGTTCTCATTTACAACTGCGACCTGGCCAAGATAAAGCAAAGCAGTGCGACAAAAACAGCAACACAGAGTTACACATGGGATAAACAAAGTACAGTCAATAACACAATAGAAAAATCTGTATACAGTTTGTGCAAATGAAGTAAGGAGGTAAGGCAATAAATAGGCCAATAGTGGCGAAGTAATTACAATTTATTACAATTTACACTGGAGTGATATATGTGCAGATGAGGATGTGCAAGTAGAAATACTGGTGTTCAAAAGAGTAGGAAAACAAATATGGGGATGAGGTAGGTAGTTGGTTGGATGGGCAATTTACAGATGGGCTGTGTACAGCTGCAGCGATCGYTAAGCTGCTCTGACAGCTGACGCTTAAAGTTAGTGGGGGAGATATAAGTCTCCAACTTCAGTGATTTTTGCAATTCATTCCAGTCAACTATATATAGTCAACTATATATAGTCAACTATATTAACAATATCCTGTTTTCTATTATGAATCCCATAGTCTGAATAGAGCAATAGACATTGCATTAAAGGACTAACTTTTACCCATTCCTGTCCTTTGCCTAACTTTTTCCAATGTATCTCTATCGGGGCGCTCCACCCCTGTTCCTGGAGAGCTGCCATCTTGTAGGTTTTTGATCCAACCCTAATCTAGCGCACCTGATTCTAATAATTAGCCGGTTGATGAGCTGAATACGGTTAGTTACAGCTGGGGTTGGAYCGAAAACCTTTCAGGAGGGTAGCTCTCCAGAAACAGGGTTGAAGAGCCCTGCGCTAAGTAGTCTTTTGACATTTCAATGTCCCTTGGAGACAYCGTAACACAGGTTTTCTGTTACACATTTCCACCACAACCCTTTTGTTTTTGTGTGGCAGCATTGTTACAAGAACACCTAGGGGTTTCCAGTTTTCCATAACCATTGGTTTATCACGTGTCATATTTATATGTAGTGAGTACTCAACAGATAAGACCTGATCTTGAGATGGAATTKATTTATTGTATTACTTCAATAATCAATTTACTTCAATGCTCTCTTTTGCTGTTTGGATTTCAGTGCAGAATGACCATAAAAGATGTGTCAGCCGCCACCATGTACGACGTCCTTCATGATGGCCTGTATCGCAAAAAGTGGGACCCCACCATGTTGGAGAGCTTTGACATTGCCCGTCTCTCCCCTAACGCTGARGTGGGCTACTACTCATGTGCGTGCCTCTTATTTGCTTGAGTTAAAAGTGCTYTTCCACATTCCTCTGTTATTGTCTCTTTCTTTACAGTGCAAAAACCTGACGGGTCAAATTTACTAAACGTTTGTGGTTCAAAGATGACCACAGGTGAAAATGTGCAGTAAATCTGGTGTAAAMTATTTTATTTACATTCCTTCCACTGTCCCATTGCTTTGAGGAACCCATTTCTCCATGGTGCCCCTCCACTGCGTCTCTGTTTCCATTGCCTCCTCTCTCACTGACTTCCATTACACTATATTGCATTGGTTCCATCAGCAGTTGTAGTGTACTTTTTATTCTGCCCTCAAGAGTTCAGATAAGGCATGAGGGAGCTGGTTTTTGGAGTGTATTTGTAGTCAACACGAGAGTGCAGTTGCTGCCATTGTAGGTCTTCGGAATCTTTGGTTACCATGACGGGGGGGGGGGGGGGGGGGTTTGTAGGAAAGCTCTCCTCAAGTAGTTTTTCATTTGTTGTTGTCCCTTTTGGTTTTCAGGGCTATGTCCGAAGCCACTGATGAACAGAGATGTGGTGACGCTGCGTTCCTGGCAGGTGACGGACGACGAGTATGTGATCGTTAACTACTCAGTCAAACACCTGGTACGTATGCTATGCACCTTCACCTCCTCGGTCTGTAGACTCTCTGGCTCTTAGCAACCATCCAGTACATACAGCAGTCTGTCTCCGCTCTACAATTCCTATTTTATTTTTATTTATTTTTTATTTTATTTTTATTTTACCGTTATTTTACCAGGTAAGTTGACTGAGAACACGTTCTCATTTGCAGCAACGACCTGGGGAATAGTTACAGGGGAGAGGAGGGGGATGAATGAGCCAATTGTAAATTGTAAATATAGTTCAATGGCAGTTCAATGGCAGTTATTGTCCTCATACAGGCCCTTGAAAAAGTATTCAGACCCCTTGCATTTCTTCACATTTTATTGTGTTACAAAGTGGGATTCAAATGGATTTAATTGTCTTTTTTGTTGTTGTCGACAATATACATAAAATACTTTAATGTCAAAGTTGAAGAAACATTTGAAAAAAAAAGACTAGAATATAGTCATTGCATAAGTGTTCAGCCTCTTTGTTTAGGCAAGCCTCAATTAGTTCAGGAGTCAAATTTGGCTTAACAAATCACATAAACAAAGCATTCCTCTGCCCCCATACATACAACATCTGTAAGGTACCTCAGTCAAGTATTGAATTTCGAGCACAGATTCAAGTACAAAGACCAGGGAGCTTTTRGAAAGCATCATTAAGAAGGGCAGTGATTGGTAGATGGGTAACAATAACAAATCAGACATTGAATATGTCTTAAAGCATGGTCATGTTAATAATTATGCTGTGGATGATGTATTAAACCACCCAGACACAACAAAGATACAGTCGTCCTTCTGAACTGAGCTGCAGCACAGGACGGAAACTGCTCAGGGATGTTACAATGAGGCCATTGGGGATTTTAAAACAGCTACAGAGTTCAATGGCTGTGATGGGAGAAAACTGAGGATGGATCAASAGCATTGTAGTGACTCCACAATAATGAACTAAATGACAGAGTGAAAAGAACACAAATATACTAAATATTCCAAAACATGCATATTGTATGCAACAAGGCACTTAAGTAATACTGATGYAAAAAAACATGGCAAAGAAATARACTTTTTGGCCTAAATGCAAAGCTTTATGTTTGGGGCAAATCCAACACATCACTGAGTAACTGCCTCCTTATTTTCAAGCTTGGTGGTGGCTGCATCATGGTATGGGTATGCATGACATTGGCAAATACTGGGGGGCTATCAGAATAAAAAGAAATGGGATCGGGCTAAGCACAGGCAACCTGGCTCAGTCTGCTTTCCACAGGACACTGGGAGATTAATTCACCATTCAGCAGGACAATAACCTAAAACACAAGGCCAAATCTACACTGGAGTTGCTTACAAAGAAGACAGTGAATGTTCCTGAGTGGCCAAGCTACAGCTACAGTTTTGACCCAATGAGTCCCACCAGTGTGATTTAGGACTTCTAACCCCTTTTAAAAATGGTGGTACCAACCATTAGTCTATGTGAGACAAGGGCGGATCTCGAAGGGGCTAAGCACAGGCAACCTGTATATTGCTGTCTAGCAATGGGTCTTTTTTACAAAAATGTCTGTAGAGTCAGAATGGTTTGAGCTACAAAGTATTAAAGCTACAGTATTTCTGAAAAGCTGAGACTCACGAACACYCATGTTTTGCTCTATGACCCTCACAAGCTACACAAGTCGTTAGAAGCTAAGGGYTTCTTCTACATAGAAGATCATAGGAAATCCCAGGACATAGTGTCTATAATACTGTAATAAGCTCACATAGTTGCTGTCACTCAACACAGTTGTCACTGACTAGTTGGATATTAATTTCCCACTGAGCAAACAATTTCTGTACTTACAACATTCACATAAATTATTTTTTATCCAATTTTTGCTTTTTTTGAATGCAACTGTTAATGTCAAATAGTTTTGTGTTCTACCTGTAGACCTGGTTGTCCTGAAAAGAAAATGGTAAAACACTTCAATGTGAAGCTAAATATAAGGGCTGGACATGCAGATAAATGAAAGTCAGAAAAAATGAAAAGCTGAATTTCGCTGGGGTCTCGGGACTGATAGGGTTACATCTGCTTGAAATACTATGGCAAGACATCAAAATTGCTGTCTAGCAATGATCCCCAACATCTTGACAGAGCATGAAGAATTTTGAAAACATTAATGGGCAAATATTGCACAATCCAGGTGTGCAAAGCTCTTAGACTTACCCAAGAAGACTCACAGTTGTAATTATTGCCAACATGTATGGACTCAGGAGCTGAAAACTTATGCAAAGACTATATATTATTTATTACATTTTTATGAATCTTAACAAAAATATATAAATTGTTCTTCCACTTTGACATTACAGAGTATCTTGTGTAGATTGTTGCCAGAAAAAAAGATAATTAAATTCATTGTAATCCTACTTTGTAACACAATAAAATGTGAAGAAATCCAAAGGGTCTGAATTATTTTGAAAGACACTGTAGATGAGTCATATAACAGAACCACCTTGTGTATATTTAACAAGATGAGGTGGTTCTAATGTGGGTGAAGAAATTATGTTTTTATTGCAATGTAACATTGTTACTAATAGGTACTGAATGTTACATCGGTCTACATACGCCCAAAATCTCAGCTGATTTGGTTCTTATTTCTTCCGTCACAGAAATATCCTGCCAAAAAGGACCTTGTGAGAGCCATCTCCCTCCTGACTGGCTACCTGGTGAAGGCCACAGGACCCAATAGCTGCTCTTTTACCTACCTCTCACAGGCTGACCCCAAAGGTGAGACCCACAGTCCACTGACCTTCTTCAGATCCTATGCTTCAGTTGTCTTTTCTTTATTGAAAGATATTTGATACAGGGTATGTTACACTACAGGTACCAAGAGGTGCTAAGAATATTGATTATTTGGTTTATTCTGTATTTCAGGTTCTCTTCCAAAGTGGGTGGTGAACAAAGCGTCTCAGGTTCTGGCTCCCAGGGTATGAATAATATCAGCCAACATTGTTACTAATCTTCCTTCAGCTAAATTCTTTAGCTAAATTCTGTTTGACGACAGAGTTATAACTGGTTTTTAATTTGGTTCCAAAGCAACAATCAGCCAATACCTCTGTGTGTTTGTGCGTGTTACGGTGGTAACTCTTGTCCTGAACTAGGTAGTAAAAGTTTGCCATCTAAGAATATTGAGTGTGGGTTTCGAGTCTCTTAAATTACCATGGTAACCATAAAAAACCCACTGGAAGGCCCAGTCCAGCTCTGTTTGTTTTTTTGACATTTAAGTCTCTCAGGAAGAGAAAATGACTCTCAGCAGCCSTGTAAAACTTGTTCTTCTGGTTTCATAGCAGCGTGAAACTATTCAGGGCAAGGTGCGTCTTTGTGTGCGAAACCAAGACTGTGTGTGGCTCATAGCTGTGTTTGAATGGAAACCTGATGATTAATGATTAACAGCTAGCTGCTCATCTTAAATTGCACCCCACTTACGCTCATTGTAATATCATTACATTATGTACAGTGCCTTCAGAAAGTATTCACACCCCTTGGCTTTTTCCACACATTTTGATGTGTTACAGTCTAATTTGAAAATTGATTTGACATTTTTTAAGAGTGGTACTCAGTTGATATGTTGTTGGATTTGCCCCACCCATAACGCTTTGTATTCAGGACATGAAGTACATTTCTTTGCCACATTTTTTAGCAGTTTTACTTTAGTGGCTTATTGCAAACAGGATGCATGTTTTGGAGTATTTGTATTCTGTACAGGTTTCCTTCTTTTCACTCTGTCAATTACATTAGTATTGTGGAGTAACTACAATGCTGTTGATCCATCCTCCATAACAATTGAATACTTATTGACTCAAGACATTTCAGCTTTTCACTTTGAATTAATTTGTAAACATTTCTAAAAACATAATTCCACTTTTACATTATGGGGTATTTTGTCTGTAGGCTAGTGACACAAAATCTCAATTGAATCCATTTTAAATTCAGGCTGTAACACAAGTGGAAAAAGTCAAGGGTTTGGGAGGTGTGAATATTTTCTGAAGGACTGTACATGCATATGACTCAGGGCAGAACTGTAAAAAAAAATGAAGTGAAGGGGAAAAACTAGGCTGAGACTCAGCTCTCGTTCTGACGCACTCCTCTCTCCCTGTAGGTACTGAAGTGTGTGCACAAGGCGGGCCAGAGTTACCCAGAGTGGAAAGAGCAGAACTCTCCAGATCAGAAGCCCTGGTTATACCCAGAGCAAAGCACCCTGCCCATGATGGACCCAGCTGAGCTGACCATCCAGCGGGCAGACTCTCTGGAGAACGTAGACGAGAGCTCCCAGCTGGACGTTCAGGAGAGTAACAAAGCAGAGGACAGCAGCTGAGCACATCTGTCAGAGGGGATGAAGCCTAGACAAGAGAGGATGGATGGACAAGCTCAGGCAGACCTAAAGACTCAAGTCCTCAACCTCTCCATGGCACATGATCCCAATCTTTAAAGTTTTAAGATCCACCCCCAATTTATTTTGTACTTATCCAGTTTTTGCCTTATAAACCACTATTTATGCCTCTATGGAGGACGAGAGAATAAACTGTTTACATCTGTTTGGCCTTATGGAGCTGAACAACATACCAACGAGTGGAAATTCTGGTTCTTCCCCTCCGCCTGAACTGATAATACAGCCAGTTTTTGCCAACGAACTGTGCCAACTCCAGACAATGCACTGGCAGAGGTGCTASWAGGACTTGGTTGTTGATTGTTACGTACAGCTACTTTTAGAAACGGCAGCATCAGGTATTTTATATTACCAGCAATGCTTCATAGTTTTTTATACAATTTGATATGAGGTTTGGAATAATTCAGAACCAAGTTAAAGAAAAGCCAGGATTGGCTGTTTTGATTTCCTGAGTATAAATTAAAGTGACAAGATGTATTTGTGTATGATGTTTTTTTATTTTTTTATTTGATGGAATACTTGTTTCTTGAGCTACATTGTATTTCACTATTGTCTTTATGACTGGAAACCATGAGTATGGATAGACAGAAAGTGCCTTGTCATTCTGTAGGTTCCCATATTGGTATTTATTGAAAGTTTGTGCAATCTGGGAGGGAGACAGTGGAATTCATTCCATTGCTGGTTATATACCCTTGGTATATATGCTTGGTATGTATGCTTTGGTCTTACTGTAGGCACTGAATATAGGAACCAATGGTGACTTAATTAAATGGAAATATTTTTAGCAAAATATCACACATAGTATTTTAACAAATATACACAGTGAATTGTATGATTTTTTTTGTGTTATTACCTGAAGAATCACCATCATAGATCTTACCCCTTTTAAAGTGTATTTATTTTCATAAAGTTACTGATAAGTAATGTCATGACAGAGCAAGCAAGGATCCTGAAGTTAGCCTTGCATACAGCTCTTGAACGTGACTTTGAAGACAAATGTTTTTTTTATAAACCTCAGATAAGGTTCACGTGTATGTGTGTGTAATTACAGTATTTTGCTGTGACAGTCAGTCAACCCCCCCAACAGAAACTCAAAGTGGAGCAACAAGTTAATCTACTGTGGTGTCACTGGAGCAATACAGGGAGACCTGTTTTTCACAGGAAGGGAGGGTGTTTGTGTTTCAGGGAACATATTGTAGTTGCATGTGGAGTATGACCTGATTTAACCTACATGACCTACATGACCTGATTTAACCTACATGACCTGATTTAGCCTACATTACCTGATTTAACCTACATGACCTGATTTAGCCTACATAACTTTTTTTTTTTTACCTTGTCAGCTCGGGGATTCGATCTAGCAACCTTCCGGTTACTGGCCCAACGCTCTAACCACTAGGCTACCTGCCTCCCCAACCTGATTTAACCTACATAACCTGATTTAGCCCAGATTAAGCTTCTGTAACTATGTAATGATTCTTTCATTGAAAGAGGAAACCAAATGTGTCACAGAAGATCAAATAAAGTTATAGCAAGGCTTGAGAGTTTAGACGTGTTTTATTTAGTGTTTTACGAGAGCATGATCTGTGAAGTGGGTCACAGGACAGAAGATAGAGTTGACATTACACAGTGAAAACAGGTTCTACTATCCTGACTCCATCTTTAGGGTCATTAATGGACGAGTGATTTATTTACACTATCTAATCTATTTTGACATGTTAAAACAGAAATGGAACTCATTCCGTGCTGACATTTTATAAGTGATGGACCATAAACTACGGCACAGGAAACAATGTGATTTTGTTTAATGTATTGAGCTTCATACAAGGCAAGTATTCATTTATTTGAGATTATGGTGTTGCCATAGTTGAATGAAGGKTGTTGGCACCTTAATAGTCGACACGTTATGTCAAATATAATTTAAGTTAGTTAATAATAGTTCTACATAGTTTTTTTTGTGTAATAGTAAGTCTGGAAAAATGTTATCTTAGATAATCTAAACATTTCATATTAAATGTACTTAATCTTTTACACAGTATCAAGGCATTATCAGGTCCTCGGTCCATTATAAAAAAAAATGGAATATCATTAAACTGTGTATAAATGTATATATACTGAACAAAATTATAAATGCAACATGCAACAATTTTTTTTAAACAATGTAATTTTAGAATAAGGCTAACGTAAAATGTGGAAAAAGTCAAGGGGTCTGAATACTTTTCGAAGTATTGTCTATTGTCTATTGTCTATAAACTCAGCAAAAAAAGAAACGTCCCTTTTTCAGGACCCTGTCTTTCAAAGATAATCGTAAAAATCCAAATAACTTCACAGATCTTCATTGTAAAGGGTTTAAATACTATTTTCCACGCTTGTTCAATGAACCATGAACAATTAATGACCATGCACCTGTGGAACGGTCGTTAAGACACTAACAGCTTACAGACGGTAGGCAATTAAGGTCTCAATTATTAGGACACTTAGGACTTAGAAAACTTAGGACACTAAAGAGGCCTTTCTACTGACTCTGATAAACACCAAAAGAAAGATGCCCAGGGTCCCTGCTCATCTGCATGAACGTGCCTTAGGCATGCTGCAAGGAGGCATGAGGACTGCAGATGTGGCCAGGGCAATAAATTGCAATGTCCGTACTGTGAGATGCCTAAGACAGGGAGACAGGACGGACAGCTGATCGTRCTCGCAGTGACAGACCACGTGTAACAACACCTGCACTGGATCGGTACATCCGAACATCACACCAGCGGGACAGGTACAGGATGGCAACAACAACTGCTCGAGTTACACCAGGAACGCAGAATCCCTCCATCAGTGTTCAGACTGTCCGCAATAGGCTGAGAGGCTGGACTGGGGACTTGTAGGCCTGTTGTAAGGCAGGTCCTCACAAGACATCACCGGCAACAACGTCTCCTATGGGCACAAACCCACCGTCGCAGGACCAGACAGGACTGGCAAAAGTGCTCTTCACTGACGAGTCGCGGTTTTGTCTCACCAGGGGTGATGGTCGGATTCGTGTTTATCGTCGAAGGAATGAGCGTTACACCGAGGCCTGTACTCTGGAGCGGGATCGATTTGGAGGTGGAGGGTCCGTCATGGTCTGGGGCGGTGTGTCACAGCATCATCGGACTGAGCTTGTTGTCATTGCAGGCAATATCAACACTGTGCGTTACAGGGAAGACATCCTCCTCCCTCATGTGGTACCCTTCCTGCATTGCTCATCCTGACATGACCCTCCAGCATGACAATGCCACCAGCCATACTGCTCAGGAATGTCAGTGTTCTGCCATGGCCAGCGAAGAGCCCAGATCTCAATCCCATTGAGCACATCTGGGTCCTGTTGGATCAGAGGGTGAGGGCTAGGGTCATTCCCCCCAGAAATGTCCGGGAACTTGCAGGTGCCTTGGTGAAAGAGTGGGGTAAGATCTCAGCAAGAACTGGCAAATCTGGTGCCGTCCATGCGGAGGAGATGCACTGCAGTACTTAATGCAGCTGGTGGCCACACCAGATACTGACTGTTACTTTTCATTTTGACCCACCCCCTTTGTTCAGGGACACATTCCATTTCTGTTAGTCACATGTCTGTGGAACTTGTTCAGTTTATGTATCTTGTTATGTTCATACAAATATTTACACGTTAAGTTTACTGAAAATTAACACAGGTGACAGTGAGAGGACGTTTCTTTTTTTGCTGAGTAATATATATATATATATATATATATATACACTACACACACACACACACAATTTGGGTAACCAGTTTAAAACCTAGTATTCACAACGCTCCGGGTCAGAGGTGAGTGAAAGCAGGTTGGTTAATAAAAGGGCTGTCATCACTCAATCCCTCGATGGCATATTCAGTGATAACTTCCCTTAAGAATGTGTCCCTTTGACATGCACTGCAGTTGACGTAGTTTGTTTTCTCTGGTGTTGATGCTTAGTGCTTCTTTTATATGCAGGGGACCTGGAGCATTATGGTATGTAAATAGTATACATTACTCTATGTAGTGTCTTCAGTACATGACTCAGTATGTAAGTGYGTGAACACCTGATATAACAACATCCTTTCTGCATCTGAAGCAGTGTGCATCGTTTAGTATGCAGAGGGGGAATGCAATGTCTTTATGTGGTCCTGGGGTGTAAATGTGAATGGATCCAGTTAGTCATGCGGTCGTTCATCCTTAGGTTGAAACGGAGGACGGGGGKTGTAGTCTGTGGGAGGAGGACACTAGTGAAGTGCAGGTCTATCCACCAAGGACCACCAAGGACTCCTACAAGGACTCCTACAAGACGGACACTCACACACTCTCTCCCGGGGAACTCTTCTGCCACCTAATGCACAGTCCTTTCCTTCTGTCTCTGGTAGTCTATGGGAAACAGGAAGTTATATAACAACCGTTATTAAAACTTCACAGGTTGGAGAGGAGAAACTGAGGCAATAATGGCGTCAGATACAATTTAGGCACCTTCTAAAATATTAGATGGCGGAGCAGGTGATGGCAACACTTACTGTAGGGAAAGAAGCGCACCCTCATCAGAATCTCTCTGGCAGTCTTCAGAATCTCAACAGCCTGAGAGGAGAAGAAACGTTTTCTATGAGTGACAAATGTATGCCCGAAGTGTGAACATTTTTATAAACATAAGTTAGTGCTGCGGTACAAAATTAAGTAATGAGATTTATCAAGAGGTATAGTGTGGTGTGTACCAGAGGAGGCTGGTGGGAGAAGCTATTAGAGGGATGAGCTCATTGTAATGGCTGGAATGGTATCAATGGAACAGAGTCAAACACATTGTTTCCATGTGTTTGGTACCATTACATTGATTCCATTCCAGCCATAGTCCTTCCCACCAGCCTCCACTGGTGTGTWRATTCTACAGTACATCACTGACCCTCGAGTGCTCTATGTCCTGGAAGTCCACCTCATTGACAGACAGCACCTGATCTCCCTCCTGGAGCTCTGCTCTGTGGGCGTCCGAATCTGGGACCACCTATCATACACACAGAGAGAGATGAAGGAGATAGGAGAAAACAGAGATGCCAACAGAGATGCCAACATTTCGGATCCTTAGAAGTGTAGGCTAGGTAGATCAGCCCCGATTGGGCAGTAGCACCAGCCTCATCCTCTCACACACACACAGCTACATCCTCTCTCTCACACACACCTTGGAGATGAAGATGCCCAGCTGAGAGGCCTTGCCCCCACGGATGTTGAAGCCTAACTGTGCCCCTGGAGGTTTCTTCAACACGATGGTGCGWGGCAGGAACTGGGTCAGCTCATTGTTGTAGTCAGGATGGTGGATACGCTACACAGACAGACACAGAGGGAACATCGTTGAAGATCTGTGGTGGCGGCGCCCTAGACTGAATGTTGCCAGTGTTATGACAGGGTATGGATGTCATGTCAGGCTCATACCTCCTGCGGGGCTATCCATGCTGGGGGACTCTCATAAGAAGGTAAAAAGACCACAGGGAGTTGGTAGTCATCATATGGGATCTTTTGGTCCATGGTTTCAAAACCTATTGGTTAAAAAAAGCATAGGCAATGATCATTACAGCACGCAATAGTCTCTCCAAAACAATATGTTATGTRTGTTTGGAGGCTGTGGGACACTAAATGGCGCTGCATGGTCAATCCGAATGTCTGCATTGGCCGTGCAGCATTTACGGTGATATGACCTATGCAGAAGTCAGGGCATTCATACTTCTTGCACTTTGCGGAGCAGCGCAGAGCTGTTGTGAAAGATGTTGTCAAGAAAGTGAGTTTGTGTTTATACAGGACCTCCCGCCTTCATCTACTGTCAACCAATTTAATTATATATATATATTTTTTAACCTTTATTTAACTAGGCATGTCAGTTAAGAACAATTCTTATTTACAATGACGGCCTACCCTGGCCAAACCCTGACGGTGCTGTGCCAATTGTGCGCCACCCTATGGGACTCCCAATCACAGCCGGATGTGATGCAACCTGGATTCGAACCAGGGACTGCAGTGATGCCTCTTGCACTGAGATGCAGTGCTCAATTTGGCATTGTTACAATGCGTCGCTGCACTGCTAAAACATTTGAGAAGCGCACGGCGATGCGATACAGAGCTAAATTTAGCCTCTGCGTACCTCCAGATCAAGCATAAATTGGCTCTTAGCGATTTCAATGAGGAACAATTCTACCGGTCAAGTGTGCTGCGTTGTTTTGCGTCAATGCTTAATTATCGATTCACGATTTTGCTGGGGTGCAACCTACCTTTTTTTCAAAAAGGGAGGGGTTAATTTGGTCATGGACAGGCGAGAGGAATTCAGAGACCTTATTCTGCGCTGGCAAAATTACATAAGTACAGGCAATTTGGCTAAATAAAATAAGGCAATAAATAATCACAGGTTTGCCTCTGCAATAACAGTATAAGCGAGACAATAACTTATTGAACAGGGACTCAAATCAAATTCCATAAACGCTACTGGCTCAGCCATTAGAACCTGCATTTTTCATGTTCGCAACCTGTCCTGACATTTTTTTWAAATTCATAATACAAAAAACTTACATTGCTACATCAAACATGTCTAACAAAACAAAACACAGGTATTAACAAGAAAATACTCAAACATACAAAAAGGATCAATAAAATAATACAAAAAAATTAAAAAAATTCAGTGCAATTGTATTCACTCTGAAAAAATCTTATTATAATGATTCAGGAAAATGTTATTCTTGTTGTTATTCACTAGGGTTAATGTTTTAATAAAATAGTTAAATTCAAATAAAAAAAATATATAATTTGGTATAGAATTTTGGAATTTTTGTTTGTGTATGAAGTATTTGGCAAAAATAATTTACAAAATTAACAATCATTTCAGTGGTCTTGTTATCATTGCAATAGTAACATATTATATCTTTCATGTCAAAAACATAGGCAGTGTTCATAATGGTAAATAAGTATTTTGTAAGGTTTTCCCAAAATTCTGACACAAATTTACATTCAAAGAACAAGTGAGACAGATTCTCACCTTCTTTTTCACAGAAAACGCAGATATCATCAATAGCCACAAATTTGGATATCAGAATTACATGGATATATCTTATGTAAAATGTTGAAGTGTACTTCCTTAACTTTGTTTGGTATACTGTATTTGTAAGGCCTTAACCATGCATTTTTCAAGACAATGTCAGGAATAAGCATGTTCCAGAATAACTTCCTCTCGGTGTAAATTGGTTTTGTGAATGAAGAATTTCTCTTATAAATTTATTACAACAAGTTCTCTCAAGTAAGTCCACGCCTTCCAATCTGAGTTRTGGAAAAACGTTGTGATCATTCCCATAACTAAGATGAGTTTTCATTAGTGTAGTTAGACCACTGGGAACGGCTTTGATCACAGAAATATACTTTCTGAAAGGTATTGGAAACTCTTTCAATGTTATAAATTGTTCATATGTGAGAATATTACCCTTGTTGTCGAAAATATCAAGAACAAAGTCAATATTCCTCTCATGCCAGCTGGAAAGCGTGTCCTGACATTTGTTGTTCGCTAACGTTAGCTATCACCAGTTAGCTAGCTAGCTTAGGCTGTGATTACAAGCTGCACCATCGTCATTCTGACAAAATAACGCAAGTGTAGCAAGTAAACTACAGATTACTTTAAATGTTACAATGAATCCAAAATATAAACACCGTTATTTTATTAATGTAATCTACTGTTAGCTAGCTACAAATAGCAACAAACAATCTTACCAGGCAAAAAAGACAACTTCCCCTTCAAGCCACGCCCTGCTGACGAGTCATGGGTAACTGCATAGAAAATAATAAAACTTTATTGTCCATCAAGGATGGAATTGTTTCTTTAGAATCACCTTCCATTAAAAGGGTCACATACGCATACACATTTAAACCAGTCAGTCCATCATTTTGCATACACCAAAAACATTGATACATTCACTCACAACCGACCGCTGTCCCAACTSCACTGGATAGATAASTACATATACTGATACAATTTAGGTTGCATTTCACAGGCCAACAGCACAAGGAACAAATGAATGTTTGAACACATTCTTCTTGGCCATGGGCATTCTGAAGCGCTGGCCAGAGGGAAGCGTCTCGAACTGAGGGTGGAAGCGGTCGCCAATGACAGCCAGTGCCTTCTTTTTGGTTGCCTTGTGTAACAGACTGCTCAAACCTGCCTATGGTCGACCAATTACTTTGCTGACTGTGTTTACTATTCTGGTCAGTTGAGTGRCTGGAAGTGGGCGTGTCAACAGAAGTGGGTGTAGAAAGTGAATCAGCTAATTGGAAGATTTGTTTTCACTTAAGACCGTGAGCCAATCGGACCTGGGAAGAGAGCAGACGGACGGAAGATGGCGGAAACAGGTTTTGTTTGAAACTAGTGAGTCGAGTGAAGCTAATAGTACAGAAAATGGGAATGAGTGGGTTACAGTGGCGAAGAAAAAGGGAAACGAGAAGTAAAGCTATGTTGGAAAATAAGAAGCCACTAGACTAGTTTTTTGATCAGAGTCAGGGTTTTGAATGAATGCTACGTGGGAAATCTGTTTAACGTCTCCAGGAAAATCTGGAATGCGTTGGAAGAAAGTGTGGAGTCGGGGAGAGTTACAAGAAGTGGTCTTATTTAGTTGTTTTGTGTGTCTGCGGAGCAGAAGAAGCYTGTGTTAWGACTCAAAAAGATATGGAGTGGAATGTTTCCTGCATGGATTTTCGTATCAGGGCTGAGGTGGAGGTGAACATGCACCTTATTTCTTGGAGTGCCCTGTTAGGGTGAGGGAGAATGAGGTGGCAAGGGTAAGGAGTGTCCAGCCTGTCTCCTATCTGGAGGCGGTGAAAAAATTGGAAGGAACGAGTGGCAGGGAAGAAGCAATGGTAGTAGAGCCACCAAGACCAGTGAAGGGTTCTCATCAATCGAGGGATAGTGAAATGCTACATGTTAAAAAGGTGGACTTTGTATTATTTATTGCAATGGTCATAAACTGTACAGCACAAGCGAAAAGGCGTGGTGACCTCTGTGCAGAGGCCAGATCAAGGCCAGTGAGCTGGTGGAGTTTCCTCAGGAAGAAGAGAGCAACCMCCAAAGTGGAGACTCTAATGTCTAGRCTGCTCA
The DNA here is from genome assembly GCF_002910315.2 of Salvelinus sp. IW2-2015. Taxonomy (NCBI): domain Eukaryota; kingdom Metazoa; phylum Chordata; class Actinopteri; order Salmoniformes; family Salmonidae; genus Salvelinus; species Salvelinus sp. IW2-2015. Next base: position 13,483,366 of record NC_036848.1, read on the forward strand.
GACRGCACAGTGAAGASAACKGCAGAAAGAATCTGGTTATCTATACTTCATCACTCTACTGGAGGTCCCTCTCTGGGAAGAGGTGTTCAGGTTTGTGCGCCTGGACGGCACTGAGCCAGAYGAGGTGGGTGCAGGTCATCCAGGAGTTTCAGAGCAATGCACCCGGCAGCCCATTATTCATGTTTCTTTCAATCAAAGCCGGAGGTGTGGGGCTAAACCTCACACCGCCTCATGCGTCTTCCTCATGGACCCAGCCTGSAACCCAGCAACAGAGGACCAGGGTATGGACCGCTGTCACCGCCTCGGCCAGAAGAGAGACGTTGTCATCACTAAGTTCATAGTGAAGGACTCCGTGGAGGAGAACATGGTGAGGATTCAGAAGGAGAATCTGGAGGGGAAGGCTTTCGGCCTCCTCAGCGAGAAGAAGTCACACATAGATGATGTCAACTAAACGGACTGGCTTCTCCACCGACCGTTTACACATTCTCCAAAATAGGAATATTGTTCTGGGATGTAGTAGAATTTGGCGGGAGAGTTCCTTTGGTCTACTGAGTTCCTTTGGTCTCTCTCCCATACTGCATGGTCAGGGAGACAAGAGTCTCTGCAAGGAATTTACGACGTGGTTGTAAAGTCYTAAAACTGGGTGAGAGAATGCCAAGAGTGTGCAAAGCTGTCATCAAGGCAAAGGGTGGCTACTTGGAAGAATCTCAAAGATAAAATATATTTTGATTTGTTTAACACTTTTTTTGTTACTAGATGATTCCATATGTGTTATTTCATAGATTTGATGTCTTCACTATTATTTTACAATGTAGAAATTTGTAAAAATAAAGCAAAACCCTTGAATGAGTAGGTGTGTCCAAACTTTTGACTGATACTGTATGAGTTTCTTATTTCTTTTGAACATGGTCAAGTGCTCAGTTAAGATGCCAAGACACGGTGTGTGTGTGTCCATAACATCTGCTCCAGACATAAGATAGCCTATGTGCTGTTGCACTTCAAGGTGTAGCCTGCATAGGACTGTTGGGGTCTGATGAGAATGAATGGAAATATCTCTGTACAAACATGTTGTCACGTTCTGACCTTAGTTCCTTTTTTATGTCTTTATTTTAGTTGGTCAGGGTGTGAGTTGGGGTGGGCATTCCATGTTGTTTTTCTATGTTTTGTTCTGTTGTTATATTTCTGTGTTTGGCCTAGTATGGTTCTCAATCAGAGGCAGGTGTCAGTCGTTGTCTCTGATTGGGAGCCATATTTAGGTAGCCTGTTTTCTATTGTGTTTTGTGGGTGGTTGTTTCCTGTGTTAGTGTTTGCACCATACGGGACTGTTTCGGTTGTTTGTTTGTACTTTTGTTATTTTGTTCAGTGTTCTGTTGAGTTATTAAATATCTCATTATGGACACTTACCACGCTGCACATTGGTCCGATCCTTGCTACTCCTCCTCAGACGAAGAGGAAATTCGTTACACATGTATTATGCCTAGATGGGTTAATTAATAAAGTTGGTATAGGGGTGGTCCCCAGTAAGCAGATGACACCCACATTGAAAATAGATAAATTAGGCTAAACTCCAAAGATCAGCTAGATGAAAGAAATGCATTAGGCCTATCATCCTTTCATACCTTCTGTGTTTTTTGCCTTTGTAGCTTGCATGTTCATCTTGGCCAAGAGCACAGGAGAAAATAATTTGTGAGACCATTTCCAACAGAAACAAAGTTTTAAATGTATTCTGTTGAGCTTTTAGAGGTTAGAAGTGTAGGTAATGTTGTTGAAAGGACTTTAAGTCTCATTAACAACTCTCACGTCAGTTCAGTTCCCTCCAGGGTTATTATAGTTTTGTGTTTTCATTTCAGTTATGTTTCAGATCCCATTTACTAGTTGGAATTTTATCACAGTTGTTTTTACATTATTTAGTTTTAGTTTTGGTGTTAAAGAACAGAAAGTAGCCTATGCTTGAGTTTTTTTATTTCAGTTAGGTTTCAGATCCGATTTACTAGTTAGATTTTTATCCCAATGTTGTTTTTATCTTATTTAGTTTCAGTTTTAGTTTTGGTGTTAAAGAACAGAAAGTATCCTATGTGTGGGAGTCTTGGAGCCATACACTGTATGTGTTGTGTAGGGTTTGTGTTTTTGGAGATGTCATGTCTTGCCACTGTGGGGCAGTAATGCATAAGGTGATGGCTCAGGTAGGTTAGGTTTAAACGTAGACAGATTCAACAGTAGTAGTGGGTCAATTTCCGCAACAACCATATAGCTTTGAAACATGAGGCAAGTATTGTAATAATTCATAGTTACACTGTAATAACAACATGTACTGTAACTAACTGGTGGTAACTGCAGTCTGTATTTGATATGGGTAAAATCCCTATTAAGCTTGCAAACTTTCATAAACAAGTACTTCTAACTTGGAAACTCATGTACAAACACAATTTTTCCCCTCATAGGTATACAATCTGGAATAATAAAGACATAAAATACAAAAACAAGTCTTTGTTTTTCCAGAACTGGTTTGACAACAACATTATTTGGGTTAAACAATTATTGAATAATGATGGACAACTATATGATTATCCAGAATTTATTAGAACACACAATGTTACATTCACTCCTGAGGAGTATCAAATTGTTGTTAGAGCTGTCCCTAAAGGTGCTATTCTTCTTTTAGGAGAATATAACAATACTCCAAGTGCAACTGTTGAGGATTTTGTAGCCTCAATACAACTAGAAGGAATTGACATTTTAAACTATAAATGTAATAACATGTATATATAGGAAACTAATGTCAAAGAATTGTTTACTATTCCTCTCTAAAATGTACTGGAATGCAGCCCTAGGACCAAGTGAACTGGAACAAAAGTTTCGTTGTTATCTGGTAAATATGGTGTATCTAATAAGGTGAAAGAAGTATCATACAAACTCATTCATAGAATCTACCCTGTAAAGACCTTTATTATACACAGATTTAAATAGCTATTGATAACAAATGTTATTTTGTGATTGTGGACCCAGAGAACTCTTGGCCATTTATTTTGGGATGCTCTTATGTCAGAAGATTTTGGTGTGAGTTAGAAGATTTTATTTTAAAAGAAACAACTATTAATGTTAATTTGAAAGACTCTGATATTATGTTTTTATTGTGATCCAAATGATATGGACCTGATTTAACTTTCATTGTCATTTGTTTATCTTTCATGGAAGATTCTTTGTCCATAAAATGAAGTGGGCAGAGAACAAACCCCTTTTCACATTATTTAAGATAGATTGAAATATTATTTTGAAATTATCAGTAAATGTAAAAACAAAAAAGCAATACGCACCATGAAAGTATTTAACAAAATTGAAAATGAATCTTGGTATGTAATACGTTTAGGTTTATGTACTCTTGTTTGTATATTTTCAGTTTTTTTTGTATTTGTTGTGTTTATAATAAAAAAATATTGTATTTTTTTTAAGAAGAAAAAACTGCAGTCTGTAATTACAGGATGTAACAACAAATACTTGTTCCATGGTTTGTTACAAATGTTAAAGTTTGTTTTTGTTGTTGTAATTATCTTTTTCATATAATGTATTTTCTTTTAACAGGTGTTACACAGACAACCAAACAAAATGCACCACACAGGCCAGTACATACAATTAATTAGGGTAGAACAAAACATACAAAAAAAATATATACAACATCACAATTATAGACATGGGGCATTTATGGGAGGTTTACTACATAGGACCACAATGGAGACTAGATTTTCCAAACTGTATCAGACATTGTTTATGTTTTAATGACTTGATACTGTATACAGAAAGCAAACACTTTTGATGTGAAGGTTGAATGCTGTTTTATAACAACATGCTTTTTAGATCTAAGTTTCTATTTTAACGAATTTTGATTGTACAAATGCATCTGATTGAAATGATTTTTTCTGCCTCGGGTCGCTCGTAAATTGTAGCCTACACCTTTTTGGAGTTGGATGCGCCCCGAGTCAGGAACGTCTGTCTGCACGCAATCGAACAAGATAGTCCGCAAAAATCATCTGGATATGTATTCAGCAAAAGTATCAACATTCACCTTCTGCTACCATTTCTGTCAAGCCGTCTACACATACAGTTTGACGCATCTTTCGATAAAATCCAACGTATGCACCACCCGAACGCATGCAATGCTCTGCAACGCAATTGCTGCAGGCAAACGCAGCGTTTCTTTTGGAAGATTAATGTAATTCTGTCGTGTACCAATACAGTGAGGCTGTCGGTGTGTTCGAAGCATGGGTGAGAAGCGGTTGCCCGATTGGAAACCTGAATGGGGCCGTGGAAAATTCTACAATAGTTCTACACGGTCAACTGCTGCATTATGTATATGTTACTGTTGCCTGCTCTTTGTCGTGTAATCAAACTTGTATGTATGTGAGTAAAATAACTACTAATTGTGTATCTTTATGAAAACCCATTTATTGCTAATTTGACATTGCTTCAAATCCCAAGCCACAACAGAGAGAGACACTTTCCTCATGGATCCTGAGTGGTGCAGCGGTCTACAAGCATCGCAGTGCTAGAGACGTCACTACAGACCCGGGTTCGACCCTATGYGCGGCCGATTTTACAAACATAGCGTTGTGTTGGCCTTTTGCATGTTAATGTCAGAAGTCTTATTTCCAAAAATAGACATGATGAGAATATGGGCCAATATGACAAATGCAGACATAATGGTTTTATCAGAAACTTGGCTAAAGAAATCTGTGTCAAATAACTTGATTTCTATTGATGGGTCCGCGGTTTTTAGAACAGATCAGATGAGTAAAGGAGGCGGGGTTGCAATCTATGTGAAATCCAAGTTTAACACCTCTGAAATTCTCTCGATTACCAAAGCCAAACATTTTGAATTGCTTGCGGTTAAAGTGAACATATATAAGGACTCCCACATCACTGTAGTAGGCTYCTACAGACCCCTTCGGCTTCYGGAGACGCACTTAACTCCCTTTCTGATGTCCTGCACAAGTTAAATGACTCTGAATTCATTATTTTAGATTTGAACTGGGACATGCTTACATCTGTATCGGACTCTTTTAAAGATCTGTGTGACTCTCTGAATCTCTCTAATTTAATTAATGTGCCTACAAGACCGAATCCCAGAGCACCTAACAAATCAACGCTATTGGATATTWTTCTAACGAATACCCCTCACAAATACACATCGACTGGGATATTCTGTAATGATGTCAGTGATCACTGTGCAATTGCTTGTGTTAGAAAATAAATAAATACCAAAGTCAAACCRCATTATATTTTTTAAATACATTTTAGACAGTTTGGTGAGCAAGCGTGCTTACATGATCTGTACTATAATATTGACACAGTTAAGTCTGATTCCCGATGTTGACCGCTGCCTGGGACTATTTTTATATTAAATTTGTGTCCGTTTGTGATAAGCATGCCCCTGTGAAGACATTTAGAATCAGTMGAAGGGACAATCCTTGGTTTTCAGAAAACGAATTAGAAAGAGAAATGTCTCTTGGGCTCAAGCTAGACATACAAATGSTCCTGTTGACTGGGCCTCCTTCAGAGCYCTAAGAAACAAATGTACATGATTGATAGGCCCTTATGTGAACCATTTTAACTTTGAGCCTGTGTCTTATGCTGAGGTCTATAAAGCACTAAAGGCAATAGATACTAAAAAGTCTGCCAGGTCAGATTAATCTGGACTCCCTACCTCTTAAACGAATACACAGCTCGGTATTGCAATTACTGGAGCCTGTGCTCAGTATTTTCAACTGAGGTCTCTCTTGACTCAATTGCCATACCCAGCCTTTGGAAATTCAGCGTATGTTTCTCCACTGCTAAAATGAGTGGAGATCCCTCCAGATACTTAATAATATCGTCCTATCTCTAATTCCCCTTATCCCTGGCCAAGTCTTATGACTCTTTCTTAGTGAACTCAGTATAAAACACTTCTTTATTTGATAAAGAACCATACTCCGTACAGGGTTCAGTCTGGTCTGGCTTAAGATCAGTGCACAAGCACCTTAACAATGCAGCTATCGGATGCAATGTCTTCTATTATATATGTCGTACTTGTATTAAAAGCACTATTGTTTGACTTTTTTAATCAATAGGCATTTGATTCTGATTGACCCATTATGCAATGTTGCTCAGCTTAGTAACATTGGTCTCAGAGAAGGGGCAGTAAAGTTGGGTTCTTATGAAACTATCTTTTCTGTAACGAGATACATTAAATGTGTATTATAACTTGTAACAATTCCCACATAGTTATGCTTTCTATAGACATTATAGAGGTGTGCCCTCAGGGTTTCCATCTTTATGCGTCGTGTGTCTTGTTCTCATAATTTGTATTAATGATTTCTTGGGAATGGGATGTCATTTACCCAGCAATAGTTATCTCTATATGCGATGGTACAATCATATCGCTATGTGCTCTTGTCTGCGTTAGGCTGTTCAAGAGCTCCCAGACTGGTGCTTTTCAGTCACGCAGGCCTCCCTTTATGCGTCTCAAACTGGTCTTGAATGTACATAAAAACAAAATTCATGAACCGTTTACACCAGAGCTCGCACTTTCGATCAGAGATATGATTTTAGCGGAATTGTCTTAGGTCTGCGTGGCTTATCCATTTGAAAATAACCTAGGTATTCGTGGTTCTGCGATCCAATACGTAAGGTTTGTCACTCTGTATATAGTTCAGTAAAGTGGATCAATTCTTGTGACAGAAGCTATAAATTGTAACATTGGGTTTTTATTTTTCGTAATAAGAGCTTTGACTTCCCGCTATTATTGGCTAGAAAGAACTTGTGTCAGGCCACATTTCTCGTGCATTGATTAATTGTGAGCTTGTTGTATTTGTGCATTGCAGCCTCACTCTAGTCTTTACAGAGGATCCGCGGACTTCTGTTCATTTGACATGCATTCGATTTTCTGCGCTTTCATTAGTTCCACATGCCGGGATCACATCGTCCATACTGTTTCACGACCACATATGGGGTGAGTTGGACCTCACTTTAWATGCGCAGAAAGCTACATTTGTATGTGTTCATCTTCAAAGCCCTTTTGGGTAAACTCCCTTTTTACCTCTGTAGTCTGGTCTCCTTCACCACCAGCAGTTACCATACCCGGTCCGCTAGGTGGTTTCTACTTAAAGTCCCCACGACATTTACAGTATAAGGCAAGACTGCCTTCTCCTCTTGTGCACCAGAGGCATGGAATAGTCTACAATCCATGATTCATCTAGATATGTTAGTGCCACTGAATTAATTTAAAATGTTGATGGGAGACCTTTACAGAGGAGTGTAAAAGTTTTTTTTTTAGGCTGGATCATGTTATTGTATTGTAGTSTATTGTTGTATGTTTTAATTCTGTAATGTATTGATTGTTGCTGCCTTCTTGGCCAGGTCTCCCTTGAAAATGACACTCTGGGTCTCAAAGGACTTTTCCTGGTTAAATAAAGGTTAAATAAAAAAATTGAACATTTCCCCCTGTGGGCATGTAATATTTGAACAACGCAGACACTGGAGGGTTTTACGCACATCCAAAACAGGACCTGCATGGCTAAAATAATATGGGCCTGCCTACAATGCAGAGATAAAAAGGGAATGTCAGCTCACTGTTTTACTCCTCTCAAACTTAATATTTTAATAAAGATTTAGTGATTAAGATTTATTTCCAAGCGGTCTCAGGAGCCAAACCTTTTATTGACAGTCTTGACTACTTTCCGATTGCATTGGGCAGACAAAAAAAGCCTTCATTGAGTGAAGGGGAGGCTATGCTTGGTTTTCAATAAATAAATAAAATAAAACAAAATGGGAAAAAACATTCAGTTTCAAAACAGTTTTTTTTATTTTTTTATTTCATAAATACGAAGTATACAGGCACCAAAAGCACATTAGGGTACTACTGTTCCATGCGCATATATATTGGCAGTGTGCGTCATGACTGGATAGTGTAACGCTTGTCGTGGGTGGAAGAAGAGGAGGACCAATGTGCAGCGTGGTAAGTGTCCATAAAGTTTTATAATAATGACACTGAACAAAAAACAATAAAACGACAAAACAAAAAGTCCTGTACGGTGAAACAGCAAACAGAAAATAATCACCCACAAAACACAATGAAAAACAGGCTACCTAAATATGGCTCCCAATCAGAGACAACGACTGACACCTGCCTCGATTGAGAACCATACTAGGCCAAACACATAGAAAAGGACAATAGAACAAAACATAGAAAAACAACATAGAATGCCCACCCCAACTCACGCCCTGACCAAACTAAAATAAAGACATAACAAAGGGAACTAAGGTCAGAACGTGACAGATAGGCTGCGTTTCCGCTGTCAAAATTCATGCCATAACCAACTGCGTTACTGCTATAACCAGCTTTAGGTTGGTCTTAAATATCCCTATCAGCGCTGTCCAAAATGTGCACTTTGGATTATGTTTTTAAGGACACAACTAAAAAAAATGTCTACCCCGCCCATCTGAGCTCAAGAAGCTTTTATAAGAACAGGTAACTTGCCCAACCTGCT